>NC_044384.1:26813927-27119927 GCF_006542625.1 Nomascus leucogenys | reverse complement strand
GTAATCTCTAATTCCCTTCTAGCTCTAAAATTTTGTAGATGTAGCATTTTTAAGACAGTAAAGAAAAGGAGAATAGGAAAACTATCAAGATGGGAAAACTAGGTAGAAAGTAAATTTCATAAAACCTATAAAGACTAAAGCAAAATAAAAGTTTAACTTAAAAAGTTGAGATTATTTTTTAAAAAAATAAACATATTTGAGAAACCCTAAATGTGAAGTTAGTACACACACACACACACACACACACACACAGTTTATTCTCTTAAAACAAAAATTGACAAAGCAAGGAATATATCACAGAAATCTACAGTTAAGTAAAGAAAAAAGGAAAAACAGAAAGGAATGACACTGCAACCATTAGGCCTGAAGAGAGAATTTTTTTTTATTCAATAAGAGAAAACCTAGAAAAAAGAAGCTAAGCTTTCTTTAAAGCATTTTATGTTAAAGAGCATATGCTTTTATTTCTTGATTTAATTTACATAGATTGTTCTATTTTTCATTTTTCCTCTCATTTTATGTATGTTTACTAAGAAATTTATCACTTTGTTTTCTTCTGAATTTTGAAATTTGGCCATAATTTATGTCAGAACCTGTATTTCCTTGTCAATATTTTCTAGGTTTGCAGTAGTGCTTGGGAATGTGTGAAAGGTTATTTTTTTTTAAGTAAAGGTGGCATCTAAGATGATATGTAGAAAGGTTCTTAATTAATTAGTTTGATAATCCTTCTCACCCACCACTGCTAGATTAATTTTATTCGAATGTGTTTTCTTTATGTAACTCTGCTGTTCAAGGACTAACAGCCTCAACTTGGCATTTGATGCTCTTGGTATTCTGGCTTCATTTCATCAATCTGACCAAATTTCTCCTTCCTTATCAACTTCATTACCCCAATCCTGTCAGTCCCATCTCAATAATCAGCTGGTCAGAAAGCTTCTCAAGGAACAGGGAACATCTGATAGCTTCTATGTATATCAGTTATGGTTTCATTTCAGCCACCTACCAGAAACAGCAATGGCTTAAACAATAGGTGGCTATTTTTCTTCCCTCCCAGTAGTAAGTCTGAAGGAATGCAGTTGCTGTTATTTCATTTAAGCAATGACCTTTTCCTCATGTTTGAAAAGTGGCACTTCCCATTATTTCTGAGTTCAAAGTAGAAAGAACAGAGAAGGGAGGAAGGTTGCACCATCTGTGCCTGTCCCTTCTTTTTGGGAAGGAAAAGTCTTTACCAGAAGTCCCCTCCCCAGATTTCCACTGACATGTCAGAGGCCAGAATCACACATAGTATGTCCACTTCTAGCTGCAAGGGAAGCTTGGAAGTGAAGTAGTAGCTTCCCTGCTTTTATAGTGCAAGGCAAAGGAGAAGGGTATGAGGGAATGGACAGGGGTCATCCATCTCATTGTCATTTATTTGCTTGATTACATTTTATGCAGATAATACTTGTGATCTGATCTACACAGTCATCGTATAAATTATCTCCTCAATGAGTTTATATACTTTTCAAGAGCAGAGGATAGCATTCCCAATTTTTATGCTTCAAAGTGATTAGCTCAAAGGGGGCTCTTAATAAATATTTATTGGCATATATTTAATGCACACTCATCTGTTTGGGGCAGTATGGTTTACTATAAGGAGCTGAAGTTCTGGAATCCAAAAAATGGAATTTGAGTCATTAGTCTCCTATTTAATAGCTATATCATGGTCACTGACTTGTCAGGTAACATCTCTTAGACTCATTTATATCTCTGTGAAATGGATAAAGATAATTAAATGTACTCTATTAGGTTTGTTTGAGACATAAATGTGAAGATGCAGGTGGAAGCATATTATAAATAATTAAGCACTATATTGGAAAAGTTAAGTGCTGTTCTTAATATAATATTTTTAAAATTCTGGAAGAAAAATAGGCTAAGTGAAAAATTTGCAAGAGGCAGCGGAAGTTATTCTCTTACTGTTATATGACATTTCTTTTAAAGTGGTACAGCTAAACCAGGAAAGAGACTGCAATTACAACTAAGAAGCTACTGCATTCGATTTGTTAGGCTTTCACAACTGCTTCTACAATTGCTAAGATTAACTTACCATTTGTTCTGATATTATTGTAGCAGCAAGCAGCATACAAAGATGTGGTACTTCAGAAGAAATTTAGAACTCCAGAAAATATTGCCTAATCAGCAGTCCTGCTCAATAGGGGATAGAGAACAGAGTGTAAAACATTTACAATTATATATGGACGATAGCATTCAGCCATATATTGGTATTCTGATTTATATACTCATTAGAAAATGTACCCCACCTTGTCTGATTACAGTTGGATGATATTGCTATCCTTACTCTTTTACTGAGCTACACTTAATGACTAGACTTGATTTGGGATATCAGAGAGTGGATATTACCTGAGTAAGGGCATTACTTATGAAGGATAATGGAAATAGTTATATGTGAATTCTGCACCCAATCCACAGTTGCTTCCTCTGACACCAGTCAATATCTCATGCAGCTTAATATGGTTCTGTGACTGAGGTTAGGTGAATAATTGTCATATCAATTAAGTAAATTAAACAAATTTTTTAGCTTTTGTTTTTCAGATCACTTATATTTGCATACTACAAAGAATGCAATCTTTCAATCTGGGTTACCCTAAGTTTCACTATCCAGTGGAATGACAGAGAAAAGAGAAAACAGTGTCATATAAGTGCTTTTGATGAGCCAGGCCTGGAAGTGACCCATAGTAAATTTTCTAGAACTCAGTGTGAAATTGCCACTTCTATCTTCAAGGAAGGCTGGAAAATACAGTTAGCTGTGTTCCCCAGAAGAAACAGAAATGCATTTTGGTGAACACAAAGCAATTACTACTACACAGTGCTGCCATTTACTGTCTATGTATTGTTGGACAAGTTGGTTAAACTCCCAGACCCAATTGTCTAGTCTATTAAAAAAAAAAAAAAACACCATAATACTTGCCCTATTGGATTTTGTGATGTCAATAAGAATGACACATTTAAAGACCTAATCCAATGCCTAGCACAAAGTAGGTATTCTAAAACAATATTATTTCTATTTAGTACTCTATGGAAAGAAAACACATAAACATACATGATCATTATTTTCAATGACTTGACAATCTAGTTGAAGAGCACATTATATGATGGCAGGAAACATGAAGGGATATTTGATGAATGCTAAAATATTCCCAGAAGATAAAGATCACTATGAACTAGGATTCAATTAAGGAGATAGTTGTAGTAAAGATTTTAATTAGCCCCTGATGGAGGGATGGAAAGAGAATTTAGATACTTAATACTTCATATCAATCATTGAGGAGATTATCTAGTTTGTTTCTTTATATCAGAATCTCTTTTGTAACTGGCTTGGGATTTTGCAGATAGATTATGGGAGTAACATGCGGGGAAGAGCAAATTAAGTAAGTATACTGGATTAAGTCATTAAGTCAATGGAAATGTTTGAAAGACAAAGTTATGGCCAATCTATCAGAGCTGTGATGATTTCCTGATTAAGCTATTTTTTATGACTTCCTTCTTTTTCAACTCCTTTTGAAACTTCTGGAAATTGGGGTAGTGAAGAAGGGAAAAGAACTTTGTATGAATCTATACATTTTCACACATGTTGAAATGCTAAAGGTGATTTTTTTGCTTTATTTGTCAGGATGGCCAGGAACAAACACCAAAATCTCAGTAGCTTAACACAACAAAGATAGTATGTCCAATATGGAATAGCAGGAAATTTCCTCCCTGTTGTCACTAACAGAGGCTCTAGGATCATTTCATGCTGCCATCTCCACATCTCAACTCCATGACCACTGTGGCAGGGAAAGAGATGACCACTCTGAGCTACCTCAGACTGGATATGGCATCCATCACTTTCGTTCTGTGGCCATTAATCAGGATTTTTCACTTAGCCCCTACTTGAAAAGGGGTGAACATGTCTTTCCTTGTACCCAGGATATTAGAAGAGATCCAGGTACAATAAGCATTTGCAGTCCCTACAACATCGGGGTACCAGTTAAAGATGGGATTTTCAAGATCTAATTGGGCAAAGTCTAAAGGTAATGAGCAGATTCAAAGTGAGCATAGAGCATACTTTTTGGCAATAAAAATGCTATCTATTTGACTGTCTGCCTATAGCTCAAATCTGAACCAGTGAAATCCTTGGGGCAAGGAACTATCCTCACCAGAGTCTTCTTTAGAGGAAGTTGCTCACATCTTCTCACTTTACAAAGTTTTTGATTTATTTGATTTTAGTGAAATCACTTACATAATCCCTTCATTTTGCTTGGTATCATGAAGAATACAAAGAGAGTACAAAAGTATCCATCTCCTAAGAAGTTTAAAATATTGCAGGTAGAGTTTATATTCTATAACAATTGGATATCAATGCAATGTAAAATGCTGTGCAAAAATGATGCAAAAAGCATTAAAAACAAACAAAAGATGATTAGAGATCTGGGTTTCAGAGAAACAGGGAGGTTTTCTGGGAGAGATATAACTTGAGTTGGGCCTTGACATTGAATGAGCAGTGGGAAAGATAAATGATATTTTGGAAAGAGGCAAGCAATGTGTGTTGGGCACAAATATAGGAATGATAGTGACTTGTAACATGGAGGAAACTCAGGGTCCTATTTTCAAGGATTTTTTTTCCCTATATTTTGAGGGGAACTTCTTTATAAAGAAATGGCTTTTCTGATGCTCTATCTCCCTTCTTTTCTTTCTCCCCGTCTCTGCTACCCTAACCTCTCAACTTCTGTGTCTGTGTATCACTTACTATTCCCTTTACAAAATCAGGAGTCAGGATTTCTAATACTCTGTTTTAAGTAGTAGGAGTTCCATCCCACAAATATTAATGAGCATTATGTATGTGTAAAGCAATGGAATTTGGAGATAAATACACAACATATCTTGTTTTGAACACCTTATATTCAGGTTGAAATCTATATAAATAAACAATAGATGCTAATAATGAAAGAGAAGCAGAGAGAGGAGAGCTTGGAATTTGAGACCACTGAGGATTTGGCCTTCCCAAAGGGGACAGAGAAGTGTTCTGGAGAAGACGCTCTCTGAACCAATTCCTAAAGAAAGAAGGAGATTTATCCACTTGGAAATGAGAGGAGGGGACCTCTAGGCAGAGGGCACGGTGTGAGTAAAGACATAGTGGTGTGAAAGAGATTGCTGGAAGTTAATTTCCCAGAGATTTGATATTACTTGTGGGTACATAAGAACCACATAGGAGAAGTAGTCAAGAACCTGCTGTTAGAAGGCACTGAGTGCCAACTTAAGGAACAAGCATTTTGTAGGTAAGAAAGATGCCATTTCTGTCATTTCTAGAAAGCAGGCACTTTTATCCTTAAACCTTGCACTATGAACTGGCCTAGGTAAACGTACATTCTCAAATTTGCCTGAGGGAATGACAATTTCTAAAACTAGCAGAGTGGGATATAAAAACCAAACTTGGCTTCGTGTTGCCATCTGCCCTGAGATATGTGCACAACTCACACAATTTCCCTACAACAAATTCTACCATCAGGCAGTTGTTCGTATTTTCTCAGGAAAATGAATTCCTGTGGGTCCAGCAAACCCCATAGACTCCAGTGAGTGTTTGAAGCGAGCATCCAACTCAGACTGAGAGTCAATGCAACATATTTCGGCAAAATGTGAATCCAGGCTCACACAGATTGAGACATATTACTTGTAAATGTAAATAAATATAAAGGTGTGCTTTTCTATTTTTTGACAGGAAGGAATATTTGATTCATATGTTTAATATGCTTTGCCTCTTTTGCTGAGGTACAACATCAGGAAATGCTATTCATCACACAGAGAAATTTCAGAAACAAATTTCTTAGAAATAGGAACAACAGATCAGAGAGTGAAAGGCAAAAAAAGTGAATACGATTTATCTGAGGGGGAAATTTAGTTGTGTTGACAATTCTGTGTGTTCAGTAGTTTAGAGGTGTTAGGACTGAGACAGAGGAACAGAGGTTTCGATCTTATTACAATATAGCAGCTAGTATGCTGGGTGACTTAAGCAACATTCACTCCATTTGTAATTAACATGTATTAAGCATTCTAAGGCTTGGCTGTAATATTGCATTGGGTCTGGGGCAGGCAGCTTCTTCGTTGGATGGAGCTGGGTGTTAACAGGGCCAAGATTATTTGCTTGGCACCTATAAGGACCAACTTTCACTGATCATATATTTTAGAATTTTTGGGGCATCTTGATTTTAAACATTCCTCTCTGTTATTACCTTCAGCACAACTTTGCTGTAGAATTTTCAATCCATTATATGCTGTGGAATTCTGATTACTTCTGGTATCTGGACGGGGACCTGAAAAAACAAATCTTTGTCAAATTATGTGTTCTGAATTTTGGTTTGGAAATTACAGGATAAAAATGCTAGAAGATATAGATGGCTCAAATGTCTTGAACTGAACTATCTTACAAGAAAAGCCCATAAAACAGAAGCTAAGTTCATGGTATGTTGATGATATCACTGTATAAGGTAGGAATGACAGCCTTATTGTTTGGATTTTAAAGGATTTTTATCTTCAAAAGGGTAAAATAGGTTAAATGTACTGGTTTCTAAAAGAAGTATTAACAAATGTTTATTTTCTTTACTTTTAAAATACCATCTAAGACTGGGCGCGGTGGCTCACGCCTGTAATCCCAACACTTTGGGATGCTGAGGCGGGTGGATCGCCTGAGATTAGGAGTTCTAGACCAACCCAGCCAACATGGCAAAACCCCATGTCTCATAAAATATATATATATATATATATATAATTAGCCAGATGTGGTGGCAGGCGCCTGTAATCCTAGCTACTTGGGAGGCTAAGGCAGGAAAATTGCTTGAACCTGGGAGGCAGAGTTTGCAGTGAGCCGAGATGACACCATTGCACTCCAGAATGGGTGAGAGAGTGAGACTCTGTCTCACAAAAAAAAAAAAAAAAAGAAAAAAAAGAAAAAAAAACACCTAAAATACCTTTGGAAATACTATTTTCTGTGGGGGAGAGTTGGTGTATACTGGATAAGACTGACTATAAAACTAAAGGTTTGGATAGTAATAAGGGATTGAGTTCAAATTATTTCTTTTACTCACAAGAACTGTATCTAAAATCTTGTGAATTCAAGGATAGACACGCTCCTTTCCATAGAAAAATACACAGCAGAACAATCGTTGAAATTGACATGGACCACTCTACACAAGGAATTGGCAGCCTTTCTCCTAAAGGATCAGAAGTAAACATTTTCGGCTTTGTGAGTCATGCCACTTTGGTGACAGCCCTGCTATTATTGCCTGAAAGCATCTAGACAATATGTAAATGAATGGGTGTGGCTATGTTTCAATAAAATCTTACTTATGGGCCCTTACATTTAGATTTCATATAATTTTTTATGTTACAAAATCTTCTTTTGATTTTTTTCTACCCATTTACAAATGTAAAAAACATTATCAGTGCATAGCTATACAAAAACAGGTGGTGGGCTAGATTTTCTCCACAGGCTATGCTGACTTTTAAGTAGTGTAAATTTTGGCTTTCTTTCTCATGTTCTTTCTGTTCAGTTTTAGAATTTTCGCCTTTTGACAGAGATTTAGGAATATTTGTTGCCAAAGTGGTTAGAATAAATAGTGGTAAAATGTTATAGGTATGTTTAATCAGTTATGTTTTGTTTTTAATTCTCACTTTTATTTTCTCCGGCTATAAACCTTCAGTGACCCCCCCTCCTGACAACCACATCTTGTTTCAGTCATTGTAAAATTCTGCTGATTTCAGCTAACAGGGTGCCTTTCCCAGGTGTGTGCCTATACCCTGCACGTGGAGGAAAACTCCCTCCCTGCCATCTGTCCTCTGAATAGTTCTTAGGAGTTCATCAAGGTCCCATTCAGTTCTCACATCTAGTGGAAATCGTTATAGCCATTCCCTAACATACTGATAAGTAAAAATATATAGTTTTGTACCTAATTTTTTATATACTCTCACATATGTTTTTCAGTACTCTAAGAGGCAGATAGATTCTTTCATTAATACATTGGTTAATTTTTCAGTTGCCCCTTGATACAAAGCATGTGTCTGAGCAGGTGCTGGTGGGTAAAATGTCCTGACTGGCTGATGTATGCAGGGATAGTCCTCTTCCAAAAACTGTAAGTAAACTGTCTTTTAGATCTTCATGTTGGGTGTCTTCTATTAGCTTTATTGAAGAATTACGAACAGCAACAGACAATAAATAGTTCAGTAATTCCAATCTACTTTAGAATTCCCATTCTGACACTAACTGGGTGATTTTAGAAAAGTTAAGTAAACTCTTTCAGCCTCAATTTTCTAATCTGTATAATAGGATCACTGATTTCTACCTTGCGAATGGATAGAATAAATTACATGATATACTATATGGTTTATAATCGGTACTCAGAAATGGTAGCCATAATTAGCTTACTTCAGTGTGCTGTGGGGTAGTATGGGAATATGAAGAATATAAATGATTACATATGTGATTTAGAAACAGAAAAACTTTGGGATGAAGTAGACAATAAACTAGAGGAGAAAATAGAGGTAGGTTTTGGCATTTAATTTTTTTAATAACTATATGCTTTTCCCTACAAGATTTTATTGGGAGTTGAGGCATTCATCCACACTTCTGTGGGTTGATGACTCTCCTGTTGATACACTTACCCAGAATTTCACTCCAAACTGACATACCCCAATACTTATTCAATTTCTCTTCAGATCTCTCAAAATTAAACTGGTATAATTTGCTCTCATCTTTGCAACAAGCCCCTTCCTGCCCTAGTGTCTTTAGCTCAGTCAGGTGACGCCACCCTGCACTCAGCTATTCAATCCAGAAACGTGGGGATCTTGCCTCCTCCATCTTCCTTATCTCCTCTTCCCCCAGCCCCTGCCAACATGCCCAATTAGTCACAAGATTCCCATTAGTTCACCTCTTAACTATATTTCTTATCATTTTGTGGTCATCATTCATATCTACTCTTGCCTTCTACAAAATTCATCACTCCCACCGTGGTCAGAGTGGCTTTGATTCTTTTTTTTCATTTTTAGTACAAAACTGGCCGTAACACTCTCTGCTTAAAACCCTTCACTAAAGTTTCATGGCTCTCAGGATGGAGTGTAAATTCTTCAGTTTGACTGAGCAGGCATTATCATGATTGAACCCCTGCCCTCTCATCAGCATCTTCTTATCTCACACTCCGTCTTGCTCTCTGGACTCTAGACACACTTGTCTTATTTTATTACTTCTGTTTCTAGAGCCTTGATGGTTGTTCCTCTTGTATTACATGTTCTGCATTTACTTAAATGGGTTTGATCGTGGAAATTGTTTTTCCTTTAGAAAATATATCTCATAAGTGTATGTTGGTACTTTAAACATTTTGCCATTTTGCCTTATGTAATCTCTTGCACAGCACCTGTCTGAATGGTTGACCAGCTGATGACTGACCACTTCTGTTGATGAGAAACTAAGAATCCTTCTGCATGTAACATATTATGTTATTTTGGGGTGTTTCACATCAAATTACTCAAAGTTTGTCTTTTGCTTTGTTGCTACTGCTGCATGTGCAGAGTATGAAACAAATAAGTCTATATCTGTCAGGCATTTTGAGTGATAAGAAGCTGTTCTTCCTTCTCTACTTCGGGTGTTATAGACAGGATGGACTTCGTGCTGGCTGCCATATCTCTAGGCAAGCCTCCTCTGGAAAATGTTAGTGATAAGGATGCTTTGTTTGCATGGTTTTTATTATTTTCACCTAATCTATCTCATGGGATGATCAAAACAAATCTATGATATACATGAAGGAGGTTTTCTTTTGTCTTGTTTTGTTTGTTTGTTTGTTTGTGTTTTTGTGTTTTTGTTTGTTTTTCTTGTTTTTTGTTTGTTTGTTTGTTTGTTTTTGAGACAGAGTCTCTCTCTGTAGCCCAGGCTGGAGTGCGGTGGTGCGATCTCGGCTCACTGCAAGCTCCGCCTCCCGGGTTCACGCCATTCTCCTGCCTCAGCCTCCCGAGTAGCTGGGACTACAGGCACCCACCACCACGCCCATCTAATTTTTTGTATTTTTGGTAGAGAAGGGGTTTCACCGTGTTAGCCAGGATGGTCTCGATATCCTGACCTCGTGATCCGCCTGCCTCGGCCTCCCAAAGTGCTGGGATTACAGGGGTGAGCCACCACACCCAGCCTGTCTTGTTTTATTTTATGCTTAGGAACCTATTTAATTTAAAAACATGTGATGTGACTTGTAAGGTATCTTCATAGAGTTGGTATCTAGTAGACATTAATCTATGGATCAAGTACCCTGAGAGCTGGTCTAACACTTAAATAGCTGTGCCCCTCATTCTTTCTTCTCTCTTCCACATAGGAACCATGAGTTTCCTTTGTTATAGTGGTGAACTTTATTGTCACATCCAGGTGGAGGAGATTCTGGGTATTCGCTGAGAGCAAACAAAAGGACACACATTGGGTCCTATACTGGTGGTGTTATATCCAACACTGGGAAGGCTAGTTCCTCAACATGCTGCTTTCAGGGCACATGGAAACACTAGCAAAGAATTATTAGAATAGAGTTAGAATTCCAGTTAGGATAGAAATGTTGGGAAGTGTGTTGGTGTTTGTGCCGGGATGTTAAGCTCAGGGCAAATAGATTCCAGACTGTTCTGGAATAGATTATTTGGTACCAATGCTTTCCAAATTGTTTTTTTCTTGCTTCTCTGCCAGCCTTTTGGAATCAAACTGGAAGTTCTAGTAACACTTGCTTCTCTCACTGCCAAAGTCCCTGTTGGTGAAATAAATTCCCTATGTGTTTAATGCATATAATTTAATGTTAAAAATAAAATGATGAGTCTTAATTGCTTAGGTGGACAAAGTGTACTAAACTGTAAATTACTGATATTATAGGTCTCTTTGAAGGTGACCTTATCAATGCATGGCCTTCAGTAGGAACTCTGGCTACTTCTTCCAAAAGAATTGAGTGTTATTCTCCAGAGATCTCAAAGGAAGATTGCATCGTGTGCATCAGCATCTTGGTTTTCTGACAGTAAAGAAATACTTTGTAGCCCAATCTTTTTAGTTGCACCTAAAAATATTAGGTTGGTACAAAAGTAATAGTGGTTTTTGCCCATTACTTTCAAAGTTGCTTGTGACAATGTTGACGGCTACACCAACAATTTGTCTAAGATACGCATTTTGACATGTACCTTGAGGATAATACCCCAGCCTTACATTCCTTATAGAACTTGAAGTTGTGTCTCACTCTTTCTATAAATATGTCAGGGAAAAAAAAATAGATAAGAAAGGAAAATTGGCAAGCATTTTCCCTGTCAATAATAAAAACAAGACCAGAAAGACAGTCCCTTGGTAAATAAAATCTTGAATATAAAGCATGTTATATCTGAAAAAAAAAATCTCAAATTTCAACAGCGTGATGGCATAAGTGTCTCTATAATGTATCCTCAAGCTGATGGTATCAGGGGAACATGAGACATTTGAGAAAATAGTAACATAAAAATGAACATTGGGGCATGTCATCCAGAGTGGCTACTAAGAGAATACTATTTGTGAGCAAGAAGCTCCCTCTCCCCCTTTTCACTCCATTTTTAACTCAGCATTGAATTAAAATGAAAGAAAGGGAAATATATATATTTTTCCTTTCAGCAGAAAATGTCATGGAAATGTCAGAGTTCTAGGTGATTACATCTCTCTTAAACATCGATAGCTACAAATCATGGAATCCCTAACTACATTGGAAAATATTAATTTTGAGTAAAAGCATCATTTTCCTGAGATGTGGGCAGGCTCTGAAGCTTTGGAAAGGTGATTCAGAATGGAGTGTAACTCAGAACCACTGAATTCTCTGAACGACCCTCAGGTTCTGATCAATTTATGTCAGTTGCAGACAGATTTATGTAACTGTTTCTCTCCTGCCCTCAGGTCACATCCTTTGAGTGCTCTGCTCATTCCTAAGTGCTTCTGCCATTTAGATTTACTTGTATTAATAATTCTGTTTCCAAGATTCAAAGCGGTGGGAACAGCTCCTTTTGGAAATGACATTCAGAGATGTTACATGGAAAGAATGGGGCACCTTCAGAAGCTTCTAAGTCTTTTTCCTGGCTTTAGGCAAAACTGATCTTGTGTCATGCAGATCAGTATCCAGTCAGGCTTTAAAGATCCCTGTCAGTGTCTTGATCTTTTTGTACAAGCCAGGGTCACATTACATTCCATTTGTTATCAGAGAGTTTCTCTTCACTGCTGTTTCTCAGCTGCCAATTCACTTTCTATATGTAACAGGATGGGGAATAGGGCTCTTCTAATCATCAAGGAAGTTTGGTTAAGTACCCAAAATTGAGAACAGTTAAAGACAAGTTCTGATGATGAATAAGATCCCTCCTAGGAGCCTGTAAAGATTACTGAAAGGGCAAAAGCGGTCAGAGCTGCAAGTGGGAGTAGGGTGGGGAGAAGCTTAGAAAAAGATGTAATATACTGGGTTTTTTTTAATTTACAAAAATTTATGCTTATCAATGTGTATACATTTATATGCAGATATATAAACATATATGCTTATAATACAGAATAAAATGCATAAAGGTGAGATTTTATATATATGAATGAATGAATAATTTCAAATTTATAAAACATTTGCAAAGGTAAAACAGAGGGTTTCTGTATACCCCTCACTGAATTCCCATATTACTAGCACCTTACATTATCATGATATGTCTGTCAAAATTAAGAAACTGAAATTGACATTGGTATGTTAGTCATAACTAAACTCTAAGCATTATTTGGATTTCACTAGTTGTTCCTCTATTCTGTTTCAGAATTCAAACTAGGGTAACACTTTGCATTTAGTTGTCATGGTGTTCAGTCTCTGCTGGTCTCTGACAGTTTCTCTTTTTTTATTTTTTATTTTTTGTGACTTTGAGGAATATTGGCTAAGTATGAGATCTCCGTTTTGGTTAGACTGGACTATCGTATTTTAATACCTGAAAGTGAATCATAGTTGTTTATATAAATAAGATTGTTCTTACAATTCAAATGACTAGAAATTCATCTATGCCAGAGATGTCTTCAAGGAGCGATTGAGGGAAATATGATAGAGTATGTTAGAAGGCAATGTTTGAAGAAAAATAGAGTATTTTTATTTCTGTAACTTCACTGTGCTTGGCCCATTTGATAAGCCAATTAGGCTTGCATTTGAGAGAGGAAAAAAGAATGATAACTATCCCAAGTATTAATGAACAAGTATTTAGTGTCTATTAAAACCATATACTAAGAGGCATTCAGAAACAGCTCATCCCTGAAGGAATTTATAACCTAGTAGAGGATATAAAACGTGTTCCCATGCAATTCAAAATAAAAACGGATAAATGCTAAAGCAATTGGAAAAGAGGTGTTATTTGCCCTAGAATCGTGAAAATAGTTTGGGAAGTTAACAATGATGAAAAAGGACTCTAGACAGAAGTTGGGGGTGTGGGAGGGAAGTAGAATGTGATTCTAAACATGGGAGCAACAGAATACTGGGCTTATTTTTAGAGGTAAGGACAATACTGCAGAATGAGATGCATAAAGGTAATTTGCAAGAGAAGAGACAAGAAAGGTAAATTGAGCAGAGGTTGAATTAAGGGCTCTAAATAATACGCTGGGCTAATTACTTTTTCAATTTGCAAAAATTGGCCTTAACAGAATTAGACTAGGTGAATATCATGGTCAAAGTATTATCCAACGAAAGTGTACTGTCTGGCAGGGGGATGTGGTAAGGCTTGGCGAAACAGATTAGAGGCTGGAGAGAAGACATTAAGAGGGACCTACACAATGTATACATGTACGGAAGCATCACACTGTACCCCATAAATATATGTGATTATTAAGTGTCAATTAAAAACAAAATAAAACTTAAAAGGCAGGGGGATGGGCAAAGAGATAGAGAATAGTGGAGTTGAGGGCACTCACTCTTGAGAGTCCTCATTTATTGAGGAGATGACATTATCTATAGAAAGAAGGAATGGGGAATATTGAATGCTTAATGTTAACGGCTGTGAGGAATGGGATAGGGGCTTCGTCATCCAGAACTTAAATGCACATACTGCTGAATCACATTGAGAATCCATTTGAGATGAGGACACAGGACATTTTAAGAGAACTAATCAATGCAGTTCTTCGCCTCTCACGCTTTTTCGAGTTTTTGATTCCCAAGGTGAACCTTGGTTCACATTCCCCTATGACCGTATCTTGGAGACAACTTTTTATATGTTTCTCTTCTCCTAACCCAGATTTGGAAGGGAAGAAGTAGATCGTTTGTTTTTATTGTCTTATCTTTGCTTTCTTACTGTTCTCTTACTTTTTTTTAAATATCGCTACTGAAAAATATGAGTAAAATGTTTTTTAGAAAAGAAAAACATGGCCGGGCGCGGTGGCTCACGCTTGTAATCCCAGCACTTTGGGAGGCCGAGGCAGGCGGATCACGAGGTCAGGAGATCGAGACCACGGTGAAACCCCGTCTCTACTAAAAATACAAAAAAAAAAAAATTAGCCGGGCGTGGTGGCGGGCGCCTGTAGTCCCAGCTACTCGGAGAGGCTGAGGCAGGAGAATGGCATGAACCCGGCAGGCGGAGCTTGCAGTGAGCCGAGATTGCGCCACTGCACTCCAGCCTGGGCGACAGAGCGAGACTCTGTCTCAAAAAAAAAAAAAAAAAAAAAAAAAAAGAAAAGAAAAACATGCAAAAGTCATGCTATAGTTTATCAGTGAAGCATGAAGAGAAGCTTATTTTGCTTACTATTTGAGGCAGTTTTGGCCGTAGGATTTAATCGACTTCATTTTGAAAAGCTGCCTTCCAGATCAAGTAACTTCTCATTCATTTGAGCAGTGTCTATATAGCCTAAGGCCGGGCTCAAAGGTATGACAGAAACCTAATATGAGAAATATAATTTTATTACAGTGAATCCATGCAGGGTATTGGACAAGGAATTATACAGAAATAATTTCAATTGCTATGTTAAATTAGAAGGTTGTACAAATATTTTACATTAGAGACCCCTTAGTCATTAAAGTCACAAGCTTGCTATTACTATATATTTGTGAGCAAATATCATCACAGACCTGACTAACGTTAGAAGGGAAATTCCCATCACCTCTGTCATCCTTTAGAATGGAAAAAAAAAACTTATTCATAAATTCATAAAAATCCCAACAGAAGGAAGTTTAAAAACCATGGAATAGGACCTCCTGGCAAATCAACAAATTTGTTTTTAAAAAACAAATCATGGTGACTGCCTTAATAATTATGCAGAATAAACTATTTGTTTATATATAATCCCCTCCATGGTTGAAGACTGTCATCTTTAACAGCCTCTTTATTGTATTTAACCAAAAAATGTCTCTCTCTAACTTCAACCCATTGGTCCCTAGCTGTCTCTGGGATCTGTACAGATAAATGTAATACCTATCCCTAAAACTACTCATCAAATATTATAAAAGTGCTTTTATTCACTTACTGGGTCATTTTTGCAAACCAAACACCATTTCCTTCAACATTACTCAAATGATATGGCTCTGTTTTTCTCACTCTCCTGGTCATCTTGCATGAAACAATATTTAATCTCTTAGGTTTCATACAGGAATTTAATGCTCAAAAATGACACAATTCTTCAGCTGTATTCTAATATATTTTGTACTATAGGCTATATTTTATCAATACCACCTATTGCTTTACCTTCTTTTCAGAAGCCCCCCCAGACTTTTAATTCAGACAGAGCTTTGGGTCAACAAATTTCTTAGATAGCTTCTATTTCAACTGCTGTCAAGACAAGATTCTCTTGATTATATTTGTCCTATTGATTTTTTTAACTCTAAGTTTTTAGACTTATCTCTGCTACATTTCATCTTTTTATTTTTTAAATTGACACAGAGTTTGCATTTGTCACCCAGGCTGGAGTGCAATGGCACAATCTCGGCTCACTGCAACCTCCGCCTCCCAGGCTTGAGCAATTCTTGTGCCTCAGCCTCCTGAGTAGCTGGGTTTACAGGCATGCACCACTATGCCCAGCTATTTTTTGCATTTTTAGTAAAGACAAGGTTTCACCATGTTGGCCAGGTTGGTCTCAAACTCCTGACCTCAAGTGATCCACCTGCCTCTGCTACCTTTCAACTTCTTGCCATTGTTTTAATCTACTAAGAGATACTGTTGGCAATTCTGTTTTGTATAAATATGTTTGAAAATTTTGTTTAGGACAGATATCTAGCTAGTATCCCTGCTAGATATATTAGATATACATCCCAGACTGTTTTTCCCCACCCACTGATTTGATCATGTTCCTTTTGAAAACATTAAACTTGAACATGGTCAGTGTCAGAGCTCTGTGCCACTCCAATAGGCAACTGCTTTTGGATTGGTTTTTTGGCTTGTTGTTGTTTGTCTTTCATTTTTGTCCAGTGGTAACGTTTAGAGTTCATGGTGTTTGAAACATTTTCCCTTGAGTATGGGTGATCCCAATAACCAATGTTCTTTGGATGCAGTTGTTCAACTTATAAATCCAACTAACTGTGCTTATATTTTACCAATATTAGGCTATAAAATCAGACGTTGTCAAAAACCTTTCAAGATTCAAGATTTGTGGCCTTATTATGTGTAAAATGAATGAGCCATTATTTTTTGTCATATTCAGAGTTTCCTAATCTAATCTTCTATAAAATTTTAACCTTACCTAGAATAAGGAATCCATGTCAAGAAAGCAAGAAATGGCACATGGATCAATTTTCCCTACACAAAAACCAGCCCCAGTCACCCTCTCTCTGATAAATTGAGTTCATTGGAAAAGGCAACCACCTCTCAGTGATAAGCACCAGTCATAAATTAATATCCAGGACTTGATTATTGAAATTACTACGTACTGTGCTGGAAGGAAAGATTCTAGAAACTTGATGGCTTAGACTAAATTGCCACTACCCACTAGACTTGAAGAAGCCGCTGGAAGGGCCATTGAGGCCCCCTCATAATTTATATAAAGGAACTGAGAACCTCATTGGTTTTCAGATTTGCCAATTAATGAAATGGCTCAGGCATGTCATTTTGGAAAAGCTTTGGATTTGGAGACTGAATTTACTTCTAGTTCTTATCTTAGTTTTATGACTTTGGGCAAAATTTTTCACCTCTCAAACAATTTCTCTCCTTATCTGTGAAGGGAGGAGGTTGGATAGTTATGAACAAAGCTTCTAGCTCCAACTTTCTATTAATTGCAGGAGGCAGGAAGGGAGCTACACTAACTGGAGAGATTCACTAGTTGCAATTCTTGGTTTTGCTGCAGAGGATAGCCTACAATTAGGGCTTTGAGACTCTGGCTCCATAACTACCAAAGGATGATTTCTCGAACGTGTTTAAATTAACCCATCTTCAAGGAGTTCAGTAATAGGATCTGAACCAAATAAATCTCTTCATAAGCCCATTTAAAGTTGCATATAGAAAAGAACTGGCATAATTATTTGGTGACGGTCATTTTCTCCTCAAAATTTTTGTTCTTGAAGTGATTTGGTTTTTACTCTAATTCTAATTTTAGCTTTTTTCTTCATCGTAACATTTTAAATTACTTTTTAGTTATAGCAAATTGAAATTGGAGTCATATTCAGTTGTTCCTGGTCCCGCTTTGCAGTTTTTCCCTCTGTCTTAAGTAGATGATGTCGGAGGAAAAAAATAGGTAGCCATAATATGTGGCCTTATTATGTGCAAAATGAATAAGCCATCATTTCTGGTACTATCATAAGGAGCTACATGGGAAACATTATAGTCAAGGAGTATACACAAGCACGGAATTTACACTGGCCTCTGTGTATATGCTGAAGGCTAGTTACTGATTTTAAATTTCAAGGTAACATTTTCTAACAAAGGAGACTTTCCCCAGAAATATTGCTTCTGTCTCCCAGCTCTTCATATTTGAGTGCTGGTCAGAAGTCTGGGTGAGAGGATGGAGAAATACCCACTCTGGATGAAGGCTGCAGAGCCCACCTTCAGGACTGTTGTGTCTGTGAGTGAAATTTATAGGGCATGGCTGCTAGCCACCAAATCCCCTGTCTCACAGTGTCAACATTAACTACCACTGCTTTTTATGTTTAACTTGGTTAATATGTTTAGACGCTGCTGGAATCCAAATGCTGAAAATTCAGCAAACTGAATTAATCGATTTTTCTCTAACAGGATTGTCATGTAGAAATAGATATTGCCACACCATACTGTGAGCTGCTTAACACACACAGCTGAAGTAACGGCACTGGTGATGAACTTGAATTTGAAAAAGGAATTAGAACTCTGTGTCTGAAGGCTGGGAAAGGAAGTAGGCTATGGCAAAGTTTGGGTCTCAGGTGGGCTCATTAGATGAAGATTAAGTGAAGAAGTCTTGCCTTTCTCCACTCCCTTATTCCACTTACTCATTGCACCTCATTCCTTTCTACCCGGAGCTTACAACCTCACTCTGATGTGCTTTCTGTGCTTCAGGGTTTGGCCACCGGCAGAGCAGTTGAACAACTAGGAAAGGGACTGTACTTTTGCAAAAAGGAAATTATACTGCCCAACTCATCAGCTTGCAGGGAGAAAGGACACTCACTGCGGCACACAAGCTTAGTAAACATGTTGGGTCTCTAGGTCCTCCTTGGCAATTGATTCCCATCTGGACACAACTCAGAGTGTGAACTTGAATGTTTGCAAGTCTCTTTGCTTTTGGCCAAGGTTGCCTTGGAACTGATAATTATGATACCCGAGGCTTCCTCACAACTTCCTTTTGAAGAGGTACTGATGCTTCATTTTATGTTACTTGCTTTGCCATGAAGGGGAAAAGCAGCTCATCCAGCATAGTACACAACTCCAAACTTGCTAATTTTTGACTTAGAGTGAAATATACCTCATTTAGTATAAATTTACTTTCCAAGTTCTGTTTTTATTTGCTAATATAAGAATTTATTTGTATTCCATGAACACATTCACAGAGAAAAGAGAGCGATTAAAAGAGGATCAGCGAGCATAAAAGAAAGAGGTCAAAAACTAGGCATACATGGATTTTAAAATTTGTCCTCAAGTATAAATAATCTATAGTCAGGAATTCACATTAATAATTTAATTTCTGCCACCATTCTGAATTATTCTTCGTTTTCTCCTACTAGGGACCAAAAGTTCTCCATAAGAATGTCCAAGGTTCTGGAAATGGAGTTATCCTATTTGAACACAAATACTCAACAGCTAAGAGGCATAGAAGTTTCTCTAGAAGAGTACATTGTTCTACAATCTGAATGGGTATTGGGGTCATGTGGAAGTCCTATTAAATCACAGATTTCTGGCCCATACCCCAAATATTTTAGTTCGGTAGTCCGGACTGGGTCCCAAGAATTTACTTTGTCAGCAAGATCCCACGTGATACTCATGCTACTGCTCCAGGTTCCAACTATGAGGACAACTATTCTATTAAAAGACTTATCGACATTGCTGACACCAGCCCAAGGGTTCATTCAGAACCTTCTCTTTCTTTCCATCACTGCCCCTATTCTAAACACTTCCTTCACCCCAAATATTTTGGTTCATTAGGCCTGGGTGGGTCCCAAGAATTTACTCTGTCAGCAAGATCCCAGGTTATACTCATGCCACTTATCCAGGTTTCAACTATGAGGACAACTATTCTATTAATAGATGTATCCACATGGCTGGCACCAGCCTGGTGGTTCGTTCAGAGCCTTCCCTTTCTTTCCCTCACTGCCCCTTATTCTAAATTCTTCCTTCACTGCTACACTTTTGATTTTTGGTGACAAAAAAAAAATGATCATAGAAGGAATTTTTGTTCATGATTACTCTCACTTTCATGCATCTAGCAACCTTAGTGACAGCTCCATGTTATAAATTCACAAAGGACATGTAAAGAAATTCAAACTAAAACATAGGGGCTTATTTTATCTAAGATGCCTCAAACACTTGTTTCCACTTCTCTTATCCTCTAACCTAGGGATCTGCAAACTATAGCACAGGCCAGCTGTTTGTTTATGTAAATAAAGTTTTATTGGCACACAGTCATATTCATGCATTACTTGTTGCCTCTGGCTGCAGCGGCAGAGTTGACTAGTTGCAACCAAAAAAGAAAATAAAAAGTTTGAAGGGTTTATTGGAGTTGGACATGAGGAAGAAATACTAAAGGACAGTTAAATATTTTCCTCACACGTCATCTTAGGTACTAAGGGAAGAAACTCCGGACTAAGAAGGAATAATCAGCAGAACTTATCTTTCCCTTTAAAATGGCACCATTCTTTCATCATAATAAAACGAGCATTAGGAACTGAATCAGGAAAGCAGATGCATTCTCTTCAAAGATGTGCAGCTGGAAGAGGCAGGAGCTTGGCATTTGCATTATCAGGAGATCTTTCTTCCTTTTTTGTTTGTAAAGTGTAGGGGGAGAGAGAGGCACCGATTATAATTGTCTATTTATTGCTTTCTTTGTTTTGTTCTTCCAACAAGGAGCAGACAACCATGTTTTCTTACGTGGTTTAATCTCATTACACAGTTTCTCTGTGACTAAAGCCTTAAGCTAACAGTTCATAACGGGATTACATAGATTGGTTTATTTTCCACAATTTTCTAAACAAGGTTATTCAAGGATAATACCTTGTTATAGCATTTTCCCCCTTATGTTCTATTTTCTTTTTCTATCTCTGCATGTCCCCCTTTCAAGTTTTGCCTCACCTTCCTTTCCTTTTCCTCTAACCTTCATTTTAAGATACCTTCTATAAGAAAAGGCAATTCTCTGTCCCTCCCTTTCTCTCAGGATTGCTTTAAAGCTTATCATAATGTCAGCAAGGATTTAGGAGTTAATCAGCAATGCACATGTGTGTATTGAATACACAGGGAAAGAGGTTTATGACAAGAAAGCCAAACAAGGTTTCTTTTGAATCTGCTTCTTTCCCTAGAAATTGTAGGTTACAAGAGAGCATTGGTTTCATCTCCCCAACTCACGCAATGGATTCAACTTCAAGGGCACATAACAATTTTTTCTGTAATGAAAGGAACTTAACATACAACCAGACAGTAAATCACACAGATAAGATCCCTCAGTAAAGCATTTTTTCAAAGCCACTCCATTAACCAAGTGCATCCTCATAAATTGAAACAAAATTAAATTAATTACAGGCTTGCATCCTATAATTAAAATTCCATATATAAATTAATTCAAATATAAATATCCAAATATCAATTAATTCTTCTCGTCTGCTTTTGCACCCACCTTCAAAGAGATTGTGAGTGAAACAGTACCTTTTTGTTAGATAGTTTTACTTGGAATGGAAAGACTCATTCTAAGCTTCAACAGTTTTCAGATAAAGGCTGTGGAAATTTAGTTATGGGAAAATATCTTAGTATCAGCTGGGAGTTTATCTTTCGCACTGAAACTTCTGTGGGGTTTGTTCTCCAGAGTCCTTTCTTCTGTTGGAACAAGCTCGTGAGTAGTTTTCAAGAATCACAAGCTAGTGGTTTCAGTGGTATTACAATCACATTTGGTGGTTTTGTGACCAAAATATATGTTTACTAATCAGTTGCCTGAGTATCACAGAATATTAGAGCTAGAAGTAATATTGGTATGATTAATGGTATTGTAGGACAGGACCTTGGAAAACTGACTCAATTAATCAATAAACATATATCTGTTGCACTTCTGCTATGCAATGATGACTGTGCTGAGAGGCACAGGGGCATAGGCAGGCTTTTCCATCTCATTAAGGAGGCAAGACACTCGTGGTTTAAAAGCGTAACTAGGCAGACAAAGAGATTCACGTGCAGTTGCATTTGGCATACGCAGATCGTAAGCCATTCATAGAGTTGCCTGTGAATGGGGATACATTATGAGAAATGTGGCATTAGGTGATTTGGTTGTTGTGTAAACATCATAGAGTGTCCTTTCACAAACCTGGATGGTACAGCCTACTACACACCTAGGCTGTATGGTGTAGCCTATTGTTTCTAGGTTACAAACCTGTACAGCATGTTACTGTACTGAATACTGTAGGCAATTGTAACACAGTGCTTTTTGCATATCTAAACATATCTAAACATAGAAAAGGTACTGTAAAAATACAGGATAATAATCTTATGCAGACTCCATCATTTATGCAGTCTGTCATTGACGAAAATGTAATTATGTAGCATATAACTACATTATGTAAATTTAGATAAGAGAGAAATGTGAGATAGGGAATCTTTTTGAATGGTGTAAAACTTAAGAGATTCTCTAAATTGGTAGGTTATGGGAAAGAAGCATAATGTAATCACCATTTTGATTCATTTATTTATTCATTTATTCACTCAACAACCATGAAATATCCTGTCCTTGTATTCTTTGTTTTCCTTCTGTTACAAGGAGATGTGTGCTTTGCTACTATTGGGGTCAATCTTTCACTTGGGAACTATAGTCCTAGACCATCTTCATTGACTTTACTCCTATAGTTTTCACTCCCTCTTTCCTACTTCATTAATGTTTCTCTCTCTACTTCATCATTATACTAACATGCTTTGGTGTTGTCCACCAAAAAACAGACAAGCAGGCAAACAACCTCTTGGCTGTACCTGTCACCACAGACATCTCCTTAATACCTGCTCCTATTCACAGCAAAGCATCTTGAAAGAGCTGAGCTGTGTTCACAGTCTCTATTTCTTCATTTCCCATTCACTTTGAGCCCCTCCGATCAGATTTTCACCTCCATCACTTCATCGCTAAAGACTTCTGCATGCTAAATGCCAATGTCAGTTCTCAGGTCCTGCCTCATGTCCAAACATGCTTTAATGCAGGAGATTACATTCTTGTGGGAAATCTTTCTTTGGTGCTTCCCTCCTGTCTCTCAACTCATCAGCGGCTCCTGTTCTATTTTCTTTGCTGGTTCTTTTCCCTACACCTAGCTCACTCTTCAGTGTTTGCTGTAAACAGAGCTGGCTCTGGGTCCTCTTCTTTTCTCAATGTACATACTCTCTCTAGATGATATTCATGACATTACATGTCATTTAGAAGCTCTAATGACAACCAGCATGTTTCTCTCCAGTCCTGCCCTCATCCCACATGTTTGAAGTTATCCAACTACCTACTTGATATCTCTGCATGGATGCCTAGTAAACATCCCAAGCTCCATCCAGAGCACAATTCTTTATTTCTCCTCACAATTTTTTCTCCCTCCAGGTGCCATATAGATGGAAAACCAAAGAAAACTTTTGCTTGCTCCTTGACTTGTATCTTCCACACATTCAATTCACAAGCATATCCTCCCAGCCCTACTTCCAAAATAGATCTCCAGTCTAACTTTCTCCATTTTATGCCTAGCCTGATCCAAGCTCTTAATTGTTCTCCTGGAATATTGTAATAGCCTTGCCGATTAGTCTCTCTGCTTTTTTTTTTCTACGCTACTGTAGTCACTCCTCATATATAAAAACCAGAGTGATTTTTCTAAAACCTCAATTAGGTTGTCCCCTTCTTAAAACTTTTCAGTCTCTCTCCACTGAACATGACAGCTAAAGTCCTTGCCAAAGCCTCCATGTCCCTATAGGATCTGGCACTTACCTTGTACCTTCCCAGAAAAATATAGTTAGCCCTCCATATCATGGGTTTCACATCCATAGATTTAACCAACAGTAAATTTAAAACAAAAAAATTCCAAAAAACAAACCTGAATTTCTCACATGCTGAGTACTATGTTGAGTCTGTGTGAATGAAGTAATATGTAGGTCTTGTATTAGGTATTATATAATCTAGAGAGGATTTAAAGTATATGGGAGAAAGTATGTAGTTAGATGCATATATGATACTATTTTTTGTAAGGGCAAAAAAATGTGAGCATCTGTGGATTTTGGAATCCGTGGAGGGTTCCTTGGTATTGTGGAATCTCCAGGGATACTAAGAGACTGTTGTACTAGCCATTTATTTCTCAGTCCATCCCTCTCACACTACCCTCTTCTCTGTTCCTCTGACATATCAGACTGTTTTATATTTCAGGGTTATGATCTCGTTGGGACCTCTTTTCATATGCCTCCCTATAAGTAAGTTCCTATTTTAAATCTTACTTCTGCAGAGAGGTGTCCTTAAGTAGAGCCCCAGTTATTCTTTATTACACAACCCTATAGATCCTTCATAGCACTTTTCCCCCTTTGCAATTACTTTGTGTTTGTATTTGACTATTGATTATCTCCTCCCTTCAGAATTAAGGTCTACAAAGGTAAAGACTTGGTCTGTTTTGGTCACTGCTGTATTCTGAGCCCCTATAACAGTGCCGGGATGAGCTGGGTGGTCAGTTAATACTAGGGATGAGTAAGATTCCTGTGCACTGTTAGGGATGTGGAGATTCACAAGACATCAACACTGCCTTCAAGTTGCTGACAATCACAAAGGGTTAAACAATTCTCCTTAGGCCTGAAGTTTCTTAAATGCAAAATGAGAATAGTGTGATTTTATGATGCGTTGTATATAAAGAGAGGAAGCAACTAAAATTATTTTGTCGTATAAGACTAGGTTGTTCAGTTGAGCTTCCCCATGTTATCCCTGCAGAGAACAACTTCTTTGTTTCTGTAGAGAAAACAAAACAAACAAACAACAACAACCAAACATTCCACTTGTTGCTTCTTGAAGGACAGGGAGGAAAGCAAGTGAGACAACTCTCGCTTTGGAGTGAACAGAGGTGGTCTTCATAGGCAAATATGATCTTCAAACAGATTTCTACTTTTCTCGCCTGTGAGCCAGAGTTTGGAAGCGTACCTGGTCATTTGCTTGGTGTTACCATTCCACATAATGCGTGCTCTCTCTCTCTCTAGTTTCATTTTGACCGGACAGTGTCTGCAATGTCACTTCCTGCTTTTCCCCACATTTGGCGGCCTTCCTGGTATCCTGTATGTTCACGATTCTTTCTAGCCCTCTCTTTTTCTTTCAGAAAACTCTGAGGTTCTGTAAAATTTGAGGACTCTGCCTTGTAAAGTATTTGATGTGCTTTTATGACTTTCTAGGAAAAAGTATTTTCCTTTACCCTTTCCAATTCTCATTCTCTATTTCCACATTTGAGATGGCATCGACTGTGAAAATGGTTCACATCTTCCATTTTGCTGTGAATTTTTCCTAAATTAGAGCATTTCATGACCTTGAAAGACTTTTTTTTTTCATCAAAGAGCAGAATCTTCAAAACTGTTTGCCTTTTTCTCATAGAAAATTTATCCTACTTGGAAACATTCTGTTATGATTAAATTATCAAACATAATTATGACCATTCTCAAGAAAAGATTCTGCAAACCACTCACATCCAAGAGACTTACCATCCAATATGTCTTTCACTGTATGCAAAGTGTTATTTTAAACATGTCATTGCTTTCCTGGGTATATTCTGATATATAGTATTTGTTTTTAAATAAACTCAGCAGCTGGCTGCAAATATGTGCCTGTTACAAACTTGCCTTCATCTGTGTATACAGCCATTCATCCAGTCATTTAATTCCACAGATTTTTGTTAATAACTCTTGGCTTGTAGGTCAATTATAGGCAGTGAATGTGGCTTTCTTCCAAGTTATAACCACTCCCTACCCACACCCCTACTTCATAAATGGAAGCTCCAGAGTCCTAGGAGAACAGAGGCCTGCAGGGAAAGGAAGTGTCCTGGCAGTTTTGCAGGCAGCATGAATAGGGAGGCAACCCTAGTATTTAATGGACTCCTGCTGGTGTTATTCTTTGGAATAGCTGGCCTGAGCTAGAACCTCTGTCTCAGATTCAGAGTCAGTTCACCACATCATGTCCCTGAAGCTTCAAGTGTTATTAACATTAACCTAAGTTGGGCATCTGTGCAAACTTGTTGCCAGGTGCTTGTTGTGTACCAATGATGACACACCGGCAATCTCTGACCACCCAAATGCTGGGAAAGGATTTGTTACACTCTCTGAAGCCATTTTCTTAGAGGTGCATGGCTGAAATAGTAGATTTAAACTGGTGCAGCCGTGAGGACATTACTATGAGACAGAGGAGATCTAGGGGAATGTCTACTCAGTTTCAAAATTATTCTGTCTTTTCAAGAACTGGAAGAAATTTGAATTAATCAGGCTTTTCAAGAATCTCACGGAAGAGCAATAAATAATCTACCATTTGCCCATCTGTATGTTAGGTTCAGTGTTTTTATTTTCTTCTGGCTCTTTTCTTATGATGATGAACTTTATATTTGTTGCATAATTCTTTATTACAAAAGACAAAAACTTCTACCCACCCACCTCCACCTCTTTTGGTTTGGCCAAACAAGTTTCTGACACTGCTGCTGGTATTTTTTCATTTTTTAAGCTGAGAAAACAATGACTAAATCCCTATGGGAATGTGGGCATTACTAAGTCTTAGTCAGTTAGAACCTTACTCAGATACTGGAGGGTGGATGAGGGGGAGCAACTAGCAAGTGTTGTGAGAGGAGACCACATGTAAAATATTTCTAATTTAACAAGTAAGAGAGGGCCGGGCATGGTGGCTCATGCTTATAAGCCCAGAACTTTGGGAGGCTGAAGCAGGCAGATCACCTGAGGTCAGGAGTTTGAGACCAGCCTGCCCAATATGGTGAAACCCTGTCTCTACTAAAAATACAAAAATTAGTCCGAGCGTGGTGGCTCACGCCTGTAATCCCAGCACTTTGGGAGGCCGAGGCGGGCGGATCATGAGGTCGGGAGATAGAGACCATCCTGACTAATACGGTGAAATCCCGTCTACTAAAAACACAAAACATTAGCTGGGCGTGGTGGTGGGCGCCTGTAGTCCCAGCTGCTCAGGAGGATGAGGCAGGAGAATGGCATGAACCCGGGAGGCAGAGCTTGCAGTGAGCGGAGATGGCACCAGTGCACTCCAGCCTGGGTGACAGAGCGAGACTCCATAAAAAAAAAAAAAAAAAAAAAAAAAATTAGCCAGGCATGGTGGCAGGCACCTGTAATCCCAGCTACTCAGGAGGTTGAGGCAGGAGAACCCAGGAAGTGGAGGTTGAACTGAGATCATGCCACTGCACTCCAGCCTGGGTGACAGACCAAGACTCCACCTAAAAGAAAAAAGTAAGAAAGGATAATTTAATAAAACCTTTGCAAGAATAAAAACAACATTCCTGTCCAAATATACCTTTAGAAATCTGTTAGAAATGTGTCAGTCATGATTGAAAGAAGATATATAGTGAGTATTTGGGAACTCCAGGGGTTCATCCTATAAAATGCTTACACACTGAGACAGAGAAGGGCTATGAATTCTGGGGATCGAATTCCTTACAGCCTGAATGATCTAAATGTGAGGTATTATGAAGAAAAAGCTCAGTCTTTTTAATTAGATTCTGAGCTATGCTGTCTCAAGCACCTGACTTCATTTTACTGAGCCTCTGTTTCCTTATTTGTAAGTGGGAATAACAATAGTATTGATAGGAATTTTAGTTAAGATAATGCTTACAAATTTAAGAAGCATAGTGCCTGGCACGTAGTAGATACATGGTAAATGCCAGAAATCCAAGAAATTAATGAAGTCCCATGCAAATCTGCTTAGCCCAAACAAAGGTGATGTTTACTAGCTTCTGGACAGACCTTTAGGACGGTGAGATTTTTTTTTACAAATCTTGGAGAACACTTGCAATTTCACCTGCTTAGTTAATTCTTATCGTATCTTGAGAAAGAAGCAATGAGAAGCTAAGACTTGGATCAGAAGATGATGATATTGCAAGAGGTTACACTTAAACATTACTCCTTTGATTCATGTGGGCCTACTACCTTGTACACAGCAAGTCAACCACATATGACTTTAAAAAGCTGTTGTTTATGCAGTGTTCCAGGTGCCCTATGAGAGGAATCCTCTTACCAATATTCTAGAAACACACACCTTGGGTACTATGCCCTTAATATGCCATAGCTAGCTGTCCATTTTCAATCAATCCCAGTGCTGCACCCTGGGGAAGAGACTCACAGCAAAACTTTTCTTCTGGCACCTCTAGCATCTTAGGTCATCAGCCATCAGTACCTATTCGGAGGCCTACTTTTCTATACAAGTTTTGGCTGGAGGGGAGCAACTGAGCATTATACTTTTTCTAACAAAATCCTTTAAAAATAAATCCATTCAGGTTTGGGACACTTTTTTCTACCTGTCATTTATGGTTGTTAATGTGTAGTTGTTATTTAATTGCATGTTTATATTAAACATTCACCATGCCAACGTGATAGCCACAGGCTTGACTAATAAAAAGAGAGAGAGAGAGAGAGAGAGAAAAAAAACAGAAAAAGCTTAGAGAGAAGATGCATGAATAAATGGAAATAAAATGGGATATTTCAATAAGAGGTCTCCAAAATTGATAGTTTCTAGGAAAATGCATCACCTTGCACTGCCAGTGGTTCTTTCTTAGCTTCCAACTAATTTATACTCTAGCAAGGTACTGTCCTTTTATTTACCCAACCTTGCTAATTTAAAGAATCTTAACTGGGGGGAAAATGCTAATCTTATTTTGGGCCTACCCATTTTCCTAATCTCAGTTTGATGTCTTCCTCGGAATGGAAGGCTTCCCTGGAGCTTAGTTTGCTGGGCTTGTCTGTGCTGTGGCTTTCAGTCTCAGGCTAGGTTTTACGAATTTTGTTGCATTGGTCTGGGTGAAAAGAGGTAGGGTGGTTGACTTGTTTTTTAACTCAATGCAAATTAATTTATGCTTTGAAATTTGCTGATCTTCTCACCTCAATTGGGAAAATGTCTGACTATATTGATTGGCCAAATGAAGGACTCAAGGACTCAAGGAGGTCAAGTGCATTTTAGATGCTTCTTAAATTGTCCTAAATTATCCCACTTTGGAAAGCCCAGTCTTGGGACAGTGGCATTAAGGTAAAGAAAAACAGTCTCTGCTCCAGCTCTGATTAGGCCCTGTCTCCTTCCAGAGTCTTTCTCTCCAATCCAAAGCCTTTGCATGTACAAGTTCCCCTGGAAAAATCTCCTTCACAAACCTCTTCCAAGTGACTCCCATTCATCTTTCTGATGTCAACTTCAGCATCATTCTTTCAGAGAACTTCCCCAAATTCCTAGTTTCTGCTAGGAATTATCAATCCTTGTTCTAGAGCTCTGTTCCTTTGAGAATAAATTACTCAACTGGTAAGTAAATATTCATAAATATTATGAATGAATGAGTTAGGAATGAAGTATAATAATGAATAATTCATTCCTATTTCTCCAACTACAGCATAAGTTCCAAGGAAATAGGGACTTTGTCAATTTTTGCTCATTGTTCTATCCTCAGTTGTTAACACAATACTTGGCACATAGTAAGCAATTAAAAAATCTGTTGAGTAAATGATCCCAATGTTCAACATGTACATAGCCCACTGGATAATTTAGTGAAATTTGACTTGCATGGGTAATAAAGCACCAGAGAGAGTCTGGTCCCCACTGGGATACCAGCAAAATTTCTGTTTTGCCATTTGGGAAACACCTTGACATCCAACAGTTCAAAGTCAAAATTCCTGTTCCACACACACACTGGTAGCTGAGTAAATTTAAGGTCAACTAAAACTGGACTCACTAGTCATTTCATTCTTGGTTGCTCTTTTCTCCTGTTCTCCTTCTTAATGGATATATCCTGCCTTCTCATGACTGTAAATTTCTGCATTCTGATCATGAGCATTCCTGTGGTTTCACGCTCCTATTTGTTCTTCTGCTAATGACCCTTATAACTGTTTTCTGCTTATTTTTATAGGTTGCTTGATCTTCTTTACTAAGTTGTTTATATTTCTAAAAGCATCTGATTGATTGCACTTCTCCTTGCATCCCTGCTAAACTTAATGGTCTCTATTGCCCTTTTCATTTCTAAAGTTTAACTGAGATGAATTTCAATTTCACTTTCAGGAACGGTTTGCAAACTGTGGAGTTTTCTTTATTTCTGACCAGGCTATTCCCCAGGAATAATTTTAATTTTTCAAATAATTAGAAATTAGTATCCTTTCTGACGGTAAAAATAAATAAATAAATAAATAAATAAATAAGAAGCATTCTGGACATAAAGACCGAAAATTTCATGTGGTCCTCAGTTTGTTCATTCTTTCTCTTTCTTCCTTCCCTTCCCTTCCCTTCCCTTCCCTTCCCATTCCTGTCCTGTCCTGTCCTGTCCTTCAGTTGGTCTGTCTATCTAAACACATTTTGAGAGCATATCTTATTTGGGGCTCATCAGCAAGATCCATTCATTCTGTTTATCCTCAAAATCTAGATGATTTTCTCTTCTGGTCCTTTGCAGGAATAACCAGCAACAATGGGCAAGAGGGCTGGTTGTGGCAGTAGGAGGTAGGCTGGCACTGAAGATGCCCAAGCTCTTCTTTTTATTTCTTTCTGCAGGAAAGCCAGTACCATTGTTGGCAGATCCTGGGCTGGAAATAAGGAGTTATCACCTTACCTCTGCCCTAATTAGTTGTGTAGCCTCGGTCAAATCAATTCCCCTTTATGCACCTTAATTCTGCCCATCTATACAATGATGGAGGCTAAATTAAATTAATTCAAAGACCCCACAATGCCAAAGCTTCCAAGAAAATTGATGAACTTGTGATTTTTAAAAAATCGAATGAACCTCAATTTGCAACAATATTCAGTGGTTTCACTGCCAAATTGTAGTTTCTAAAGAAGTCCAGGTTTAGTCCAACCTAGAGTTTGGCTCTTTTCCCACATGACTCCTGAGAATGGAATAGCCTCTGACTCTCCTCCAAACACTGTAACAGAGACAGGAGTGCCAGATATGTTAGAAGGTATAAGCACAAAACAATAAGTCAATGACACCGAAAACATAAGGCACTAGGTAACACCAAACTGAGAACGGGAGAGAGATAGGAGAGTGCTGTAATGCTAGCACAGCCCCTGATTCTCAAGAGGAATTGTCTGTGAAATGACAGACTGAGCTACGGAGGGACACAGAGCAACCCTGCTCATGGCAGGTGGATGGTGTAGCAGTCCTTTGCCAGACGTGACATTCAGGGAGATGCAATAGCAGTATATGGTGGATATCTTTGTTTGGGGGAGTCACTCTCTTCAGCATTAAACATCTCATTAAGTGACTCCCTCAATTTCAGTGATGTCCAGAAGCTTTCAGAGATAATCTGAGCAGTCAGTGAACTGATGTGTCTGCCAAGGCATGAATAGCATAGATTGTTCAGTGTTTGCCCTGGGTCTATCAGCAGCAATAAATTTTAATCGGTTAGGCACTTTTTAAGCATGCTACTGTTTGCCAAACACTATTTTTGGCAGGCATCTGTAACAAAACCTAATGCATTATGCATATTATTTCTATGGTATTTCATTGTATTAGCACATGGAGTATTTGTATGGAATTTTTGTAAATTCATTACCAAAGTAGTATCATATTAATTATTCTGGTTTAAAAAGTATTATGAAAAAAATAGTCCTGGGGAGCATACATCATATCATGGGGAAGTGGGAATGATCTATTGTCATTTAAATTTTGGAAAAATATTAGCATGTGTATGAGAAAAATAACTTATAAAAGTACACAGCAAGTGTGAAAAAAGTGAATTATTAAATATTTTGGTGTTTCCTTAAATACTGAATGCCTAATTTCAGAATTCTAACGAGAATCATTATTACAGATTTTACTGAGAGATTGGTTTTATTTAACAGTATAACTCAGTGGTAGAGACCCATAAGACTTATTTCATTTCTCTCTGTCATATTTCTTTGGTATCCTGATCTGCTAAATCATAGTTTCTCACTCTTTTTCCCCCTTCTGTTTCTGTCCATCTCTGAGGTGCAGAGGTCCTGGGCCTTTGAACTTTGTATAACTCTTTCTTCTTAAGTCCCTAGTATAGGGAAACTATACCATAGTAAAATTATCTACCTTGGCTGGAAACTACTCCAATAATTCAGCTCTCCACTGAAGTGTAAGATTTAGCTCTATTAAGTGTCTCTTAGTATCACTCTTACTATTCTTATAAGATAGGGCCATGAAAATTAGTAATAAATTATTTTCTGTACGCTACTGGAGATTATATTATTTCCAGTGGTTTCTAGAACCTTGATTTGTCTTGTTCTTCCAAATTTGACAAATAATGTCTACGGCACTCTTCCCTTTAGAAACTATTTTACAACACAGTAGTTTATCACTGTCAGGAAATGTTATAGCTATTCTTCTTTTCACAGGTTTTGATTCAGATAACACCTCTCTCCAAGAAACTCAAAAATCTCTGCAAGTATTGCTTTCCATAGCTTCACAACAGCCCTTTGATGCAGGGCAATTCTTTCTCACTGGTACTAAAAAAATGAACAACCCTTGCCCTACACAACACTGTGCGAGGCAACAAGTGACTGAAATAAATGCTCAATTTACCTTTTAGAAATATAAACCCAAAGGCATCATATTTGAATAGGAAAATAAAATATACCTACTGTATTACATAGTATTAAAAACTGATTTTATATTATTTGAATTACATGAAATTATATGATTTAAATTAGAAGGAAAAAACTTATTTTTTTTAAAGCAGAGACTTAATACATTTATCAGGATCATGACAATTTATAAGGCTAATGGCTATTACACTTATAAATTCAGTTATCCATATTCCATAGAACATAAGAATTGAGTATTTCATTCCATTCAGAGCTGCACAGCCAGTGCAAACTTTTCTTCAATATTTCTACATAAATCCTCCTTCCTGACTCATGTTCCATTCTGACTATGAAAAATCAATAAGACCTTGACCTTGTTGCTTTCATGTTTCATACACTAATTCATAACTAGAATTAATCTCCCCCCAAAAAAGTCAATCACGGTGAACGGGAGCCAGGACTAGATTGCACCTCTAGACAGAGCAGCGGGCAGCGGCTCGCATTGTGAATTTTAGCTCCAGATTGACTACAAGAGCAAACTAACAATCCCAAGAGGACACACAGACCCTCTGACGGAAGTGGACTACTCCTGCAGGACCCGGGAGACGCTGCAAATACTGCGAGCGCCCCAACTGCGGAAGTGGGAAAAGGAGACCCTCCTCTCCTGAACACACCCCCGCAACTGGAGAAGCTGAACTTCTGTTTGCCGGAGAAGTTTCTTACTTTACCTGGAGCTGAGTCAATTAGGAGAGCCAAGGGAAATACAGAGGTAGAGGAAGCAGCAGCAAGGCCCTGGGAGACCGCTGGGTTCCAGAGCAGGCCATTCCTGCTTGGCACCGCAGGGATCCAACGAGAGAAGACCAGGGTCTAAAACTACACAGGGAGAAGCAAATCTCTAGATGAACTTTGTAACAATTTGAACGGGGTGAGAAGCCTCCTGGACAGAACTTGGGGGAGGGCGCGAATCGGGGGTACAGACTCCACAGGCAGGGGAAGAACCAAGCCCTTTAGCAGCTGGGAGGCGGATAGCCTGGGGCAGGTTTTCAAGCCCATATTGCTCTCTGCCTGGGAAAGATCTGGGGGCTGTTGGGGCAGACATGGTGGAAGTGAGACCAGCCCTTTGGTTTGTGTCTGGAGCTGGGTGAGGCCTATGACTGCCTGCTTTCCCCCACTTCCCTGACAACTTGCGTGACTCAGCAGAAGCAGCCATAATCCTCCTAGGTATACAACTCCAGTATACAACCCCCATCTCCCACAGCAGCAAGACCCACCCCAGAGAGTCTGAACTCAGACATGCCTAGCCCCACCCCCACCTGATGATCCTTCCCTATCCACCCTGATAGCGGAAGACAAAGGGCATATAATCTTCGGAGTTCTAGGGCCCCGCCCAACCGCTGGTCCCTTTCCATGCTACTTACAGCTGATTCTCTCTGGAAAGCACCACCTCCTGGCAGGAGACCAACCAACAGAAAAACAGAGCATTAAACCACCAAAACTAAGAACTCTCACTGAGTCCTGCACCCCCGCCACCTCCACCGGAACAGGCACTGGTTCCCTGGCTGAGAGACCCATAGACGGTTCACATCACAGGACTCTGTGCAGACAACCCCCAGTACCAGCCTGGAGCCAGGTAGATTTGTTGGGTGGCTAGACCCAGAAGAGAGACAGCAATCACTGCAGTTTGGCTCACAGGAAGCCACATCCATAGGAAAAGGGGAAAAGTAATATATCAAGGGAACACCCCATGGGACAAAAGAATCTGAACAACAGCCTTCAGCCCTAGACCTTCCCTCTGACAGAGCATGCCCAAATCAAAAGGAACCAGAAACCCAATCCTGGTAATATGACAAAACAAGGCTTTTCTACACCACCAAAAAATCACACTAGTTCACCAGCAATGGATCCAAACCAAGAAGAAATTCCTGATTGACAGAGAATTCAAGAGGTTAGTTATTCAGCTAATCAGGGAGGGACTAGAGAAAGGCAAAGCCAAATGCAAGGAAATCCAAAATATGATACCAGAAGTGAAGGGAGAAATATTCAAGGAAATAGATAGCTTAAAGAAAAAAAACAATAAAAACTTCAGGAAACTTGGGAGACACTTTTAGAAATGTGAAATGCTCTGGAAAGTCTCAGCAATAGGATTTTACAAGTAGAACAAAGAAATTCAGAGCTCAAAGACAAGATCTTCAAACTAACCCAATCCAACAAAGGCAAAGAAAAAAGAATAAGAAAATATGAACAAAGCCTCCAGGAAGTCTGGGATTATGTGAAACAACCCAAACTAAGAATAGTCAGTGTTCCTGAGGAAGAAGAGAATTCTAAAAGCTTGGAAAACATATTTGGGGGAATAATAGAGGAAAACTTCCCCAGCCTTGCTAGAAACCTAGACATTCAAATACAAGAAGCACAAGGAACACCTGAGAAATTCATAGCAAAAAGATCTTTGCCTAGGCATGTTGTCATCAGGTTATTCACAGTTAAGATGAAGGAAAGAATCTTAAGAGCTGTGAGACAGAAGCACCAGGTAACCTATAAAGGAAAATCTATCATATTAACAGCAGATTTCTCAGCAGAAACCCTACAAGGTAGAAGGGATTGGGGCCCTATCTTCAGCCTCCTCAAACAAAACAATTATCAGGTAAACATTTTGTATACAGTGAAACTAAGCATCATATATGAAGGAAAGATACAGTCTTTTTCAGACAAACAAATGCTGAGAGAATTTGCCATTACAAAGCCACCACTACAAGAACTGCTAAAAGGAGCTCTAACTCTTGAAACAAATCCTGGAAACACATCCAAACAGAACCTCTTTAAAGCATAAATCACACAGGACCTATAAAACAAAAATACCAGTTAAAAAGCAAAAACAAAAAACAAAAAAACCAAAGCACACAGGCAACAAAGAGCATGATGAATGCAATGGTACCTCACATTTCAATACTAACCTTGAATGTAAATGGCTTAAATGCTCCACTTAAAAGATACAGAACTACAGAATGGATAAGAACTCACAAACTAACTATCTGCTGCCTTCAGGAAACAACTAGCACGTAAGGACTCACATTAACTTAAAGGGATGGAAAAGGCATTACATGCAAATGAACATCAAAAGTGAGCTATTCTTATATCAGACAAAACAAACTTTAAAGCAACAGTAGTTAAAAGAGACAATGAGGGACATTATATAATGGGAAAAGGCCTTGTCCAATAGGAAAATTTCACAATTCTAAACATATATGCACCTAACACACCGGAGCTCCCAAATTTATAAAACAATTACTAATTGACCTAAGAAATGAGATAGACAGCAACACAGTAATAGTCAGGGACTTCAATACTCCACTGTCTGCACTAGACAGGTCATCAAGACAAAAAGTGAACAAAGAAACAATGGATTTAAACTATACCTTGGAACAAATGAACTTAACAGATGTATACAGAACATTCATCCAAAAACCACAGAATACACATTCTATTCAACAATGCATGGAACTTTCTCCAAGATAGACCATATGATAGGCCATTCTCTCTCAGACCACTGTGGAATAAAACTGAAAATCAACTCCAAAAGGAACCTTCAAAACCATTCAAATACATGGAAATTAAATAATCTGCTCCTGAATGAGCATTGGGTCAAAAACAAAATCAAGATGGAAATTTAAAAATTCTTTGAACTGAATGACAATAATGACACAACATACCAAAATCTCTGTGATACAGCAAAGGTGATGCTAAGAGGAAATTCCATAGCCCTAAATACCTACATCAAAAAGACTGAAAGAGCACAAACAGACAACCTAAGGTCACACCTCAAGGAGCTAGAAGAACAAGAACAAATCCAACCCAAATCCAGCAGAAGAGGGGAAATAACCAAGATCAGAGCAGAATTAAATGAAATTCAAACAAACAAACAAAAAATAAATGAAACAAAAAGCTGGTTCCTTGAAAAGTAAGTAAAATTGATAGACCATTGGCAAGACTAACCAAGAAAAAAGAGAGAAAATCCAAATAACCTCACTGAGAAACAAAACAGGAGATATTACAACTGACAACACTGAAATACAAAAGATCATTCAAGGCTACTATGAACACCTTTACACACATAAACTAGAAAACCTAGAAGAGATGGATAAATTCCTGGAAAAATATAACCCTCCTAGCTTAAACCAGGAAGAATTAGATACCCTGAACAGAGCAATAACAAGCAGTGAGACTGAACAGACCAGTAACAACAGCAAGACTGAACAGATCAATAACAAGCAGCGAGACTGAAATTATAATTTAAAAATTACCAACAAAAAAAAGTTCGGGACCAGATGGATTCACAGCAGAATCCTACCAGACATTCAAAGAAGAATTGGTACCAATCCTTGTGACACTATTCCACAAGACAGAGAAAGAAGAAACCCTCCCTAATTCATTCTATGAAGCCAGCATCACCCTAATACCAAAACCAGGAAAGGACGTAACCAAAAAAGAAAACTACAGACTGATATCCTTGATGAATATAGATGCTAAAATCCTTAATAAAATACTTGCTAACTGAATCCAACAACATATCAAGAAGATATTCCACCATGATAAAGTGGGCTTCATACCAGGGATGCAGGGATGGGTTAACCTACACAGGTCAATGTGATACACCTCATAAACAGAATTAAAAACAAAAATCACATGATCATTTCAATAGATGCAGAAAAGGCATTTGACAAAATCCAGCATCCCTTTATGATTAAGCTCTCAGCAAAACTGGCATACAAGGGACATAACTTAATGTAATAAAAGCCATCAATGACAGACTCACAGCCAACATAGTACTGAATTGGGAAAAGTTGAAAGCATTCCCTCTGAGAATTGGAACAAGACAAGGATACCCACTCTCTTGACTCCTCTTCAGCATAGTATTGGAATTCCTAGCCAGAGCAATCAGGCAAGAGAAAGAAATGAAGGGCATCCACAATGGTAAAGAGGAAGTTGAACTGTCACTATTTGCTGATGATATGATTGTTTAAATTGAAAACCCTAAGACCTCCTCCAGAAAGCTCTTAGAACCAATAAAAGAATTCAGCAAAGTTTCCAGATGTGAGATTAATGTACACAAATCAGTAGCTCTTCTATATACCAACAGCAACCAAGTGGAGAATCAAATCAAGAACTCAACCCCTTTTACAATAGCTGCAAAAAAAAGAAAAAAAATACTTAGGAATATACCTAACCAAGGAGTTGAAAGACCTCTACAAGGAAAACTACAAAATACTGCTGAAAATAAATCATAGATCACACAAACAAATGGAAACATATCACATGTTCATGGATGGGTAGAATCAATATTATGAAAAATGATGATACTGCCAAAAGGAATCTACAAATTCATATAATCCCCATCAAAATACCACCATCATTCTTCACAGAATTAGAAAAAACAATTCTAAAATTCATATGGAACCAAAAAAGAGCCCACATAGCCAAAACAACACTAAACAAAAAGAACAAAACTGGAGACATCACACTACCTGATTTCAAACTGTACAATAAGGCCATAGTCACCAAAACAGCATGGTACTGGCATAAAAATAGGCACATAGACCAATGGAACAGAATAGAAAACCCAGAAATTTACCCAAATACTTACAGCCAACTGATCTTTGACAAAGCAAACAAAAACATGAAATGGGTAAGGGACACCCTTTTCAACAAATGGTGCTGGGATAATTGGCTAGCCACATGTAGGAGAATAAAACTGGATCCTCATCTCTCACCTTATATAAAAATCAACTCAAGATGGATTAAGAACTTAAACCTAAGACCTGAAACTAAAAATTCTAGAAGACAACATTGGAAAACTCCTTCTAGACATTAGCTTAGGCAAGGATTTCATAACCAAGAACCCAAAAGCAAATTCAATAAAAACAAAGATAAATAGCTGGGACCTAACTAAACTAAAGAGTTTTTGCACGGCAAAAGGAACAATCAGCAGAGTAAACAGACAGTCCACAGAGTGGGAGAAAATCTTCACTATTTATACATCTGACAAAGGATTAACATCCAGAATCTACAATGAACTCAAACAAATCTGTAAGAAAAAAACAATCTCATCAAAAAGAGGGTTAAGGACATGAAGAGATAATTCTCAAAAGAAGATATACAAATGGCTAACAAACACGTGAAAAAAAGGCTCAACGTCACTAATGATCAGGGAAATGCAAATCAAAACCACAATGCAATACCACTTTATTCCTGCAAGAATGACCATAATCAAAAAATAAAAAAAACAGTAGATGATGGTGTGGATGTGGTGAACAGGGAATACTTCTACAGTGCTGGTGGGAATGTAAACTAGCACAGCCACCATGGAAGACAGTGTGACGATCCCTTAAAGAACTAAAAGTAGAACTACCATTTGACCCAGCAATCCCACTACTGGGTATCTACCTAGAGGAAAAGAAGTCATTATTCGAAAAAGGTACTTAAACATGCACGTTTATAGCAGCATACTTCACAATTGCAAAATCGTGGAACCAACCCAAATGCCCATCCATCAACAAGTGGATAAAGAAACTGTGGTATATATAGATATAGATATAGATATAGATATAGATATAGATAGATATATATACACACACGATGGAATACTATGCAGCCATAAAAAGGAATGAATTAACAGCATTTGTGGTGACCTGATGAGATTGGAGACTATTATTCTAAGTGAAGTAACTCAGAAATGGAAAACCGAACATGATGTGTTCTCACTCACATGTGCGAGCTAGGCTACCAGGATGCAAAGGCGTAATAATGATGCAATGGTCTTTGGGGACTTGGGGGGAAGAGTGGGGGGAGGCAAGGGATAGAAGACTAAAAATATGGTGCAGTGTATGCTGCTCGGGTGATGGGTGTACCAAAATCTCACAAATCGCCCCTAAAGAACTTACTTATGTAACCAAACACCACCTGTTCCTCAATAACTTATGGAAATAAAAATGTTGTTTTTAAAAATTAAACTTCCTCTGGGTAAAGACAATTGCTGTCTTAAGATTTTTTCCCCAAAACTAAAAACAATATGCTGGGTACAAATATGGCACTCAGGAAATATTTTTTGTTCATGATGTTCTTAATATTTTTTTACTTGAAAATGAAAAAAAAATCTTGAATTTTAATTTAAATTTTTTTTTATTATTTTTAGAGATAAAGTCTCACTCTGTTGCTCAGGCTGGAGTGGAATGGCACAATCATAGCTCACTGCAACCTTAATCTCCTGGATTGAAGCAATCATCCCATCTAGTTGCGACTATGAGCTTGGGCCATCACACCCAGCTAGTTTTTCAACATTTTGTAGAGATGTAGGTCTTGCTATGTTACCCAGTCTGGTCTTGAATTCCTGGTCTCAAGCCTTGGTCTCCCAAAGTGCTGGGATTACAGGCGTGAGACATTGCGCCTAGCCCTAGTAAGATTTTTGAGGAAGAGCTTTCCTTAAACTATTTTCCTTTGAGGAAAGTTAGATCATTTAGTTAGAAATTGAAAATGGCCACCTATCCAAACCTCTCAAATTACTGCGTTTTATAAAGATCTGAAGGAAACTTTAATGCCAAGAGAAAAGAAGAATATTCTATAGTTAAAAAGCTTCAAAAAAGGGAGAAAAATCAATGTCTCCAGACCATTTGACATAATCTCAGTGGTTGTAATTTAAGAAGCATTGGATGCTTAAGTTCAGAAGGTTCAGACAAGATTTTCTACCTGCCACATTTTCAAGCTGTTGACCTAGTTTCCACAGGTGTACTGGGATGCTTCATCACTGACCATCAGAAGGAAATTTTCATGGTTAAGTCAGAAAATACCATGCTTACATTCTCCCTGGTTCTTTGAGAAAAGATGGGTTGAAGAAATTAGAGAATATTTGGGAAATATGAAGTTGATGGTAATTTGCCATCCTTCGCAATGCTCATTAAAACCAGCCCACATGATTTTTGTTCTTCTAAAATTTTCCCTTTCCTTCTGAAACTATATTTTCTAAAATCCCAATCATCAGCCTGTTATGGTCCCAAGTTCCCAATCCCCCTACAGAAGAATGTCCACTGCTTAGGAACTGATTGGTTATTTGGAGATAGAAGAAAATAGGAGTGAAAGGACCAGTCTGTGCCATGGCCCACATTCCACACTTTTTTCTCCTTGTGAAGTTGAAACTGGATCTAACCATTTGGAAATTATTTACCTACCCTCTCTCCCATCAAGAGGGAGGCAGAAAAACAAATGGGGCCATGAGTGCCAAGAACTTAGAGACAAAGAGGAGAAGAAGAAGCCCTCCTTGCCAGGATAAAATGCACAACATTTCCATCTTGTTTGTCCTGACAAGTATAGAGTAGCTTACAACTTTTGGCCCTTGCTGTGCCAAAACAGAGAAAATAATGCAGAAGAAATTAATAGTAAAGAAAAGTATTTTGGTTGTTTCTTCTTCTTCTTCAAAAAGTCTATGCTTTTTTGATGATATCATAGGAAAGCGGAGAAGATGGAAGGAGTCCATATGAAATCCATATAAGGAATTAAGTCATAATGACATAGTGTATTGTGTGTTTCCCAGGAAGCCATTTGCTCAAGGATTTATTAGGATTTATTGTGTCTGTTTGGGCTGTGGTATGGGGAAAATGTGTTATACAGCCAAAACAGATGAGCATCACCAGACCCCCTTGGGCTGCATCAATATCAATCCCTGGAACTTGTATGTACAGTTGGAGGCAGTGAACTAGTTAAGTGGTGAAGCCCATTAAAAGTTAGTATGTAGAGGCTGGGTGTGGTGGCTCATGTCTGTAATCCCAGCACTCTGGGATGCTGAGGTGGGTGGATCATGAGGTCAGGACATCCAGACCATCTTGGCTAACATGGTGAAACCTCGTCTCTACTAAAAAATACAAAACATTAGCTGGGCCTGGTGGCAGGAGCCTGTAGTCCCAGCTACTAGGGAGGCTGAGGCAGGAGAATGGCGTGAACATGGGAGGCGGAGCTTGCAGTGAGCGGAGATCGCGCCACCGTACTCCAGCCTGGGTGACAGAGTGAGACTCCATCTCAAAAAAAAAAAAAAAAAAAAAAAAAAAAAAAAATTAGCGTGTAGAGTCAGATGTGGTGGCTCAAGCCTATAATTCCAGTTAGTTGGGAGACTGAGGTGGGAGGATCACTTGAGCCCAAGAGTTTGAGGCTGCAGTGAGCTATCATTGCACCACTGTGTGACAGTGAGATCCCATCTAAGAGAGAGAGAAGGAAGAAAGGAAGGAAGGGAGGGAGGGAGGGAGAGAGGGAAGGAAGGAGGGAGGGAGGAGGGAAGGAGAAAAAATAGAAAAACAATTTGCTTGAGGAAGTTGCTTGATAGACTACTCTAAAAAGTATATTCATTAGCATTGACCCCATATATAGCAGATTTGAATAGGAGGCAGCTTTTTCTTTGAACACTGGTTTATCTCTTCTATTTAGGGAAGAAAAGGGGGAAGTGTGTTTTTGTTGCTGTTGTTTGTTCATTTGTTTTTGTAAGAAGCAGATTTACCCATTGATTTTGCATTTACATTGAGTTTTCTTGAGACATTGTATTTGAGTTTTGCTTTCCATTGTATATAGATGAGATCTGCCTTGATCAACTTTTGAGTAAGATTCAAGTGGGCACTGGTGTGATGAAAAACAGAGTATTATAACCTTGAGTAGTTCATCGCAGCTAGTAAGACTAGAAAAGGCAAATGGCTTAGATTACACCGAGAAAATTCACAATAGCTCTCAGCCTTAAAAAGAAATGGAAGGTTCTAAGGCCATTAAATTTTATACTTTCATTTACATAAACCACCTAACTAGCTGTTCTACTTTCATGACAAAGTTTTGCTCTCTAATATTTGTATTATGTAGAAGGGTACTGTAAAATCTTTTAATTATCTCTCAAAAATGGCATGAGATAACTGGATATTATTACTAGATCTGAAAATTTTAAAAAACAGCAAAGATACAAACAAAAGAAATAGAAAGTCATAGAGTAAAAGCTTGTCCTCAAGAGATAACATTTTTATCGGCATCATTTCAAAGGAAGTGAAAGGAATATCCCAGGTGCATTATGGACATCATAAAGAATAAAAACAAAAGCTCGTTGGTGTTAATTTAAAAATAAAAAAAACAAATTCTTGACTTCTATCTCAAGTATACATCTACCATGCAGCCCGTTCAGATGTAGCAGAGAGTTTGGTGAGTTCTAGACATAGAATGAGATCTAACAAGGAAAACTTACCTGAATTTATTAATCTTAGCTGAAATAGCAACACTTTTAAAATATGAAAGACTTGGCTGTATCAGACATTTTTTGTATCTTAATTAGTTTGAGAGCTTCAGCTTTCACAGGGGCGTTATTCTCAAAGCATTTGCATTTGGAGGTTAGGTGCTTACAGTTTTGGAATTACTTTCAGATTTTTGCAAGCTACAAAGGAAAAAAGGAAAGCATTATTTTAGAGCCAGGATTTTGCTTTAGTTTGCACGATGACATACTGGAGAGAAGGAAGGGGTTAGATTCAGACAGCCGTTGGGTTGATCTGCCAGGGACTAACTTGTCTGGCCTTTGGTGAGTTGCTGATCTCTCTGAGTCTCAGTTTCCTGACTGGGCACGGAGTAACCCTGCATGCATTGTTTTATCCCAAGACTGCAATAATAAATCCGCTTTCTAATCATCCTGAAGTCCCCTTTGAAGTTTTCAAGAAATTATAAACTTAATTTCTACATTTTACACGTATGCATTTTGTAAAAAACATGCTTACAAGAGAACCTGCTTCTCTACTCCCAACACAATGTGTGGCGTTTTTTTCCCCACACCAAGTAATTCTCCAATTCTGTGGACACCAATTGGGCATCCCACAGTTCAATTCAATTCTGACACTAATACCTGGATTTAGCACAGATCCCACAGGGTAAGGGTTTGGTCCCACAAGAGTGCCTGTTACTTCAGATGCTAAGTCCAGGCCCCCTGTACTTCTGATCACCCAGCTATCGATTGAGGGTTACCACAACCCCTATCCTAGGTTCAATAATTTGCCAGCACTGCTCACAAAACTTAGGGAAAGATTTACTTATGTTTGCTGGTGTATGATAAAGAACATTATAAAAGATAAAGATGAACATTCAGATAAAGAGGTACATAGGACAGGGTCTGGAAGGGTCCCAAGCACAGGAACTTCTGTTTCTGTGGAGAAGGGTGCACCAGCCTCCAGTATATGGAGACATTCACTAACCAGGATGCTCATCAAACCTAGTTATTCAAAAGTAACTAAAGAGCTTAATCTCCAGCTCCCTCTCTTTTCCTGGAATCACTGGGTGGGGCTGAAAGTTCCAACCTTGTAATCACTTGGTCTTTTTGGTGACCATCCTAAGTCTATTTAGGAGGCCCACTCCAAGACACCTCAATAGCATGAAATCAGGTGTGATGGAAAGGGGCTTATAATGAATAACAAAAGACAGTCGTTTCACTCAGGAAATTCCACAGGTTTTACGAGTTTTGTGCCAAGAACCAGGGACAAAGCCCAAATACATGTTTTTTAATACCACAGTGTTATTCTACATGTAGTCAATAGTAGCAACTCTCAGTATTGACCTTCTCATCTGAACATGCAGACAGTAAAGGGGTTGTCATCCACGGTGAAGCCAGACACTGTTTTCTGCTTTACATTTCTGTCTCTTGGGAATGTTGACTTTGGTCCTCACTCCTCCAGGCTTATAGCTCTCAGCTGCACCTTTCCAGCCCTTTGCACTGGACTAACACTTCTGTGTATTGGGTTTTCCTTCCTCCTACCCAACTGGAAGCCTGATTACTTCTGTTCAGTACAAAACTACAGTATGGAGGACAGGTAGTCCTGTCTTGCCATCTAGTGATAATGGAGGCTCACTGGTGTTACTGATCTGACCTACTGCAGCAAGTTCAGGTTTTGCAGACAGGCTCAATGGAGGAGAGGTAGACTGCACTGAAATCCCTTGATTAAGTCTGGAACCCCGTGCTAGGTGGGCCCCTTCCACTCCTATTCCATCATCAACCCTTGCAACAGCCACTTGGAAACACCGTAGGTCTGGTTCAATTCCCTTAGTACTAAACTTTCTTCTGACCCATACAAAAATGCTAAAAATATAAACATCAATTAAACACTCTCCTGTTTTTGAGGAGTTGTCAGTTCAGGGGGAAAGGTACTTCTTGATGATAAGACTTAGTAATGTTTTCTAAAGTAGTTTTAGTCACTAACTTATTCAGCGAAGACTGATCAAACTACTGCTACGTTCAAGGGATCTTGCTATGTATTAGCAGGGAACCTGTGGAATAGGGTGTGTGCTGGGAAAAGGGGGAACAGGGCAAACATGGCTTGTAAGAGCTAATAAATACAAGAAAAACTGGAATAAGTGTTAGAGATATGATAAAGAGAGAATTGATTTTGATGCAAAAGATTCTGAAAAATGTTTATGGATGTACTGGCCATTAGGGCTGAATCTTGGATCTTGAATTACGAGTAGGAACGAGATGTTCAAAGGGAAGAGAAAAGCATTCCAGCTTAAGTGAAATATGTGAGAAAAGTTTAAAAGCAAGAACATCTGGGGTGTTACTCAGATACTGAGGAAGCTAGTGATGTACTGGAACCAGCTCCTATCAATTCACAAGACTTAACTGTGCACCTCTCTTCTGACTTGGCATTCAGTGACAGCACTTTGGTAGCTTGAAAACAGACTTCGTGGAGTATTTACACCACAGAAATTGCCAAATACTGCAAATCAGGGCTTCCCCTCAACGTGAGAACCAGTTGTTAAACACAAGCATAGGCTTGGCTAGAGTGCCCTTTTCCTCAAAGAATATCTTAGATAAGACTGTTCTTTCTGCCATTTATGAAATGGGCACACTGTGGTTTGGTTAGTATAGATGATTTGCAAAGTATCGCATAACTAAGTGTGGAAGCAGACCGAAAGCACATGTAAATAGCATTCTGTAGGACTTTAATGCCAAAGAGCTTTGTGATTCTGTGTGTAGCACAATTACAGGAGCCAGAGAAAAAGGACATCAGTCCTAAGATTGTTAGTGGCTGTGCCAAAATCTTTTCATCACAAGCGTCTTTTCACACACATGCACTTGAGACTAGATTGTGTGCCCAATCTGAGGTCTATTATGACTTTTACTAGAGTTGAGGGAAAGGGGATGAGAAATAAGAAAAAATAAACTTGAAAATTACAGCCTTAAGGGCAAAAATAAGGAAATTTTAAGAGAAAAAAATGTGTGAATATTAACTTCAAGACCACAATAAAAGAAACACCTTGGGCTCTGAGGGACCTTTATCATGCAATTTTGCCAGCGTTTCTAGGTTCAATATTCTGAAAAGGGTGGACATTTCAGTGGTTGCTCTGCAAGTATTATTTTCTGACTCTGTATCTTCGCTAAGGGTTTCATATTGCAATCCCCCTTCCCCCATGCAGAAAAATGCACATTTCTATTTCTACAACAAATATCCATGTACTTCTAGTGCGTTAGAAATCTCCTTAAAATATGCGGAAGAACTGTAACTAAAGATTAACTTTATGGCCAGGCGCAGTGGCTCACGCCTGTAATCCCAGCACTTTGAGAGGCCGAGGCGGATGGATCTGAGGTCAGGAGATGGAGACCATCCTGGCTAACACGGTAAAACCCCATCTCTACTAAAAATACAAAAAATTAGCCCGGCGTGGTGGCAGGTGGCTGCAGTTTCAGCTACTTGGGAGGCTGAGGCAGGAGAACGGCATGAACCCGGGAGGCGGAGCTTGCAGTGAGCTGAGATTGTGCCACTGCACTCCAGTCTGAGCGACAGAGCGAGACTCCATCTCAAAAAACAATATATATATATTAACTTTATTGCAGATACTAGATTAATGAGATTATATCGTTTTTTATACCTATAAGTTTAAGGGGTATAAATGCAGTTTTGTTATATGGATATCTTGTATAGTGGTGGCTTTTAGTGTATCCATCACCCAAATAATGTACATTGTACCAATTAGGTAATTTCTTATACCCACCCCCTCTCACTCTGCTGAGTCTCTGATGTCTATTATTACTCACTCTATGTCCATGTGTACACAGTATTTAGCTTCCACCTCTAAATGAGAAAATGTAGTATTGACTTTCTGAGTTGTTTCAATTACAATAATGTCCTCCAATTCTATCCATGTTGCCACAAAAGACATGATTTCATTTTTTTGGTGACAAAATTATATTCCAGTGAGTGACTAGAGGAAGAAAATGTGGTACACATATATTGTCTTTATGCAGTCATTCATTGATGGGCACTTAGGTTTATTCCATGTCTTTGCTGCTGTGAAGAGTACTGCTTTAAACATATGAGTGCAGGGATCTTCTTTATATAATTCTTTCTTTTCCTTTAGGTAGACACCCAGCAGTGGGATTTCTGGATCAGATGGTAGTTCTATTTTTTTTTTTTTTTTTTGAGATGGAGTTTCGCTCTTGTTGCCCAGGCTGGAGTGCAATGGCACGATCTTGGCTGACCGCAACCTCTGCCTCCTGGATTCAAGCAATTCTCCTGCCTCAATCTCCGAAGTAGCTGAAATTACAGGCATGTGCCACCACGCCTCGCTAATTTTTGTATTTTTAGTAGAGATGGGGTTTCTCCATGTTGGTCAGGCAGGTCTGGAACTCCCGACCTCAGGTGATCTGCCTGCCTCAGCCTCCTAAAGTACTGGGATTACAGGTGTGAGCCACCACACCCGGCCTCTATTTTTATTTCTTTAAGAATTTCTGTATACATAGAGTATGGAATAATAGGCACTGGAGACTCAGAAATATGAAAGGATGAGATGAGAGTAAGGTATGAGAAATTACTTAATGGGTACAATGTACATTATTTGGGTGATGGTTACACTAAAAGCCCAGACTTCACCACTACACAGTATATGGAAAACAGTATGGAGATTCCATTTCCATCAACAGTGTAGCATGCTGTTTTTTCTGCATCCTCACCAACATCTGTTTTTTTGTTTGTTTGTTTGTTTTGTCTTTTTAGTAATAGCCATTCTGACTGGTATAAGATGATATCTCATTGAAGGTTGATAAATATACAGGTTGACCGGTATATAGTTTTTATTTATTCAACAAAAATGTATTTGAGAGCCTAGTGTGTGGCAGATGTTGATTTAAAAACTGAAAATACAATAGAAAACAGAGTTTCATGTAGCTGACATTCCTAGCAGAGACAAACAATAAACACATGTGACAGTGCCAGGGAGAAAGTACCATTGAACAGCAAAGTGACAAAATACTTGTTGTCTGTTTCATGTTTATGAAATAGAAGATATCTCTTATTCATTCAAACAAGAAATCTGTTTTCTTATTTTGACTTTAAAAATATAAGAAGTATAAAGAACAATATAACAGATACCAATAGTCTTCCTACCCTAAATTATTAAAAGCATATTGCTTTCATTCTTTTTTTATGAAAAGAAAAAGCTAAAATCCCCATGGAAGATCATGACCTCCTATCTTTCCCTCCCTGACTTTAGGCAACCACTATCAATAATTTTCTATACTTTTACATATATGTATTTATTAGAAAGCTACGCGTTTTTAAAAATTTGTATTTATATATTTATTTTTTGAGACTAGGTGGTGCTCTGTTGGCCAAGCTGGAGTGCAGTGGTACAAACATGGCTCACTGCAGCCTTGAGTTCTTGGGCTTAAGCGATGCTCCTGCCTCAGTCTCCTGAGTAGACCACAGACCTCAGTCTTCTGGGGCCACAGATGTGGGCCACCACACTTGGCTTTCTAAAAAAAAAAAATTTTGTAGAGACAGGGTCTTGCCATGTTGCCCAGGCTAGTCTCAAACCCCTGGGCTCAAGCAATCCTCCTGCCTTGTCCTCCCAAAGTGCTGGAATTATAGATCTGAGCCACCACACTTAGCCTATGCATTTTTAAAATCTTTTTTTTTTTTTTTACAGATGAGTAAATATCACACTATTTTATTCTACTACTTCTTAAATTTATGTGTTTGAAGTCTACTCCTTTTTATCTATTGTGTAATATTGCATCATATTATATAGTATGTTATTAATCTACATCCTAAATAATAAAGCAAGTTTAAATAAAATGAATATATTTTTAAAATATTTAAAATGAATATATTCATTTCAAAAGCATTCCACAAGTGCTTACGGGAATATCTTGTCACAGCCCCAGCCCTTAGGTGTCATGAACTACAAAGAGGAGTTAGCCTCAGTAATGGACTTTAAGGACCAATATATATAAACACCAGCTACCATGTTACACAAAGCAGAAGGACTGCAAAGAGGGGAAGAAATTAACTGGTTTAGAATTTGCAGAACATAAGTGGGAGGATATGTAAAGGCTTTCAAAGAAAGGAGTATAAAAAACAGTGCTGTAGGAAATTGGAAGAGAAAGCCACAGTATCAGCAAAGCCAGGTTGGAAAGTGCAATGCAGCTTGAGGAAAGAGAAAGTTCCCATTGACTCAAGGAAAGAGACTTAGGTTACTTACAATTTGAAAGTGCAGATGAGACAGGAACGAGGCGGTCTTGACACAACAGGCTTAGGCTTCTACCTAATCCATCAGTCAATGGAGAGTTTTTATCCCTGTAGTAATATGCTCATTGCCCAAGGAAGGAAAGCCGTCAAAGTAAGGGAAGAGGGAGCTGACAGCATCCACACTGAGGCACAATGGAACATGCCCATGGGCAGCTTGGAGACTAGGTTGCTGTGTACTGAGTGAGAGCAGATTTCTGACCTCGTCAAAGATGTACCTCTCATCTCCCTCCAAGTGCAAAGAACAAAAATTTCAGCCACTCCCTGGCCTTTTTCTTGCAAGAAGAACCCAGCAAGAGTATTTTATTTCTATGGATTTTTTTTCAATACAGTCATTGGAATTCCTTCAATAACTTCAAGGAGTCAAACGAGTCATTTTCTTTTTAAGACAAGGTCACAGAAATTTGAGCACGACTCTAATAACTTGGGACAGTAGAACAAAGAGGTTTCTGTGGCTCTGCCTGGCTTTCACATGGGCCCATTGGAATGTTCAGCCTCAGTGTGCTTTGGCCTCCCCGGCTATGGCTATCTTGTTCCTCTTTTATCTGCTCCCATTAGTGAGCAACAGGGAATCAGAGTACATTACAACAGGACTGCAATAAAGTGCGTGTGTGTGTGTGTGTGTGTGCAGGAGGAGGAGGATTGGTTTGATTAGAGGATGGAGTAAATATTTGTGGTGGGGAAATTCTCATCAGTTTCTTTCTTGCCTTCATCATGGGACTGGTTATGGGGACATAGGCAGAGGAGCTTTTGTGGGGTCTGGAAGAGACAAGTATCCAGAGCTTTCCCCTGCCAGGAGCTTGCTTAGGTTCTGAGGACACAGAGAATAACAAAACAGGAAAATAATGATGCAGGGGAAAGAGTATATCAATTACTGTATTTCCTTACTTCTAAAGCACACTTTTTTTCCATGTTTTACCATCTTTGAACATGGTAGTCACTGTTGGGCTGACAGAAGTTGTGACATAATTATTGCCTGTGCAAAAGCACAAAACCTTGCTGATGGATTTCAGATATTAGGAAGAAAATCCCAGATACAATAGGAAGTACTCTTTTAAAGGCATATTTTATCACAGACGTTTTTGATGACATGAAAGGTGAAATTATATGGGAAAATCGCAGATATTTGTAACTCTGACTCAAAAAGTGAATAAAAGGAGTCGGAGTCTGAGTTTTAGAGATTAGAAATAATTTACTCATATTTTTGCTTATGTTATCATTTTTATGTATGACCAGGTGATATGTGATAGGAGATTTATGTTTTAAAAAGTCTAAGAGGCTTCTTTCCATAGCATAAACTAAAAATTCTATGTGGCAAGAAATAATTGCACCATGTTTGAATTATTTATCTTAGTAATCCATCTTAAATCAATGTTCTAAATATAATTACATCAATGAATAATTGCTACACAATCTGATAAATGCTATAATTGAGGTATGCACAAAGGACCGTGGAAGTGTAGAGCTTCTGAGAGTTCCAAGTTTGCCAGAGGAGAGGACATAAAATCTAAAGAGTTGAAGCATTGGTAGGAGTTTTCTAGGTAGGAAAGAACATTCCAAACAGAGGTTGAAATTTTGACTTTCTGATCATTTTTTTAACTTCTTTCGCCTCCGCCAGTTGTTCCAGTTCCTTCACCTCAACTCTTATCAGAAAAAGGGTGCTGATTATTAACTTATGCCTCTCAGCCTAACACTAAAGATTCTAAGTAGCTTTGCTTCAGTTTTGTTGCTCAGTGGACCATATGCGGTAGTGAGTTTCAAACTTCTTGCATCTTAATTCATCTCCTTTGAGGTTTAGAGCTCCAAGCCTTTGTATTTACTCTTTCTTGGTGATCAAATCTAAACTGCATTTTTAAAGAGATGGATTTATGTCACCATTTTTCCTAGCTTATTTATACAGGACTCCTCCTGCTAGATGAATTATTCCTTCATTTTATCAAAAGCTAAGGGAACACCCTTATTTGGAAATCTTAAAAGTAGTACCAGGTTGCACCATTAAGGTACCAAATTCCTCACATATTGTCAATAGAAAAGCACATATTAATTCTTGCTAATGAAGCCCATGATAGGTATTGTGGCCTGGAGAAGCGTACAGTTTGGTTATGGAGAAAATATCTAATTGCAAGAGCAGTAATGAAACACTACAGGTGGGAGGGTGGGGGACTAATACAAGTGCTTAGCTTAGTGATGACTGGAACCACTATAAGACCATTACCACTGAACAAGATAATTGCAGCACAGGAATGGGGAGGAAAGAATTCCCTTATACCTGCATTCATTTTCCAGGGCTGCTATAACAATACCACAGATTGGGTGGCTTAAACAACAGACATTTATTGTCTTATAGTTCTGGAGGCTGACATCCAACATCAAGGTATCAGCAGGTCTAGTTTCTTCTGAGGCCTCTCTTTGGCTTATGGATGGCTACCTTCCTCACATGGCCTTTTTGTGTGTTCATATCTGTGTGTCCAAATGTCCTCTTCTTCTAAAGACACTGGACAGATTGGATTAAGGCTCACCCAAAAAAAGTTAAAGACTTTGCTTTAACTTAATCACAACTTTAAAGACCTTATATCCTAGGTACTGGGGTTAGGACTTCAGTATATGGATTTTGGTGGAGGGATATACAACTAAGGCCTTAATGTACCCCCTCTTCCCTTTAGAGTTAAATTTGGAAACTGAGTTGCAGGAGACCCCAAGCTTGCACTCCAGGCATGACAGTTCCTGCAATAACTTGAAAATGATTCATGTTTCTTCAAAATTAAGGACCTCTCTCTTCCACCTGCTTCACTCAACTGCTTTTATTGTTTATTTACTGCTGCTATAAGTATAAACCAGCCAGCTTTAAATCCTCTGTGCATTACTACAAAAATAAATTTGCCCATGCTGAATTGTGGAACTGAAGTGTTTCCAAACGTGAATGTACCAAATTGGATGGTTGAATCTGCACCTTTTTACATTAACCCATTAATCACCTTCACCTTTAAACAGTCATGCTGCCTTTATATATATATATTTTATTTTTTTTAAGAGAGGAGAGGGGAACAACATAGACCCAGAACAGTAAATTAAAGTTCATTCAAGCACCATTGTTGTCGATGAACAACGCAGTTCTGCTTGGTTGAAACAAGGCACAAGGGGCTTGTTAAGCCTACTAAGTCATAGGTGAACATTGAGAGTCAGGCAGTCCTAACAGAAGGTGAAACCTTCCTCATTTAATGCTTTGACAAATTAATAATCGAGCCGTAGAGTTTCTTACCTTCATTGAAAATGGCGGTCTCTAAGTGTAATCTTTGAAACAAAAAGAGATTAAGTGTTTTTGTGCCTGGCTCTTGTGACCTTGGACAAATGGACAAATAGCTTCTGCAACTAATTAATTTAAGAATTTAGTGTCTTCTCTGAGCCATGGAAGGAATGATATTGATATTGTTTTACTTTGCCTATTATTGAAACCTTCAAGATAGAAAAATGTCCATTTTTATTTAATGTGGTGTTGAAAATGGCCTATAAAATCTACTTTTTACATGCAGATTAAATAAGTAATGATATTTTAAAGGACATAGGCACTTCTATTACAAATAAAAGCCATAAAATTTTTCTCCAATAAAAGCAAAATATAATTATCTACATTCTACCTTGGAGGAAAATTTAAAAAATAGTTAATCCATTAAAAACAAACAAAACACAAATTTCTTCAAGAGGTTACCATAATGTGCTTTTACTTGGTTCTCTAGATGCCAATACAGTTAAACTGTATTCCTGAGATCCCTTGGATAACTAATCAATTTTCAATGCTCAGCAGACATCCCCCCTGCCTGCCCTCTCCATTAAATATATATATACATATTATATATATATACACACATATTATATATACATATTATATATATGAACATATTATATATATGTATATAATATATATACATATATAATATATATACACATATAATATATATTATATATACATATTATATATATATATAATATAGATATAGATATAGACATAGTGTGTACTGATGCTATGGTCTAAATGTTTGTGTTCCACCAAAATTCATATGTTGAAATCCTAACCCCCAAAGTGATGGTGTTAAGAGATGGGACCTTTAAGATATGATTAGGTCACTGTGGGCACAGTCTTCATGGATATGATTCGTGCCCTTATAACAGAGACCTCAGAGACCTCCCTCACTTCTCCAGCCATGTGACATCACAATGAATACATGACTGTCTGTGAACTGGAAAATGGGCCCTCACCAGACATTCAATCTGCCACCACCTTGAGCTTGGACTTCCCACTTCCAAACTGTAGGAAATAAATTTTTGTTGTTTATAAGCCACTCAGTCTATGGTATCTTGCTATAACCCAAATAGACTAAGACAACTGATAAATATATGTGAATATATTGCATTCTATTTACATGTTGCCCATCACATATTATGTGATATGTGAAGAAGAGAAGCGGGAGGTGGTATCCCATGCTACGCTGTAACTTGGCCAACAGTGAGACTTGCCACAGTGCTAGGCTCAAGGAACATGCTTGGTGGAATCTTTTGGATAAGATCATAGTGTAGAGCAGTCCAGGGCCTTGACTTTAATGGTCTATTGTTTCCTTTTTTTTTTCTTTAACTCTTGTTTTCAAGTATAAGCACTACCATTAACTTCACGGGTTTCCCAGGAAGACTGTGTCTGAGAGTGGCATTCTAAATACAAATATATCCTTACTGCTAGAAAAAATAAGTCAAAACATATGTCCCCACCCATGAGGGGTCAGAAATGTCCCCTTCAGATCTCTTGGACAGCATGCTGTCCTATTGTGACTCTCTTCTGGGGAGCTACATTGAGAAACTCTTTATTCTATGCCCACGAGGTTTAGAGAAGGGGAAAAGTGATAACATTGGAGTTTATTATTTTCCCTCATGTAGTGATAGAGACACTGCAACGTACAAGATTAAAGTGAGTGACCCAGTATTGTGCGGCAAGATTGAGTCTGTGCTGAGACAAAAACCAAGCTGTTCTCTAAGCTCCGCACTTGATTCACTGAGTCACACTTTCTCTGTGATGGTCCCCACAGTGTGTGTGAAGCAAGTGCCAAATGCAGTTTCTCAGTCTGCACGAACGCGCCAATTGGCTGCATCCCTTCCCCTCCTGCCTGCTTTTGGTAGAGGATTGCTGATGGAAATTGTGCTGCTGAGCTTCGCCACACGGCTGGGGCTACATTTCACCAGTGTTAGCTGGAAGAATTTCCTGGGATTCTAAACTAGAAAGAATTTGCTGAGCGGCCCCTTAGGAGAGGGTTAAGGTTTCCTAAGTGCAGGTGATCACTGTATTATATTAATAGTCGAGATTTTATTTTAACCAGCAGGGGATCCAGCCATTCTTGTGGATCCCTGCAATGTGGTTGAAGTGATGTTAAGTTTTCTCTCACTGCAGTCTGCCTGTCTGCTTCAAACAGATCTGACTCACTTAGGGCCAAGTTTCAGGGTGTTAAAGACAGCTGGGTTGGTGTACATGGCACTGAGAAGCCAAGAGATTCACGTCCTAAATCCCATGTTGTCTGGAGAGACTGCACTATGATGATATGTCTATATACCTATTTCTGCATGGGACTGTGAAAACCTCATGGATGGAGACTGTATTTTCTCCCTCTTTTTCCTTAGTGCTAGCATTTTACTAGGCTCATAAATATTATGTTTGATAAATTAGATTATATTGGCTATAATCCTTTACATATATATCACTTAACCTCTCTGGATCTCAACTTTCATGGTAAAAGTGATACAGATGAACCTCGTTAATCACCACACTTCCAGTGTTATCATCTCATAATTCTACACTTTTGATTCTCTTTGCCTGGAGGAGTTTCTGGTTTTGTTCTTAGCTAATTAAGAGCCAAACCTAGATATTCCTCCCACTTAGTTGTTTTATAAGGAGGAGTGCACAGTCGCTCACCATTGACTTCCTATCTTTATGATGCGATTAGTTTGATTTTGGATTATCTATCACAAATGAAGGGAAAGCTGAGTAATTTTTAATGTCACAAAACATATTTATGGGTGAGGTGGGGAGTGTTAATCCAGTTGAGACACCAGTTATTGTATGTTCAGCCAACTGCAGGACCTCTCTGGTAGGCAGAAAACATGACAAGTTTCATTCCTAGCATTTTGATTTGATTTCTGATTAATTATCAAAACATCCAGATCATAAAAGTCATTGTTTATTTTTTAACTAAATGATCAAATAGCCAAATTTTTATATAAAGGTCTTCTATCTTTACATAAAACTTTTACTCTAAATAACCCTGGGCACATTATGGGCCCCATTTACCTTCTTTGATTCAGAGACAGAAATGGTCACACTTAGAGGCAAAATATTTTCAATTTGGGTCAGTGACCCAAAACTTGGCAGTAATCTTTTACTATTCTTCTAGTTCTACACTATTCTAATATGTTATTTCTAATGAATCTGAGAAATATGATGAGTTTAAAAGGTCATCTCTCATCACTTTATTCTATACATCTCCAAGTAAGCACACTTCATTCCAAGACAAAAAAACTGTAGCAGAGATTTTGTGTGTGTGCAAATGTTACAGCTTTTTCTGTATAGTAGTTGGGAATGGAAAATGTTAAAAAAATAGTTGCCTGGATCATTCATTGTAGGGAAGACTAATAACAGCAGCAGATTATATTTCTGTTGATATTTAAATTTTCATGTGAAGTTTACAGTCTTGGAAATGACTTTCCTACAACATGTTTTTACCAGATTCCTGTGATCCCAAAGGAAGTTAAATCAGAATTTGTCATTCAATATAATTCATTACTTGCCCTTCAATAGTAGGTGAGTGGCTGCTGGTAAATTGAAAAATTACCTTGATAATAATTTAAAAACTAAAAGAAAGTTATCTAAAATGATGTTTTAGCCTGTGGCAACCATCCACTTTTGATAAATGTTCCAGCATTTTACCTTTTGCCCAGACCAGATTTATCTACCTTTCTCTACCACTAGAACAAGAAGGTAAAGCGGAAACAGATGGAACTCAGTACAATGTTCAGACAGCAATCAGATGCTAGATTTATCCATGATGTAATTATAAATTAACGAATTGATATTCAAGGCTCAGAAATAAACCTCTCATTTGGGGAGTAAATGATAATCCAAAATACCATGACACTATCCTCCAGGATCCTACATAAAGCAAAGAAAGGGGACCAAGCAACCTAACTATATTATTGCCTGGAGGAAGTTGCTGATTACCTTCCCTAAACCGGGCCTTCCATCCAAGGACTTTAAGCTGAATCTCTTAACCTAGTGATAATGAAGATCACTTGGATTCTCTAATGCCCTGCTTTTTATTTGTGTTTAGGCAATGCTTCACTGACTTAAGCTATTTAAATGTTTAATCTAAAAAGTCATCCTTGTAAGAACTCATATAGTCAGGAACCAAATGAACCAGGCAAAACAAGAGCAACTGTTGAACATGTGCAGACGCCCTGAGCTTTGGAATGCATTAAATAATTTAGCTTCCCAATTATATTTCACTCGTGCTTTTACTACAGCTCAACAAATGCTTTTGAACCACTGAACCCAATACATTCTTTTGTTGTTTTAGAGTAAATTTTTAAATGTTAAGTTGTAGTTAAAAAATTAAAATGGGATGGGAGGTGATGGCCCAAGTCTTGCAACAATGCACATTCATTGCAGCCACCATGACCATAGATAACAGGGGCAGACGAGGGAATGCTGATGTGAGAATTATAAAATTCATATAGAAAATTAATTGGGTATTTTGTGGCTTATTATTCCCATCTTATTGATTAGACCACTGAAACCCAATGATTAAGTGATTTACCTGAATCTAACCATTTCAGATTTTATGAGGGCTTGAAAATGATGCAGAATTTTTTGCCTTCTAATTCTTTGCCCGCCAATTAATGGTAGAGAAAAATAAGAAATCGGTTCCCTAGATTCTCACTTCGATGTTCTTTCTACTACATCATGCCACCCCTTTATTTGGTGTGTAAACATATTAGCAGGTTTGTGACTAAAAAGAGAGGTGAAGGAAAGTCTCACCAATTATTTTGCTCCATCTATTCCCACTGTTGCTAAGTTAATAATTATTTGCCTGACAACAAAAGGACATTCCATAAGAAGACTGCTTTTGTGTGCATAGTTCTTTCACACTCCCTCTTTTCCTTTTTCTGCAGCTAGATGTTGTGGAAGGGAGAGTCCATGAAGGGACCAAGCAATAGTCAATTTAAATCCAAACCACCACACAAGAAGATCAAGCAGAAACACCTTTTAATTGCCTGAACTGGTATTGACTATCAAGTCACTTGTATGACTGCATTGCTCTGGTTCAAGTTTACCATGCCTTGAAAAGTCAATCTAAAAGAGAAGAATGAATCTGAGGGAGTGGAGTCCTCTGGGGTCAAGGTGACAAAGCTCATTGTTGCCTATAAGTCTTTCTTAACTTTCAAATTACAGATTTGTGTTTCTGTAGCTTGTCATTCAATTCATAGCTTGTCACTTAAGTTGAAGGAGAAAAGTTCTCTCATTTTACCATGAGACAAATACAACTTTACAGACTTGTTGGCATATGTAAGAATCAAATTGTTCTGGGCTTCCTTTTCTTATCAAAATAAACATGGTTCCAACTGAAAGCCGAGGTCCTTCTTCCCCAGCCTATCCCTATCATGCCAGCACTTCTAGAAGAGCAATTCATCTCAACCATAAAACAGGACTTTGAGAACTACTGTTCTAGGAGATTCAACATCTGAATCACAGCATTTCTTGATAGACAAAACCAGAAAGCAGAGAGGAGGAAATGATAATAGAAACAATCCAATAAGGACATGAATTTCCAGAATGAAAGGACCCAGGTCATCTAGTTCAGGATCATGCACCACTGATGTTCCCTGGAATGGCCAGAGCTTCTGGGGAATGTCATGCCCTCAATATGTAAGTTTACTTCTATACCCTCAATGCCAACAAGACAGAAAGAAATATGGATAGGTTAACCCCCAAGGACAGCAAGAAGGAGAGTGATAAGGATGGCAGGTAGCAAAAAGCAAAATTTTGGAATTCTGAAAGGTGGATGGATGAATAGTAACTCAATTAAAACCCTGGTGGGGAACAAATAACTACAACTCACTGCTGAACAAGTAACTGTGGGCTGTAGTACTCCAGGACAACACAAGAATTGAGGCAGTGGGTCACTTTGATGGTAGCAGTGCGGAATAAGACAGAAAACAGGTGAAAAGGGCAAAGGAACATTAGACATTAGACCTACAGACTCTCCCTGGTCCCACAGAGCTGAGCAATTGGATATCCTTACTTCAGCAGAAGAGAGAATATTCTTTCCAGAGAGATTAAATTGGAGAGGATGAGAGTTTGGGGAGTCCAGAAACAGTTGAGAGTGGGGCAAAAAATTGTACCGAAAATAGGGACTAAGTAAAAGGGAAGCAAACTGGGTGGTGAGATCCCATAGCCATCGCTATGCTTTGGGATCTTCTCATGCTGGAAAGTAATCTGTTTCCCTGATGCCTACACAGGAGATGGGAGAATTCATCTCTGAAAAACTGGCCCAGTAGGTGCTGGCCTTTGGGAGGTGTCCAGTAAACAGCTAGAGGGAAACCCAGCCCCACTTGTGCACACAGACTTTTCAGTAGTTTTATTTTTCTTCACTTTCAAATAGATACGGACGTTTAAATATTGCCAAATATTTATAAGATCTTCTAAAATAGAGAAAGTAAAACCAGCAAATAGGAATCCAAGAGAAATGGAGAAGTCTGCTGAAAGCAGAAAAACAATCTCAAATAAAACATAACTTTAATATTTTGACAGAGATAAGAAAATATTAAGCAATCATATAGTAAGAACAGGCAGATATAAAATAAGGGGGAAACTTTCAAATAATAAGAAAAAGTGCTCAGAAATTAAAAATTGGGTTTCCTGATAGAAGGAATAAAAAACACAGTAGAATCATTGGAGGATAACATTGAGGAAGTCTCTCACAACAGATAAGAAGACAAATATAGAATGTAAGAGAAAAGAAAAATTAGAAGGTCAGTCTAGGACAGTGATTCTCTAAATTTCCTTGCATCAGAATCAGCTGGGGGGGGCTTGTTAACTTTCAGATTGCAAGGCCCCATACCTAGAGTTTCTAAATCAGTAGGTCTAGAATTCAACCTAGGAATACACATTTCTAACAAGTTACCGGACGGATCCGATGGTACTGGTCTGTGAACAGGACTTTGAGAACTACTGTTCTAGGAGATTCAACATCTGAATCACAGCATTTCTTGATAGACAAAACCAGAAAGCAGAGAGGAGGAAATGATAATAGAAACAATCCAATAAGGACATGAATTTCCAGAATGAAAGGACCCAGGTCATCTAGTTCTCAGCATAATTAATGCGAAAAGATACATCCTAAGGGATATGATGACATTTCAGAACTTTAGGGAAAAATACATCAGGGATACACATGCCAAGGAAGGAAGGGAGGAAGGGAAGAAAGGAGGGAGGGAGGGAGGAAGCAAGGAAGGAAGGGAGGAAGGGAGGAAGGAAGGGAGAGAAGGAGGAAGGGATGAAAGGAGGGAGGGAAGGAGGAAGGGATGAAAGGAGGGAGGGAGGAAGGAAGGAAGGAAAGAAAGGGAGGGAGGGAGGGAAAGAAGGAAGGAAGGAAAGAAGGAGGGAGGGAAAGAGAAAGAGAAAGAAAGAGAAAGAAGCAAAAAGAAGAAAACAAGGGATGGAAGGAAGGAGGGAGAGAAGTAAGGAGAAAGAAAGAAAAGAAAGAAAGAAAATTAACACATTCACATTTGCTGTCTTAGTCCATTTTGGCTGCTATAACAAAATAGCATAAACTGAGTGGCTTACACCAAAATTTGTTTCTAGGGGCTGGGAAGTTCAAGATTAAGGTGCCTGCTTTCTGGTTCATAGACAGCACCTTCTTGTGTTCTCATATGATGGAAGTGACAATGCAACTCACTGGGTTTATTTTATAAGAGCATTGATCCCATTCATGAGGGCTCCACAATGATGACCCAATCACTCCCTAAACACCCTGGGGACTAGGATTTCAAAATATGAATTTTAGGGGAAAACAAACATTCGGACCATACCATTCCCATACAAAAAATAAAAGAATCAGAGTAGACTCACGCTTCTTAATAGCAACACTGATAAAACAAAGACAATTAAATAATGTATTTCATGTCTTAGGAGAAACAATTTTCAAAGTTAGAATTCTGTGTGCAGCCAAGTTTCAAACAAATGTAAGGTCTTTTTCCCAATATTAAGGTTTCAATAATTTTGCATCCTAAGTAACCTTTCTCAGGAAGCCGCTTGAGAATGAGCTTCTATTAAAATGGGAAAGAACCAATAAAGAGGAAGACTCAGAACCCAGGAAAAGCAGATCCTCTTCAGGAAAGAAGCAAAGGGAAGTTCTCAGATGGTGCTAGAAGGGAAGCTTCCAGATGACAGCCGAGTGACAGTTTGCTGAGTTTGGAGTGGACTAGTAGTGGCTCCAGGAGGAATGTTACACTGCTGAGTGGACCTAGATGTGTTCATCTTCATTGGGAAAAAGGTTGTAGTTCTGTAGGGACAGTGGGGTAATAATTATTGATGAACAATTAGGCACATAAAAATATTAACCCTAGCTAAAATAAAAATTTTTATAAGAAAGGATATGTCATCCTTCTATGCTATGTGACTCTACAATGCAGAAACTCATAGTAATGAATATATAATTAATATATTAATATATTAATTATATATTATATATAAATTCTACATCTATATTGACAGAAGGTAAAAGAAGAAGTATGTTTTGAATAGAGACAGTAAACTACATTCTCACTTCCATAGTAGAAAGTCACATAACAATGTTAAAGTGGAAACATCACAAAATAAGAACATCATTTAGAAATAAGAGAAGAATTGATATGAGTTGAGAGTGATCACTCCTAAAAGCAATAATTTTATCTAAGTAGAGCTGTGTCAGGAGATAGTTGCTTTATCATTATGGACTGGAGGTTTAATTTGACATTTACTGTGGACATGTAATACTTTGCTGCTAACAAAACTTCTTAAAGAAAAGAAAGAAAGAGAACTTAATCTTGGGAGTGAACAAATCAGAGAAAACTGAATTATTTTGAGAGAAAGGAATGGATGGAAGATAAATCTGGTTTCCTTCCAGAGGTGTTGTGGGCCTGAGAAGATTAAGTCTAGAGAGCTAGTCCAGATAGCTGTACCTATGTTCCCTCATCTAAGGAAGGAAACTTGTGCTACATTTTTTTAAAACTCAAGCAAATCTGTGAAAGGGCATATTTTAAATTATGTCCAGAAATGCTCCATAAATCAGTTCAGTGGCCCCAAATATCTTAGTATCTTTTTTTTTTTTTTTTTTTTTTTTTGAGACGGAGTCTTGCTCTGTCACCCAGGCTGGAGTGCAGTGGCGCGATCTCGGCTCACCGCAAGCTCTGCCTCCTGGGTTTACGCCATTCTCCTGCCTCAGCCTCCTGAGTAGCTGGGACTACAGGCACCTGCCACCACGCCTGGCTAATTTTTTGCATTTTTTAGTAGGGACGGGGTTTCACAGTGTTAGCCAGGATGGTCTCCATCTCCTGACCTCGTGATCCGCCCGTCTCAGCCTCCCAAAGTGCTGGGATTACAGGCATGAGCCAAGGCGCCCGGCCCAGTGGCCCCAAATATCTTAATGCAAAAATCCTGTTGATACCATCTTCCTGTTATATGATGTGGCCATTAATTTAATTGAACCAAGGTCATGAAATGAGTCTATGCAGATGCAACCCCCATTTGGGTGCTGTACAAATGCCCTCCCTCCAACACTGAATGCAGGACAGCCTCTCAGATGCTGCCCTCCACAATCTACTCACCAAATTTCTGATTCAAACAAGCAAGGCAGGTCAACAGACAGTTTTATTGGCCCTTTTGGGACATGACTGCAGAATGTTAGGACTTCTCTTTATAGGACCCTTGGTAATTGACTGTGTTTGCAAAATTATGAGAAAAGCCATCTAGTAGTTGGAACTTCTTATCCCTTTTCCAATTTTCAGTAGGCTGAAGGCGAAGCCAGGACATTGAGGTTGATGTGTGGTTTTGGCATGGCAGGACCTCTTGTTTCTAACACAATCAAAGAACTGAGGGCTGATGGGTTAGAATATTTGGGTTTGCTCCACCATTAATTTACTCTAACAGGGACACTTCTGGGTATGACTTGCTCCTATAGGAAGAGCTGTGCTATGCTTTGGAAATGCTATCTGTTGATGAAACACTAATTGTGAAATAGTTACCTCTGAGAACTCAAATGTAATTACATTAAGTTTAATTACATATCATTAATTATATAAAATATTTAAATTGTTATGTTGAATTGTGCTGCACTAGTTGACTTACATTTTGCTGGTGTGTGGAGCAGATGTGCTTGAAGAGTTTGGATGTCATCCAGAAGTTAGTGAATTGTAACTGTTCAGATAATCAGAGCCTGATTTATACCATCTATTGAAAAACAATAGCTACGTATTTTCAGTGATGCAACATTATTGAATATAGGGAGGAAGTAGCTTATGCCTATGTGATATTTTGGTGATTATAGTTTACTACCAACTTTAAGTTTAATCAACCACATATAAGGAAGTCAATGCCTAATTTCTCATGTGCATCAATAGCTGTGAACAGAAATTTTTTTTTTGTATTTATATTGGGGAGAACAATTCTTTTCTCTGCCTATGAAACTGACAATTTTTTTAGGATGCCTGAATTATCAAAGGAATCTAGAGTTCAGTCATTTGCCTTGTTTCTCAGAGGTTCACTTACTCAAATTAATTCACCATCAATTTAAAAATGTTTCTAGACTTCACTTATATCAAATTCTCTAATATGATTGAAAGCATGGTGAAGTATCCATATAAGGAAAGTAAGAAATTCAGCTGGGTGCCATGACTCATGCCTGTACTTTGAGAGGCCTAGGCAGGCAAATCACCAGGTCAGGAATTCGAGACCAGCCTGGCCAACATGGTGGAACCCTGTCTCTACTAAAAGAAAAAAATACAAAATTAGCCAGGTGTGGTGGTGTGCACCTGTAATCCTACCTACTCAGTGGAGCTGAGACAGGCGAATTGCTCGAACCCAGGAGGTGGAGGTTGCGGTGAGCCAAGATGTTGCCACTGCACTCCAGCCTGGGAAAGAGTGAGACTCCGTTACAAAAAAAAAAAAAAAAAAAAAAAAAAAAAAAAGAAAGAAATTCATACAGACTAACAATAGATTTTTATTTTCCAATATGTGAATATAAAACCTACTATGTACTTAAGGAATCTGATACTGGAAAATGTAATGATTGATCTTAAGTTTTGGTAAACAAATAGCAGTACTGGAATTTCCTCTCTTAAATAATTTGCTTTCATATTTATATCCATTTGGAGTAGAGCAAAGCAGAGAAACAGTCATTTAAATATAAATGCTACAGAGAGAAAAATATTTATGATTCGTGTTTCTGCCAATCAAATAAATGGTACCATTTAAAATTTTAGTTTATTTTTGTCTATGCAGATATTATCTACTATTAACAGTACTTTGGCTCAGTTCAGATTATTTTGACTAAATTTCTCAAAAATTGGAAAGCACAGAATCAATTTGTCTAAAGAAAATAACTTGTTAGTATGTCACCAGCCATAAATCATGACATGTCACTTCTACTACCTTTGAAGAGGATCTATTCTACAGAAGTTCATTTTTAGAATGACCTCTGCTTATAATTTGAAGAAAATACTTTTTTCCCTAGAAAATACTTATTTTTCCCAGAAATACTCACAGGTATTTTGATGAAAAATAATTAAAATTATATCTCATATAATTGTATATATGTATGTACATGTGTTTGGTGGTATCATGGATCATCTAATAAGAACAAAATTGAATTCTGTAAAAGTTATGTTGACTATGCCAGAAGGTACAATCTGTGAGTCAAAATTTGAGGGGCAAAGGAAGGGATTACAGTTACAAGGGAGGATGTGGAATGGAGCCAATATCTGTTGAGACTGAAGATAGGCCAAAATGAAGAGAGGGACTTTGAGCAGGCTTGTGTGCAGGAAGATTTGAGAAAGCTCAGTTTGTCACTTCAGCCTAGCAGCCTTCCCAGGGCTGAAGGTAACTTTGGTGGAATTAGGAGTTGGTTTGCCCCAACCCCCAAATGGTAGTAGATGACATAGGCCAGTGACAATGTCATCCAAGCATCCTAAGCATAAATACTGCAGGTGATTCATGAAACAAGTATTATTATTGATATATGTCTCATCTATTTTGATTTGAAACTTGCCTTCCAACAATGACACGAGTTCTATTTTATTTTTAAATCTTCATTTTGACTTTGGCCTGTTATAAGCCTGTTCCAGGCTCAGACCTTGCAGGAGACATTAGGGCTTCTTTGTCTTCAAGGAGCAACAGGGGTGTCAAAGCTATCTTAGAATCCCACTCCTTTCCTGTGACAGTTTCAGGAAATAAGAACAATTTATCCATGACAGCTTTAGAAACACGATCTACTAATTTATGCACTGCTTCTTCTTGAATAATTGGGATCCAGTCACGCTCTGCATAACAGCCCCTGGCTTTGGGAGGGTCCAGGCTTACCAACTGCTTCCCCTGGAGGGGGAAGAGCTGGAGGGTGAGCAAATTGTGCCTTCCCTAAGCAAAGAAAGAAAGAAAGTAAAAGAAATTAGGGGTGGTAAGGAGGTTAGAAGACAAAGGAGGAAGCATTTGATAGGTCATCTGTCAGTAGGCCTTGATAAAGGCTGGTAAGAGAACAATGGAAAACCACTTCAAAGTGAACAATGCCACACTGAGTATGTGCCAGTTTAAACAAAAAAGAAAGAAGACATGTCAGCTATTAAACACGTTCATTGAGGGGTGTCTTTTTAACCCCTTACTTTTCCCACTATTCTTCTTTCCTTAACGAGTAAAAAAAACCACAACACTGAGTCTGTCAAAGCAGGAGGGAAGCATGAGGTTGCCAGCTTTCTGGAAATTCAGGCAGAGATATTTGCATTAATTGAATAGTAATTATCAGGATGGAGGTTGTGTAGACAATGGAAAACAGGTGACATTTCTGATGGTTTCAGGTAATCTCATGTGTTTGAGAATTTCAGAGAGTGAGGCCCCCCGACTTGTTTTTTGTTTTCAATGATATTCAAAATAAAGCAGGATTAAAAACTTAATCTGAAGTTTGAGAGAATAAGCTAATAAGATTTTAAATTTTAAAGCTCTAATTCATGGACAGGAGGTACAGAACAAAAAGGGCATTTTCACATCTACTCTGGCTACATTTTTGTGATAACCAGAAAAGAGAAAATAGGCAAAAGAAAAATTTAATTAAGTGCTGTTAGTTCACAAGATGATCTTTCATCTTGAAAGTGTCTGATGTGCTAGTCTATGTTATGAATTTAGAGACGAAAGAATAAATATCAAAATGTAATAAGAACATAATACTCTGGGAAATTCTATGTGGGTTTAGAACAGTGTGCTACCCAGCCCCCAAAGCCGTCTTTGATGGAAGAGCAGAGTAATGGCTTTTTCTTTGTGAACTTCTCAAATAATGGAAGCCTTGGTTAAAACAAATATTTCCAATATCGGATCAATTTGACAGAGATTCCTACTGAAGGTTGATGTTTCTGTAAGTGAAGAACAGTTCATCTTTCTACCATGGTTTGTTGGCTTGGTTCAAATGAAATATAGAGCTTCAACAAATTATTTTGGTGCTCAACTCTTGTCTCTTCAGTTAGACATGCATGCCTTGTGGTCATGGTGTAACCACCCAATGGGTTCCCCCTGTCCGCTGCCTAGCAGAGCTGATTTATCAAGACAGGGGAATTGCAACACAGAAAGAGTAATTCACGCAGAGCTGGCTGTGCTGGAGATCTGGAGTTTTATTATTACTCAAATCAGTCTCCCGGAGCATTTGGGGGATCAGAGTTTTTAAGGATGACTTGGTGGGCAAGGGAAAACCAGTGAGCCAGGAGTGCTGATTGGTTAGGTAGGAAATGAAATCATGAGAAGTTGAAGCTGTCCTCTCATGCTGAGTCTGTTCCTGGGTGGGGGCCGCAAGATTAGATGAGCCAGTTTATCCATCTTAGTGGTGCCAGCAGATCCATCAAGTGCAGAGTCTGCAAAATATCTCCAGCACTGATCTTGGGAGCAGTTTAGGGAGGGTCGGAATCTTGTAGCCTCCAGCTGCATGACTCTTAAACCATAATTTCTAATCTTGTGGCTAATTTGTTATTCCTACAAAAGCAGTCTAGTCCCCAGGCAAGAAGGAGATTTGTTTTGGGAAAGGACTGTTATCATCTTTGTTTTAAACTATAAGTTCCTTGCAAAGTTAGTTCAGCCTAAGCCCAAGAAGGAACAAGGACAGCTTAAAGGTTAGAACCAAGATGGAATTGGTTAGGTTAGATCTCTTTCACTGTATAGGTCATAATTTTGCAAAGGCAGTTTCAATGGTCCATGTCTCATCTGTCTTTTGCTGCCCTCCACATTGGTGAATACACGGTGCATATATTGGTTTGTTTATTCATTTATTCAAAGTATCTAGAAATAGTTATTGAGTTCCTACTGTATCAGGCATGCTTCTTGATGCTGACATTCAGCAGAAAACATCATAAAACCCCACCTCTGTGGGGGTTACTGTTCTAGTCCAGGACAACAGATAAGAAATAGCAATGACATTCAGATATTGTAGGTGAGGAGAAGCGCTTTGAAAACAACAAAACAAAACAAAACAAAAAACACAAAGTGTGGTAGGGAAAGAGAAAGTAACAAGTGTGTTTTTTAGGTCTGGAGGTCAGAGACTGTCTCTGTGAGGAAATAACAATTAGAGAGGCAACTAAATGAGATGTAGGACTGCCTACCCAAATGCCTGTGGTAAGAGGGTTTCCTCAGAGGAAAGAGCCAACACTGAGGCTCTGAGGGAATTGCACTTGATGTGTTCTTCAAACATCAAAGAGTCAGCATTCTTGGGCAAAATGACCAAGATGACGCAACCCCTGTTACCCACTGTTGTCTTTTAAATTTTAGAAACTGGTTCGGGACTGACTTTCAGTAAGGTGTATTTTCATACAAAAGGTTGCCCTCAGCCTTTCATTCTTACTTTCTATTATCAATGTTACCTCTTCAAAGTCAAACTGTTCCAGAGCTAGAGAATACAGGAAGGATGTGGTTGGAAGACCAGGATGTGACCAGTGTTTCCCTGGAAATGAAGATGGACTTAAGTGACTCAGTCCTAAATGAAATCAAGATATGTCTAAGTAAAATGCTATCGCTTCTATTATGTTCAAATTCTTTAACTATAAAGTTTGGGTGAAATCACAGTTGAGAAAATTATTAAATGTCCATTGTTAGGTCTCTTTCCTATATAGATTCATAATATGCAAATAGGACAAGTTTATCTGTACATAATTCTAAAAGCTGGCCAGGCGCGGTGGCTCACGCCTGTAATCCCAGCACTTTGGGAGGCCGAGACAGGTGGATCACCTGAGGTCAGGAGTTCAAGACCAGCCTGGCCAACATGGCGAAACCCCATCTCTACTAAAAATACAAAAATTAGCCAGGCATGGTGAAGGGTGCCTGTAATTCCAGCTATTCGGGAGACTGAGGCAGGAGAATCATTTGAACCCGGGAAGTGGAGGTTTCAGTGAGCCTAGATCATGCCACTGCACTCCAGCCTGGGCAAAAGGAGCAAAACTCCATCTCAAAAAGAAAAAAAAAAAATTCTAAAAGCTAACAGGCTTTAGACTATTTCTCTCTCTGTAAACATTATGCTAAGGGGCAACTATTATATTTTGACTCTCTATGTAAAATACTGTCGTTATCATTTAGAAATAATTTTGTGTTTTCTTCCAAAGCTTCCCCAGCAGGGTCTTTGACATCGGAGTTTTTCCTCCTCATGTTGTCATTGGAAGCAGCTGTTACAAGTCATAAGAGAGCTTATATCGTTTTATCATTAATTTAGTGACCCCTGCTGGGGAGGCTTAACATAATCATCCTTAAATTCAAAGTTGGGGTTTCAACAAAATAGGTGCTTGGACCTCAAACATGAGTTCTTCATAATCCAAGACAATGGATTTTGCAAGTCACTCAACTAGTCCCACCACTGGAGGCTTCACGGAACTCACGGTCACCAATCGAGAGAGAATAACCCTTGTCACATGACTGAGTGTGTGACTGATTCTAAAAGTGACACATTTGGCATTAGCACACTTCTCCTGGTTGTCTGCCTCTGCTCCCTCACCTTGTTGGCTCTTTTTAATGTTATCTGCCAAGTGACACTTTTTGATCTCTTTCCAATATGCCTTTAAAAAAATCAAAAGTCTCAGATGATGTAGTTTTCTATCAGAATCTTTTTTCCCCCGTCACGATAGCATTGCTCAGTATCATATGCAAATGTTTTTTTGTTTTGTTTTTTTTTTTTTTTTTTGAGATAGAGTCTCACTCTGTCACCTACCCAGGCTGGAGCACAGTGGTGTGATCTTGGCTGACTGCAGCCTCCGCCTCCCAGGTTCAAACCATTCTCGTGCCTCAGCCTCCCGAGTAGCTGGGAACACAGGTGTGTGTCACCACGCCTGGCTAATTTTTGTATTTTTAGTAGAGACAGGTTCTCTGTTGGCCAGGCTGGTCTCGAACTCCTGACCTCAAGTGATCTGCCTACCTCAGTCTCCCAAAGTTCCAGGATTACAGGCACGAGTCACCACGCCCGGCCTCATATGCCGAACTTTTTCCCATCACATTTGCAGAACGAAACTCTTGAAAAGGAAGTAAATACCCCATAAAGCAGAGGACTTATATTATTATTTTCATGAATAATTAGAAAGCCAGATATGCTTCTGTTGAAGTGTAAGCTTTTCCCATGTAGACCCTTGCAAATTGTTAGATTCTCCCTATCTCCATCCCAGACCACTTTGGCATAACAAATCAGTTTAGGTAAACCAATATTAGTGTCCACCGCCTAATATTAACCTCTATGTACAAAAACAAAAAACAAAAACAAAACAACAATACTTCAGTTTTGTTTATGTCTCAGAATAACAAATGTTAGTATACAACGTGGGTATTAGAAGGTCTGTGATTTGTTAGAATTGACCTAAGCATATTTAATAATAAAATTTTTAAATGAATATTTGTTTTAAATAGTTCTATTAAAAGTAATATGTGTGTATATGCTTCATAATTCGTTTACAGGCTATTCACTATAAGATGCCAATAGATAAACCTAAATTATCTAGAATCCAACTATCTGAATCTTTCCACTAATTCTACAGTAAGAGATTTTCTCAGTGTATCCAATGTTTATGGAAATGGGTAGAGAGAGAGAGAGATTGAACAAGATGATATAAGCACAAAACAGCTCATTTTCTCCCCTTTCTTTCCTTACTTCCTCATTCCTTCTCCCTTCCTTTCTTTCTTCCTTCTAACCCTCTCTTCCTTCCAAATATCCGTCCCTCTCTTTCTTCTTCCTAATTCGTCCTCCCTTCTTCCCTTCCTTCCCTCCTTCCCTCTTTCCTCTTTTTCCCCTTCCCTCTTTTTCCCCTTCCCTCTTTCACCCTTCCCCCCTTCCCTCCTTCCTTCCTCCCTTGCAAAGAAAGGGACTTCCTTCTTTCCTTTCCCTCTTTACCTTTTTTGTCTAGCTTTGATGAAGACCTCGCGTTGAATAGAATTCTACTTGGCTGGGCACCAAGGCTCATGCCTATAATCCCAACACTTTGGGAGGCAAAGGCAAGAGGATCACTTTAGGCGAAGAGTTTAAGAGCAGCCTGGGCAACATAGCAAGATCCCATCTCTAAAAAAAATTAAATTAGCTGAATATGGTGATGGTCACCTTAGTCCCAGCTACTTGGGAGGTTAAAGTGGGAAGATTGCTTGAGCCCAAGAGTTTGAGGTTGCAGTGAGCCATGATTGCTCCACTGCACTCCAGCCTGGGCTACAGAGTGAGACCTTGTCTCTTAAAAAATATAATAATAATTTGACTTAATTTAGTGTATTTTGTATCTAGAGACATAATAAACTCTTGCTGTTTAGGAAAGAAATTCTGTGAGTTAGAAGAAGGTAGAGACACTCGTTATATGATAAAAGTCCCTCCCATTTTTAAATTAAACTCCAGACTTTATATTTAGATTTCACCAGTCTTTTCATTTATGTCCACTTTCTGTTTCAAAATTGAATCTAGAATGTCACATTGCATTTAGTTGTCATGTTTCCTTAGTCTCAATTGGTTAGTAATACTTTCTCCCTCTTTTCTTACTTTTCATGACCTTTTGAGGAATACTGGCCAGGGACTTTGGAGAATGTCCCATAATTTAAGATTGTCTGATGTTTGTCTCATGTTTAAACTGAGGTTGTGTTTTTTGAGAAAGAATACCACAGAAAAGTGTCTTTCTTGTAACCTCATAACAGGAAATACATGATAGTCCCATGGTTTGTCACTGGTTTACTTCTGTAAGACAGTGTTTTCCAAGTTTCTTCACTATAAATTTTTTCCCTCCTTTTTTCTTGGAAATGAGTCACTAGGTATAGCTCACCCTCAAAGAGGGGAGTAAAGCCCTTTTTGAAACATGGACCCTGATGGTGTAAAGAAGAAAAGATAGATAAAAGCCATTGCCAGGTTTAGATCACATTGCTAATATTCTTTCACTGAAGACTCAAGTCACTGAAGAGAGAATATTGTCCTCTTTAAAGTAAATAGACCATGATGGGGTAAATTCTTCTACCTTAGGGTTACTCATTTTTAACATTCATAGTTGGTAGTGCCTCTACTAGGTGCTTAGAAGTAGTGGGTTCTGGACTACGTGGCTAAAGACTGAGCTTGGGTACAATAGCAATGGGTAGGCCAGCTGAGCATATCTCACCTATGGTCTTTTATACTCAAAGAGGCTAGACTGGGCTTTTTCACATGGCTACCACAGCTGTCCCCAGTGTGCAAGCCGTGCTTGTTTCACACTTGGTGATATATTATACCATTGACCAAAGGAAGTTATGAATAAGTCCAGATTCAATGCAGGAGGCATTGTGTTAATCAGGTTCTCCAAGGAAAGAGAAACTTACAGTGAAGATATTTATTATAAGGTTATTGGCTTGCACAATTGGCTTGAGAAGTTCCACAATTTTCCATTTGCAAGCTGGAGACCAGGAAAGTTGATGGTATAGATTGCAGTCCAGGTCTGAAGTTCTGAGAACCAGGAATGCTAACGGCAGGAGAACAATGATGTTCCAGCTCAAGCAGGCAGGCAGAAAGAAAATTGAACATTATCCTTCCATTTGCTTCTATTGAAGCCCACAACAGATTGGATGGTGTCTACACATTTTTGGGAGGGCCATCTGCTTTACTTAGTCCACCAATTCCAATGTTAATCTGTTCCAGAAACACCTTCACAGACACACACAGAAATAATGCTCAGCTAGATATCTGAAAATCCCATGGCCCAGGCAAGTTGACACATAAAATTTACCATCACGAGCACAACACAGGGAGTGAATACCAAAAAATGTGATTCTCTAAGACGCCTTCATGTAACAATCTATACATTGGCAATGCGAATAACTAGTTAAGTTGAGAGTAGAACCCAAATAAATCCTACTTTAGTACCATCTCCACTGTAGCATGTTGAAGAAAAGTGTAAACCAAAAATAAAATTCTAAGGCTCCCCCACCATCTGAATGGACTTTCTCCTCAGCTAGGACTCTTAAAATTTAACCTGAAAGACTGGTTCAGGCCAGGAAAGTGGGAGTCAGACATGCCTCATTTTACCTCTCTGGCATTAACATCAACACAGACTTTTAAGTCTGATAAGAAACATTTTACAGCCTATTCTCTCCAAAGCCTACTACCTGGAGGCTTCTTCTGCTTGATAAAACTTTGGTCTCCACAAACTCTTATCACAACCCAGACATTCCTTTCTGTTGATCCCAGATCTTTGTTTGTTTGTCTGTCTGCTTGTTTTGAGATGGAGTCTCCCTGTGTCTCCCAGGCTGGAGTGCAGTGGTGCGATCTCTGCTCACTGCAACTTCCACCTCCCAGGTTCAAGCAATTCTCCTGCCTCAGCCTCCCTAGTAGCTGGGATTACAGGTGAGTGCCACCACACCTGGCTAAATTTTGTATTTTTAGTAGAGACTAAAATTTCACATGTTGGCCAGGCTTGAACTCCTGACGTCAAGTGATCCAACCGCCTCGGCCTCCCAAAATGCTGGGATTACAAATGTGAGCCACCATGCCCGGCCTGATCCCAGGTCTTTGGATAAGTTCAACCAATTGTCAACTAGAAAATTTTTAAATCTACTCTTTAAGCTGGAAGCCCCCCACACCAACTTCAAGTTGTTCCACCTTCCTGGACCAAATCAACATATTTCCTAAATATATTTGATTGAAGTCTCATGCCTCCCTAAAATGTATAAAACCAAGCTGCACCCTGACCACCTTGGGTACATATTCTCAGGACCTTCTGAGGACCGTGTCATGGTCCATGGTCCCTCATACTTGGCTCAGGATAAATCTCTTCAAATATTTGACAGAGTTTGACTCTTCATCAACAAAAGAAAGATACTTTGTTTTTGTACTGTGTTTTCTAAAGCAGGAGATCCTACTTTGGGATCATATATTCATAACTTGCATATTTTAGAAAGATTTTCGGCCACAAGGGTTGACATAGAAAAAGATTTCTGTTGAGACTTTTACACAATTAGCAAATTCTGTGAACCATATTCTTTCTTGAGCATTTCACTTTTTAACATATTGAATAAGTAAAAGAGGACTAGAATAGGATTCATTGGCCTGCCTCCCATTTCCAGCACTGACTATGTGGGTAGATAACCTTCAGCAAATGATTGATCTTTTCTTGGTGTTAGTTTAATTATCTGTAAAATGAGAATAGTCAATAGTTTTTTGTGATTATTCAACTCTAGAAAGTCCTGTGATATATTCTATTCTTCACATCTTGTCCTTCATCAACTCTTGCTGTTTAGCAAAACAAGCTAGATATTTAAGTCTAGCTAGATTCAACAATGGAACAGGAAACAGGAAGACTCCATAGAGGCAGAAATGGATTCAAATCCCAGTTCTCTCAGCTAAGAACTTTGGAGTCTTAGGTTTAACCATTCTGAGTATATTTATTTGTTTGTAAGTGGAAATAGTGGTAGTACCTCATAGGGTTTTGAAAGAATTAACTTGAATTGAATGAAGTACTCAGGAAGGCATGCATCATTATAGTAAGTTCTTAATAATGGTGTCCACCACTATTTTTAGGATAAGTACTATTGACAGTAATAGAAAATCAGACAGATTAATGCTTTATATCATGATCTGTTAAATTGTATCCTCACATGTAAATGATGTAAATGACTTGTACCCAAAATGTCTGGCTTAAATCTCAGAAATTTTTACAAACAAGTCCCAGCTCCTAAGATATGAGGTTATTTTACTTTTCAAGTGATTAAATTGAGGCCACGACTTGGGAAACATGATATATAATTATTTCCTCAACTTAGAAACCAATCTTCCTATGAGAGGTCACAGTTCCCAGTGGGTGCACAAGAAAAGGGTCAAGTTGGAACCAGACATCACTCTGTCCCAAGTGCAACGTGAGATCAGCAGGAGCTTGATTATTGATTTTTGTTTCCTTCTTCTCTTGGGTTTGCTTTCTTTTAGGAGCCAGTGGACCTTAATTCACACAGCTTAGGAGGTAAAGCCAGCTCTGCTTTACTTACCCAATGATCTTTTCCTGGAGGTCGTGTTCCTTTTGTCCTTGTGTCTTGAATTGAAATCACTTGGAGGTTATAAATTTTATCTTTTTAACTAGATAGCAAATGCCTTGAGGATAGAGCAGCATTTTCGATATCTTTGTTTTTTTTTTCCCCAAACTACTTCCTGTAGAAACTTGAACATAATAAATCCTCTAATAGATTTTTAATGTAGCTCAAAGAGCCCTGAGAAACAGTGAAATTCAACAGCAAATAAATTCAGCCAACATTTTGTAATAGATGTGGCATAATGCATTTAAATTATGAAATGGGCCTTAATTCTTGTCTCTTAATGCCAAGGTTTTAAATTTCTATCTTTGAATGAGTTCTTTAATCATAAATATGGTCCATTCTTTCATCCAGGTGGTATTATCAGAACTAATCTAGAGTGAATTCATTAATGTTAAAACTAACTTTACTCCCTAATGATGAGAAAGTAAGTGTGCATACATTACAAAAAAAAAAAGAAGAAGTGGTTAAATATTAAAATGCTTGTTCTTGAGACTGTTGTGAGGCTTAAAAAACTTGAAAAAATTTTCAGGGATCATGCAGCAGTAAAAATTGCTATAGCAGATTCTATGTTTCATTGTTCTGCTGTCCCTGGTTCTGTGATGCTTCATTTTTTATATATATTTTTTATTATTATTGTTTCTATTGTTATTATTTTGATTCAACCCATAAATACATTCATCCTGCTCAATTTTCACAAACCAAACTCATCCCTTACTGCTAAAGAAGGAAGAAATGCCTTTCTTTGGAGAAGAAACTTTTGGCAACTTCTCCTAAGACTTGAGGGCAGAATGAAATATCTATGACAGATTTTCCTTTTTTTCCTGTTTCTTGCATTTGCTTTCTGACAAAATAGAGAAGAAAAAAAAATTTCTTTCTGAAGAAACTGCCACACTCTGTTGTTTTTGATTTTCCACATGAAAGCATTCCATTTAAGCACAGGAGGGTCTAAAAAGGCTGGCTTCTTGTTGAGCAAGTATATTAATACTTTTTCTTCTACAACTTGTAGCCTGATCAACAGCAATTATTTCAGTAGCCATTATACGCCACCATTCTGAAAACAAATAAATCCAATGCTTTTTAAAGTCAAGGGTAAGGCTAAATACAGAACAAACAAAAGGAAGTACTTACTGCATGTATTACTTTCCAGTGGAAGTGCGTATAAACTACAAAGATGGGCATAAAAGGGTAACAATAATGGAGATACCATGTCAAGCCTTGAATGGACTGTGTTCTTGACTACTCTGATCAGCATTTGCCCTTTAGACTGACATCAAAAACTCTGCTCTCCCTCTCAGAGCCCTCAAACTGCCCCAGGCTGCTGGAATCTGTGTGACAGCCTGGCAAGGTTAACGGTAAGAAACACACAAAAGGCAGAAAACAAATAGTGCTGCTGCCGTCTTATTGGTTGGCATACTCCTGGGATGATCTATAATCATTTCTTCAGCTCAGAAATCAGCCTCGTGGTCTTTGGGGTAGTATTTAAGCTCCTGAGCCCTGTGGGTTTTGTCCCTTCTATTGTTTATATGGGTTCATTCATTTTGCCATTAATTTTAATAAGGATATAAGATTTGCTTTCTTTGTTATTGCCTTTAAATTTTGAAGAAAATGAAGCAGAACAATGAAAAGAGAACTCTAGCTCGTAAGATTTATTTGCAGGTCAGCTGTGTTAAAATTCTTTCCACTCGACATATAAGAAGCTTAAAAACATAAATTACCGTCCTTTTTAAAAAATACTCTAAAGCATTAGTGTAAAAAGGACGTTAGGAGAGAATCATTATTATCTCTGTGTGTTTACAAAGAACACACATGAATATAGGCACACACAGTCAGAAAAGTAGTTCTTTAAGAATTCTATGCCAGGAAAGATTTAATTAACCTTTTCACTAGGAAACCGGTTCTGGGCACTGCCTTCATTATCCCCTCTTTCTGTTTCCTCCCTAAGAATCTCACACTCTATTCCTTTCCTCTGCTTTTCTCGCCCCATCCTTTTTGCCCATTCTTTTATCGGTGACTCTATTGTTAAATTTACCAGCTGGTGATAGATTCACATACTCCTCTTCATTTCCGATAGTAACCTCCTCACTTTCACACTTCAACTTTTGCTGTTACCTGCTTGATTGCATTCTCTTTACCTTCAAAAATTTTAATTGAAAAAAGCTATATTGACCTAGGAGTGTAAGTAAAGTCAGTTGAAATGGCTGGTAGTCTACAAGCTTTGAAATATTATTTTTCCACAAGGTATAACAATTTCTTTTATATAAATGTTATTTATGGTAATAAAAGCAAAGGAAATTCACTATAAAAAATAACAGTAAGTGGTGGCATGAAGGAATGCATTATTATAATTATCATAATTTTACTGTTATTATTTTTAAAATTTTAGATATTAAAAAGGAGTTAGGAAGACAGGAAGTGTGCGCCCCTCCAAGCACTAGGAGGCCATTGAAATCACATGCAGGTCAGCTTTACATTTTTTGATAGTGTGTTCATTCTAAAGCTAACTTTTAGAAGTAATTTTGTTGTCGATGATGATGATTTATAGCTGTTTTCCCCATTTCATTTTCTCCTTTCTATTGTTAACAGAAAATAAGGGTGTATATTCATATAGCCCCCATCTTTGTAATGCCTGGACATGTTGGTTGCTAGGTAACAGGACACTATGAGGTAAGCAGGCCCATACTGTTTATCTCTGATTGAGCAGAAATGCAGAACCCTCCACAGGAGAAAAGTCCTCTGAATTTCCTTGCATTTTTGCTGAACCAAACAGAATTATTATTGCATGACAAAGTACCACTTAGCCTTATGGAACTTCCTGGCAGTTTCAGTTTAATCATTGCTGTAAAGAATCTATAAGTCTTTCTTGGTTATTACCACAAAATTGTGTAGCAGGCTTACTTCCCTAAATCAAAACTTTGTTGTCCAGGATTCTGTTCCCTTTTAATCTTTCTAGGTTATTAAAATTTATCACAGCAGTTACCTAGACTGAGGTGTTAGTGTCTGATGTCCTGTATTCTAATAGACTTTTAAAAAATCATATATTTTGTATAAACAATGGTGTAACTAGAATAAAAGGTCAATAATCAGATAAAATTGTATGGAATTCCACCACTGGAAAAAAAAACTACTCTTCAAATATCTTGACTTTTAATTAAAATACATGTATTATGTGGAAGTATTAGGCATCACATCAGGCTTAGAGAGGTGTAGATTCATTCATAAAACATTTTCTGGGTGCCCACTGGGTTCTTGGTACTGAGTAGTGATGTTACAGAAAGCATGACAGCATCCTGACCTTACCTGCGAGGAAAAAGCTATAAACAGACAATTACATTATGGCAAACTTTTAAGCAGAGCATAGTGAGAGTGTTTGGGGGCACAGAGGAGGGAGCAACCAACTAGACCTGGGGGAGTCAAGAGGCTTTTAGATGCTAGATCTTGAACCCCCCCAAGTTCAGCTTTCCAGGAGAAGAAGGCCAGTGATCTTTGCTGGCTCTCCCAGCTAACCCTCCTTGTCCATCATGCAAAGCACTATTCTTCAGGCAAGCCTTCCTGGATGTCTTAAATCAAATGGAATTCCTTTGTTGTATGTTCTCTCGGTTCCTTGCTCCCTTCCATCAGATGTCTTATCTCAGTGTTTAATTATATATTAAACAATGTTATTTAATACCTTAATTGAGATTAATATCTTCTCCACCATTATACTCAGCTCCATCAAGGAAGGAAGGTAGCAGGTGTTACTCACCTTATCCCCATGGAACAACACAGTGAATCGCACATAGTGCAAACCCAGTAAATGTTGAATGAATGAGTGAGTAGACTTGCAAATCATGTCATTTAAGTGGCTGCCTTCCCTGCCTTCATAATAGGGTGGCCAAGTTTATACTCCCTGTCTTAGATATTGTTAAAAGAAAAAATCTTTTCTTACACTCCCCCTCCCCATCTAAATTTACCATGTATATTATATAGCTGTTGCCTTTTGCCTAACATAGATAACATGATACAGAACACTTTTAGATGAATGCTTTGGTTGGTTAAAATGCAGAAGAAAAATATTGGTTAGTTTTTACATGGGTCCAACTATAATGCCTGAAAACTATAGTCCCTGAAATTCCCTCTGAAATTGTTAGTAAATTACTATTAGTGGTGGAGTTAGCATTTATTAAGTGCTTACTCTATATCAGACTTTATGTTATCCCTTCAATTTATACTATCACATTTTAATTCTACCACAACAACATGACTTTGATATGCTGTTAGTCCCATTTTATAGATAGTCCCATTTTACAGAGAAGAATGCAGAATTCTAGACAAGTCAAATGGTATTTCCTGAGCTCTCAGTTAGTGGGCGGCAGAACTGGATGTCTATTCTAGGTCAGTCTCTCCGCCAAAGCCATTTTTTTCTCACTGTACCCACTCCCTTATCCTTCATCCATTACCTCTGAATCCTTAGGACACATTTATCTACATATCAACTATTTTTGGAATCCAAATTTGCCGGTTAATTTCCACGCTATCAGGGAGATGATGTGTCAGTTGCAAACACACACCAAAAAATTTAAGAATACTCATTTATTTGATTGACAAGAGTGAAATTTCTTATTCTAAATAGGGATAACATTAGGCAAAATTGTTCAAAAGTAGTGGAAATATTGTTTTTATTGATTAATTGGTTGGTTTGGGGAGAAATTATCCTTCGTTTACTCTGAAGCGGGGAGCATTTCTGATTATTTCCCTTTGTCAACATATATTAAATATCAAGGAGCTGCAGCTAATTCTGACTTGGTTTTGGAACTGCCACATATGGACACACTGGTAGGAGAGGGGCTTACTAGTAGTTCACTAGTAGAGAATGTAGTACTGGATTGAATTAGAATCAAGTCTTCTTTTCAGTCTGCTTGTTCACTAATACGAGTGCAGACAATGTGAGGAGACCCTCTGTGCCATTCGTAACAGAAAGCAGGGAAAAGTGCCATCTTTGTGTAGCTTCCAACATGAAGATTGACTTTTACAGTTTCTAAATAGAGTTCTTCCCTTCTAAAAAAAATGCCGCAATTATAATAACTTAAAATATTACAAGCCCAATTTTATCTCATCTAAATCTAGAGGGTTAATAAATGTTTTCAATGTGGTTTATTCTAGAAGCTTTGAGAATCTGGTCACATAATTTGCACTAAAAGCATTTAGCTTTGTGAAAGCCACACCAAACTTGCCATTATTAACTACATAAATAGAGAGGGCAATTTGCTAATGGGGTTCCATTTATGGCAGTTTATGGATTGCCTAACTTTGCCCAATCTACTCAGGCACTTCCAAATATGAACCGGTCAATGTAAAACACTGAATGGATTTTAATTCAATAGAAAAACACATTACCTATCTGGATGTAAAGAAATAGGAACTTTGCATCCCAGTGCATTTGCTCTACAGGCCAGGTACTAGTGATACAAACTGGGCAGAGCAACAACGAGAAAAATATCCTGCTGGGATAAAACATGCACTCTAGTGGGAGAAACAAGCAATAATTAGAAAAGGATTTGGAGGAAAATGCATTCCAGGCTTAGGAACAATGAAATGGAAGGATGCCTGTCATGTTCCAGGGATGTGAAGAAGAATAGTGGGCCTGGAGAACCAAGAGCCACTAAATGCTTGTGAGATGAGGCTGGAGAGGCGGGCAGGAGCTAGATCAGGCGGAGCATTCCAGGGAAGTCATGCATTCCCTTTTTCAGTAAACACCAAGCATCTGCTATGAGGTGCTATTCTGGGATAAAGAAGTGAACAAAGCCAGTGATGTCCTAGGAAGGCAGGTAATTAACACGAAACAGACAAATATAAAATATGTCAGGTAGTGATAAATGTTGTGAAGAAAACAAAACAGACAGAGTGAGGTGGATAATGACTGGGGGAAGGGTTACTAGTTTATACAGAGTAGCTGGTAGGATAAGGTGGCGTGTACATCAAAATCTAAGGGAAGTGAGCTACATTTAAGGGTTTTAGCCTTTCTTCCTAAGAGCAAGTGCTAAGTCATTGAAGGATTTTAAGTGTTGAGGTGACATTATCAGAATACCATCTGACTGGATCATTCAGGCTATAGGATACAAAAGAGACTAAGAAAGAGTAGAAACAGGAGACCAGTGAGGGAATTACTGCAGTTTTCTAGAGGGAGATGTGGTGGCTCAGACCACGTAGGATACATGGCTGACTGTGAATGGGTTTCATCACTGAAACTGGTTCTTATTTCCATGTGGTTCTAAGTGCCGTTTTTGAAAAAAATTCTAAACCAGGAGTAACGAGGAATGATTGCAAGTCTTTGTCTGTTTCACCTCAAGCCACTTTTCTGCTTTATGCCTTCTCTATGAAAGTAGGTAATGGTTCCAGGGTTTTCTACTTCTTAAGGCTTTTGAAAAAACAGATATGTAAGAAAGACTTGAAATATGTAAAGCTGCTACATCATATAAGGAATGGGCAGTTGGTATTCTATAATAGATAGGATGAACACTACTAATCCTGTTTACCAGACTAGAGAACATGCAGCTCTTTATTCTTCTAAATTTCTAGAGCAAACACAGGGACAATACGAAGGAACCCACAATTCAAATTATTTATTTTTCACATTAGATAGTATGTGAATATGATTTAATATTAATTGACATATTGATTGAACTCAACTGACAAAAAGTCTATATTTTAACAATATCTAAGCCATGGCTTATTACCATATGCTAAGTTTAGGTACAGAACTAAGTGTCCAGATCCATTCCCAGGTCTCAGGTTCTGAATCTCTTCATAACTCCTCCAAGAGCTCCCTTTTGAGACTCTCAGAGAAGCTTCACTGACAGAAAGGGGAGAAAAGTGAATCTCCAGGCTCCTTCCAATTTGCAATCCCAGTACCATCCTTTGCATAACCCATAGTTTGGAACATCTCCCTATACTCAGTCAAGAACTAAAAAATGTCTTATGTCTTATGCATATATACAGTGGGTAAAAACCACGTATGTACTGTTGGTAAAAGCACACAGTTCCAGGTGAAGAAACAACCAGTGGAATCCTTGTATGCAAATCATATGGGTGCATTTGAATAAAATTGAACCATTGTCTTAGGAACTTCTAGTTTCCAAGTTGATATGAAACATATATAACCCTCATCTGTACCATATTATTTTGCTTCTAACAGGAGTTATACCATCCATGCGTTGATTTCAATGACGCTTAAAAACAATAAACCAAAACAGTTCATTTTTCTTTGTTTTGTCCATAGGTGTTCTTCCAATTACCTCTGCCCATTTATTAAAATACACATTTTGGACATGTTGGTTTATTCACTTTGTGGTGAGGTTATATTCTGTGGATATCTGAACTTTGTTAATCATTGTGTGGCCAAATGAAATCAAACACATGCATTGAAGCAGTGAATAAGTCGTGGGGCTAGCGAGTTTGATGGAATCACAACCAGCAATTTTAAAATGTGACTGAATTCTTCCCACAATTAAAATCTTTCATTATGCTACTTCAAAGCTAATTTCTTTCTTGTTTTTTTTTTTTTTTTCTGAATAGTTGCTTCCATTAATCTCACTCTAGGTAATGATGGTAATGATACAATTATATGTAATCATTGCCTGAATTCAATATGCAACACATCAGTCCTTTTGTGTGGTGATCGTACACTCTCTGCAGTCCTGGGATTTGGAAAGTTTCCATCATGTTATGCCAAGATCAGATTCAAAAGTCTATGACATTTTGCATAACATCAGTCAGTCGGGTGTTCCAACTGTCCCTTTTAGTGATTGGGCAAACTCATCCATCCGGCTGGTGCCGGTGGAAGCTAGGGATGAAGGCATGAAGCAAGATAAGCCAGACTGGCCATTTACATAGTTTCCAAAGCACTTAAAATATTCAGAAAAAAAAATTAAGAGCAAGAACTTTGTAAAGGGCCTTCAAGTGTACAGGTGGCTAATCTGCTTAAACTACTAATGACACAGGTCATAATCTAAGTGAACTTATGTTTTTATGCAAAGTTAATATTTATTTTAAAAGTTTAAATCTATTTTTCTAATATTTATAGCTAATCTTACTAGTGGTTATCATTAAGGATGAATCTGTTCCTCAAAATCCTAATAGGTAGATGTATGCTTCCAATTCCTATTTTTTTGACACTATGCAGATGCAATTTTGATTCTTATGTTCCAAAGACAGATTTTGTTCCACACACTTACTTATTCAAATTAGTTCAATTAAGGAATAATACTGTCTGTATGTTCCAACACAATAGAATTGAACATGTTCATATCTTCTAAGAATTAAATAAACTATGCAGTTAGCAGCATTAAGATACTAGCTTATCTACTATCTTATGGTTAAATTTTTTCCTTGCCTTTCCCATTTTTTTTCCTTCTTAGAATAAATTGGAGGGCTTTCTTGGTCTCTGGTAAATATTTACAATTCATAATTTTACTCTGGCCTGTTAATTTGGTTTATTGATCGTTTCTCTTTAAAGGACAATGTCAACACAAGAGTGAGGCATGGGTTGCAGTGGGTGGAATGACAGTCATATCGAGCCCTGCTGTGTTTTGGATATGGTTTGTCCCCATCAAAACTCATGTTGAAATTTTGATTCCCAGTTATGACAATGTTGGGAGGTGGGGCCTAGTGGGAGGTGTTTGGGGGTGGTACCTCATGGAATGAGTAATGCCCTCTCTCAGGAGTGAGTAACTTCTCGTTGTGGCAGGAATGGATGAGTTCCTGAGACAGCAGGTTGTTAAAAAGAGTCTGACTTTGTCAAGTTTCTCTCTCTTGCTTCCTCTCTGGCCATGGGAAGTAGCATAATAGTGTTTGTTTTCTCCACTCTCCCACCTCCCTCCCTTCCTTTCTCTGTTCTCCACTTCTTAAATATATACTGTTCAAGTACTATTATATTTTCAAATCACAATCTGGTAAGGTGGAAGGGATTCAAGGTAAATTAGAAAAGCTCCCTATATTCACATTCACCGAGCCCCTTCTACTCCTGGGAAGAGATAAGATATGCACTTGGTCACTACTAAAAAGTAGAAAGCAATGTATTATATTAGAAAGATTCTTATATGGGAGTAAACAAAATCCAAGCCTTCTCCTCAAGGGCTAACTGGAAGTTCCTGTATCAACATCAATATTGAAGAAGATTCTGCCTCAATGTAAACGGGTATAGGCCAGTCCACCGTGACCTACACTCAGAGAGTCTTTGAAGTCCACACTGCCCATGTTACACAACTGAGCTATTCCTCAAATCTTAGGAATTTTACTTCTGAGGCTTCCTCTGGCAATATCTTTCACATCCCTCAGAATATGATGGCAGTGCATGCTGATCTCCTCATTTCCATCCTTCTTGATGGTCAGGCTACACATAACACTCACTCCTGTTAGGTTGTTCAGCCAACTGGCCACATATCATTGTGGCTACTTGGGCTGACACATAATAGGGCATTTTCACATAGCTCACCAGAATCCCTTTTAGGCCAGCCTACCTCTGTTCCAACAGAACTCTACATGACTGGCTAAGCACTTATAGCACATCAAGTCTGAGCTTCGAAAGGATTTTCCTATTTTGGGGGCACTGCTCAATTTCCCTTTGTTTACCAAAGAAACACAACAGTATCTGGCAGTGTTTGATTAGTCCACCTGTGGTTTTTGGAATTGAGGTAATGTTACCCCTACTTTGTCAGCCCACACTTCCAAAAACAGTGTCCAAAACCCAGAAACACCAAATTAAGATCCCATCACCATCCATAAGATTCAGAACCCCATTAGATCCACAAGTTATTATGGACAATTTCTATTTCTTGTGAACTGTGCAAAAGTTTCTTGAGGAGCACAAATCAATTGAGCATGATCCATGAGCTCCTTTGCATATCACCCTAAGAATGCCATGAGCTTACATGGGGTGGATTTAAGAGGGTTAGAGATAAATCAACTAGTATCCAGGGATGAGGTCTTAACACAAATCCTCCTCACTGAAAGCTTGCCTTGATCATATTTCTGCCAATCCATCAGTCCTTCTCTACAATTTCCCCTTGACGGCATGAGAACATGGGCTGATCTGTGTAATCTGACTTGATGTCATTCTTGTCACACCCAGAACACAGATCATCTTTCCCCACTCCCATATTCTTCCGAGATCTTTTTTCATGGTAGTTCTACTCCTTAGGTTGATCATCATCTTCTTTCACTCCTCCCAACCACAGAGTGTAATTAATCTAGCCACTTACTGGGACTCACATATCCGGACCCTCACCCATAACCTTTACTCTTTAAATGAATATACTGCTCAAACCTATTCCAAAAATTGAGTGTAACAAAGACTTCAATTTAGTCTGATTTGCCCAAACAATATGGATACATCTTGAATCACTCTTTTGGAACATTAGCTAAATATTTGTTAAAGGCTAGGCTAGTCCCTAGCTAACTTTTTCTTTTTCTTTTTCTTTTTTTTTGAAACTAAGTCTTGCTCTTGGCCCCCAGGCTGGAGTGTGATGGCGTGATCTCAGCTCACTGCAACCTCCACCTCCCAGGTTCAAGCAATTCTCCTGCCTCAGCCTCCTGAGTAGTTGGGATTACAGGCACCTGCCACCATGCCCAGCTAATTTTTGTATTTTTAGTAAAGATGAGGTTTCACCATGTTGGCCAGGCCGGTCTCAAACTCCTGACCTCAGGTGATCCGCCCACCTTGGCCTCCCACAGTGCTCCCAAAGTGCAGCTAACTATTTTTAAAGCATGTGGATACTTTTGCAAATAAATGTAGTTAACATATGTACATACAATTTAAAAATGTATACTCAGACTATTTCTCAATATTATGGGCTGTTATCAAGCAAAATTTTTAAAAAAAACAAGTTTTAAAACTCAAAGCCAAATATTGTTACTAAAATGTTTCATGGGAATTGGCAGTGGTACCTAGAATTTTAATGCCTTTACAAACCAAGAGTGTATAGGTATTGTGGATGGAACATGTGACTGTTCAAGGGAAGCCTGACAAACCATACTAACAATGGATTATTACACTCAAAGAAAGATGGGAAACAAAAGAATCCAGAGAACAGTGCTTTTATTTTCATGATGCTTCAGTTGTCTTTGACTCTTCTTTCTTTTGGCTTTTCTGCTTTGCAAGAGTCTTTGATTCAAGGCTGTTTCATGATCCACTGAACTATAAGGAAGCCATGGGTCTAAATTGCCCACTATTTCCTTTAGTGCACCGTTAGATGTAGTCAGTCCTGGGAAATTGTTTAATAAAGAAGTTTTGTAAAATGTTCACGGATCTGTTTTTTTTTTTTTGGTATATTGTATAATTAACAATGACTTTTGCCTTGAGGCCAACATACTTCCAATATTTCCTAAATAAATATTTACTGAAAAGTATAGATGTGCTGTAGGCACAGCTAGTGTGAACTAAGCTCTGGGCTAAATGACTTAGGCACATCATTGTAATTTTCCCAGTAACTCTGAAAAGCAAATAGCAATATTTTAATTTTATAGATGAGAAGATGGAAGCTTGGAGTGATTGCAGTTTGTCATATGTTTATGTTAGAATTTGACTTACCCAGGTATGTGTGACTCTAAATCCAAATTATTTTTAAGACCTTAGGCTCTTTCAGGTCTTTTATCTAAAAATGTTACGAAAAGAAGGAAATGGGGAGATGTAGATAAAGATTTAAAGTAGCAGATATGTAGGATGAGCAAGTCTAGGCATCTAATGCACAACATGAGGACTATATAGGTAATAACAGTGCACTGTATATGAGATTAATGCTAAATGAGTAGGTTTTAGCTGCCCTTGTCACAAAAACAAACAAAAAAAGGGTAACTGTATGAAATGATGGATATGTTAATTTGCTTCACTATAGTAATATTTTTACTATTTTTATGTATTCTATACCATCACATGTTATACCTTAAGTATATACAATTAAAAGTTATTTAAAATATAAAAAGAAAACATAAAGAATGCTGCAAATAACAGTAGCTCTTTTGTAGTTATGAAAAGATATGTATATTTAACATTCCCATTGCTAAGCTTCCATACTAAGCAACAGTAACTTATTAATATTACCCAGTAAATCCTAAGTACAGAAAAGATTAAGGCATTGTGCATTTATTTTGATTAAAATAATTTATGTAAATTTTAATTCAAATTAGGCTCAGCTTTAGACACCTAGAATATTAATTCAGAAAGTAGCCTTATTAGATTAGCTTCAAATGCACAGAATTTTGGTCAAGGACATTGAAGTAAACATTTTATCTTTATTAGCCATCAATTGGCAAGCATTTATTGAGTACTTTCTAAGCATTGGGGAGGAGCTTGGACCTGAAAGAAATTTCCATCTGTTGGAGCCATATGACTAAATCACACGAAACAACTTGAGAAAGAAGCAAGAAAGTTCATAATTAAGTGCTAATTTGCTGTAGAAATTCAGGGAAGCAGTAGGTTACTGAAAGCATCAGGATTCAAGAAAAATGTCATGGAAGACATTTCATTTTGGGTAGCCTTCAAAAGATGTGGGGCAGCTTTCGGTAATTGGAGAAGCATGAAAAATTCATAAGAAATAATGAGTAGAAAGACTTGTGTTGGGAAGTAATGAATGAGGTTGGATAAATTGACGTATCAGGTTCCAGAGAATACTTATAAGTAAGTTGTCTGTTTTCCTGCGTAGACTGTCAACTGAGTAAGACTAGGGACCCTATGCTTCTTCCTCATCTGTGTCTTCAAGCACAGTGCCTAGCATGGTATAGGAGCTTAATAAATGCAGGGTAGCTCCTCAGTATAAAAAGGCAGATGAATCTGGATTTGATGTAATAGGAAATAGAAAATGCAAATTAGAAAATATAGAAATAAATAGCTATCTGATTTCAGTGAGCATAGTTGTTAATATTACTGGTGTCATGTTGCTGAAAAGACTCTTAATTTGGGGTAAAATTTCCTTCAATCACTTATGTATGCATAATAATGGAGGTGAGGAGATAATGGGCCATGATTGGATAGTAGAAAAGTTACTTTCTCGTAGCTGCAGACTCACATAAATGCTAGTGATTTGTTTGCGTTTGCACTCCTGAGCACACTTCAACAGAAGTGAAATCGAATCTATTTTGACTAGAAGAAGAACAAAAGCCCTGAGTGGAAAGTGTATTAAAGATAAATGTGACGTATTCATTCAGTCGGTCAACTGAAATTGAGAAGAAGATCCACAAGCTCAGTCAAGCCTTCAGATGACTTGTAGCCCAGACCGACAGCTTGACATCAGCCTCACGAGAGACCATGAGGGAGAAGTACTGGGCTAAGCTGTATTTAGATCCCTGGCCTTCATAAACTGTGAGCTAATACATGTTTGCTGCTTTAAGTCAGTCAACACATCTGAGTGGAAGGCACTGAGTGCTCAACACTGTGAGGATATAGAGAAAAGCCTTGGCTTCTGCCCTTAAGGAACTCAGCTGGGTGCAGAAAAAGACTCACATGTACAAACACGTACTGTAAGAGGCAACAGGAAGAGGATTGAGGGCAGTAGAGGCTTCACAGCAGAGGTGACATTTGAGTTAGGTTTTGAAAGATGAGCATGCTTTGCACAGGTAAAGAGGTTTGGGTATCCTGCATTAACTGTTCTACTTTGTTGAGGATATTGACAAAATTGCAGAAATGAAATAGTTGAAAAATACGGCTAATACTAATTACAACAACAATAATAAAATACGTTTATTTCATGGTTTTATAGTATTTCCATATACATTAATTCATTTGATCCACACAAGAACCAAAGGAGATGGGCTGAGCAGTTATTGTTGTGCCCATTTTATCAGTAGGGAAGCTAAGGTTCAGAGGGACCAAGTGGCGTGTCCAAAATAATGATTCTGCTTTGTGAAAACAAGTACAAAGTATACATCAATGTATAAAATTAAATGGCCTTAATAAAAACCGTGCTAGAAGAGGTCAGAAGGAAGTGAAATCACTTCTGTGATAATTTTGAATAAAAACTGCATATGGTGTGAGTGATGCATTTGTCACAAAGGCTGGGTGTTGTGTCTCAAGGGGCTTCTTGGGTAGGTGAATTTACTGGTGTCAGAAGTCAGGTGCTCAGCTTTGTAAGCTCTCAAACCTGACTTAGTCAGCATATACGTAGGTCTGCCTCTCCAGGGAATAGTCGTATGATTAATAGCAAAGTGCATAGACAGATTTATTAATTTGCAGTGAGAAATGTCACTGCCATGTAGCCCAGAATATTCTGTTGGCACAGCTATCACACTCATTCCCTGTAGGCAGATATTCGAGGGAAGCTCTATTATAATGAAAGAGAAAGCTGTTGTTGCCCATAGACTCATACCTGAGAGTTGGCTAGATACATTTAAGAGGTGTTCCTTGGCTTAGAGCTGGGATGGGGAGAGTCAAGCACTTTTTCCTCTGTTTAGAGATCACCCTGCAGGAACATCAGTGCCCTGGCATAAATTTATGAGTTTGCTTCTCATAAGTCCCCCAACAGATGTCCCCCAACATAAGTTTGCTTCTATGACCCTCTTTATTAGTTTCCTAGGGTAGCAAAATACCAAAAACTAGGTGGCTTGAAACAGCAGGAATTTATTCTCTCACAGTTCTGGAAGGTAGAAATTTGAGATCAAGGTGTCAGTAGGGCCACACTCCTTCTGGAGGCTTTAGAGAAGAATCCTATTTTGTCTTCTCCAGATTCTGGTGATTTTGGCAGTCTGTCATTCCTTGGCTTGTAGCTACATCACTCCAATCTCTGGCTTAATCTCAGGGGGGCTTCTTCCCTCTGTGTGTGTCCTCTCTTCTTTCAAGGACACCAGTCATTGGGTTCAGTGCCCACTGCAATCCAGGAGGACCTAATTTTAACTTAATTACATTTGCAAAGACCCTGTCTCCAAATAAGTTTATATTCACAGGTACTGAAGATTAGAATGTAGAAACACCATTATACAGGGCACAGTTTAACTCACCACATGCTTTTTTCCCATGCTTCCATTATTGATCAACCTCACTCCCACCCTATCCTGGGTAGACCCATTCTGCACTCAAGAGTTAATTTGCCCTGAAAACCTCTTTGCTTATAACTGACCTGGACTTTTATATCAATGACTTTAGGGAAAAAGAGAGTAACAGAAGTTAGAAACTGTTCCCCTAAATAACTTGCTTTTTATTTATTTTTGTTTCCAAATGCCAGATCTTTCCTCTATTTCTAAACCTACAGATTGAAAATCTCTGCAATCACTACTCTATTAAGAATCCACTGTTAGTGATGTGAGCTTGTGGGGATGGACAATAGTTTGAGAAGCAACCTCAGGGTTGGGAGGGGGGAAACTTGGGAGGAGGGCTTTGGCCCTCCCTCAACCCACCCAAACTAAAAACAGTAATGATATTCTTTGACAGGGTAATGCTGTTTTATTTTTCAGTCTTCTGTCAAATGGAAGCAAAAGGATCTTTGCCAAGTATTTTACTTTTTATGTACAATACAAATTGCTACAAATCAAACTTTAAGGGAAGCTTCCTAGCACTCCCTTCTCACCAGATTAGTACCTCCTAAACCTCTGCCCTATAGACATTCTGGCACCTTCTGTTGTTCAATCACTGCATTCTGTACTGATTTGTAGTTTCTCTCTTTATTTTATTTTATTTTATTTTATTTTATTTTATTTTTTTGATACAGAGTCTCACTCTGTCACTCAGGTTGGAGTGCAGTGGTGCAGTCTCAGCTCACTGCAATCTCTGCCTCCTGGGTTCAAGTGATTCTCAGCTTCCCAAGTAGCTGGGACTACAGGTGTGCACCACCATGCCCAGTTAATTTTTTGTATTTTAGTAAAGACAGGGTTTCACTATATTGACCAGGCTGGTCTTGAACTCCTGGCCTCAAGTGATCCCCCTGCCTCAGTCTCCCAAAGAACTGGGATTAGCAGCGTGAGCCACAACACCTGGCCAGCTTCTCTTTTAGAGGTTGTTTTTATTTACATTTCTAAATTCATGGTCGGAGTGTACCTATAGTTATACCATTTATTCAAATGAGAAAATATTCATGTGAGGAAATCAGATATTACCAAGTATAAAACAATACAATTATAAAAAATGAGAGGCAAGACATAATAAGTATGGCTGAAGAAAAAGTACAGTCATTAGAAAGAAATGTACCCGTTAGGAACAGGTCCTCTGGTCTAGAAGCCAGGAGAATTTGCCACTCCTATAGGCTGTGACCTTGTTCACGTGGCTATCCCTCTCTCCTCAACCTGCTTTTCTCTAAAAGGAGGTATTGATAAGTAAATGGCTGGTGGGTGATGAGAGTCGGATTTCTTAATGTTAGAGAGGGAAGTTACAGATAACTACAAGGCAACTCAAAAGAACCCTGGGGTATTGGATTTGAGTCAGAGACATTAGTGTGAGCTTTTGATCAGTTTAATATATATTCAGAAATAATTGTGCATGTGTGTACACATGGGCAGTTATATAGATTTGTATGTGTATATATATTTAATACATGCACATTATATATTAAATATATAATATCTAAATATTATATACTACATAAATATAAAAATAAAGGTAGAATATATAACTATATATTTTATATAATATTTACATATAAAATATATGGGATACATATTTTTATATCTATGTGTCTATATATATAATATAATATAACATAATACAATACAATATAACATATATCCCAGCTTTTCCATTGAGAGGGACTAGAAGCAATGATGTTCCAGTAGCAACAGGTACATCCGATGCCTCAATTTTGGTGTTTAAATGCCATTCTCTAGTAAAAGGGATATTGGCTCCTTGGAGAAATAACTGACTCTCAAACTGGGTTAGAGAAAGTATGAGATGAGCCAAGAGCATCCTGTAGCCCCAGATGTCAAAGGTACCCTGGAGACCATATGAAAGAGTTCCCAATTGTCAGAGCTGAAACAAATGTGAACAACAAAATAGGATGGGATTGGATTACAATTCACAATAGAAAATAAATATACATGAGTACATGCTGATATAAATAAACAATTGAATATAAATAAACAAATGGGGAAGAAGGCATAAATCTTTCTTATAGAAATATTCCAAATAACCTAAGTGTGGACAGGACTTAGTGACTCATATCCAAACAATAGAGCATGGAAAGGGGATAAAACAGTAACTTTTCAGTGAGAACAACCCAGAAGCCACTGGCTTGATCAGTGATCAAGGTTAACATCACTAGTAACAAGTCATGTTAAGAGCATGTCCCCCAGTATGATATGATGAGGAGAACACTTCACTTCTATGGAATTCTTCCCAAAAACCTCTATTTCCCACCTGATCATGAGAAAAAGGTGAACAAATACACACTAAGGGACATTTTGCAAAACGCCTGGCCAGTACTCCCCCAAACTGTCAAGGTGGTGAAAAAGAAAGACTGAGAAACCATCACAGACCAGTGGAGACTAAAAAGATATGATGACGGGATGCAATGTGTAATTCCTGATTAGATCCTGAGGAAACAACAGGACATTAGTGTAAAAAACTGGGGTAAAAAAAAATGCTGAAATCCAATACAAATCTGAATTTCAGTTAGTAATAAAAAAAATAATAAAGGAAGGCGTTGGTCCAAATGGCTCAGTCCCTTGTGGTATAGAATTCCACACTGTTCTATAACTAAATCAGGGTCTTAAAGGAAGTGTTGAACGCAAGGACCCCGTGTTATTCTTTCTAATTTATTTTATATTTCTAAAATGCTTCTTTTTACCTATACTTCTTTTTACATTCTTAAAAATATAGGGAGTTGCAGCAGGCTTTGCTGCAGATAAAGGGACCCTGGACACCCTGCCACCAGTTACAGCAAGAAGAAAAGGTAGAGTTGAGTAAGCGATGGTACTGGGCTGTGGCTTTCAGGAGAATCACATTCTAGTCCTGCCTGCCTATTGGCATATGACCTTGGGCAAGTCACATTTCTATGCCTGAATTTATCTATAAAGAATTACGTTAGTAATTATCTAAGTTTCTAATTGTAACACTGTATAATTCTACTGGTTCTCTGTATGTACAAGTGGTAGAAGTCTTAAGAATAGAAGATACAATATCTAGAGCAGATAAAGGATGCTCTGTTGTACGCCACAGTGACACCTTCTGGGGGAATCAAGGGTTGCCTCCCTGGGTTGGGTAGCATGGAAAATCAGATTTTATGTGGGAGGAAACCGTTTAGACTCAATTTTGACATCAGCTGTAAACTTGGGTAAAGCAGGTTGAAGGGAATGAATTTCGCAGGTCTCTTTTTCTTACCTCTCATTCTCTCCTGCATTATCTAGCATCATTCCGACACTGACAAAAATTAACTGTGGCATCCTAAGCAACTTACTTAACCTCCATGGGCCTCAATTTCTTCAGTTATAAAATGGAGATTAAAAATAACTACTTTGCATTACTTTATGAGAATAAATTGAACACATACAATTCCAAGACTGCAATCTGTTATGTAATTCTTTATTTGAGTGTTAGGACTTTTCCAGCCTCCTGCTACTCTCCAATTATTAATGACAGTAGTCCCTTCATGTTGGATGATAGAGAGGGTTGAAGAGCAGAATCTTGGCTGCTTATGTCTTTGAAAAACCCTGAATTATGTCAACAGTATAGATTTCCTTTTTCCTAATATGAGAAATTAAAGGAATTTTGGACATAGTTATAGTTGTTTCTGAACATGATTTATGTTTATGTTCATAAATCAGCAACATTCAAGTCACTGGGAGTTTTTTTCCTGCTGCCACTGGGAGTACCAAAGTGGCAGCAGGAAAACACAGTTGTGGCTATGGCTGGCATTCAATGGTAGCCCTAGTGGAAGATGGATAACTGGGGAGTATTTTGAACGTGTGTGGATTTGCGTTAAATGGATTTTCAAGACAGGTTCTTCTCCAGCCAGGGCTTCTACCTTATCACATGGTCTTAGTTTATTGTAAACTATATTTTCAATTACAAACTGCCCAGCCTTTCCCTCTGTACGTCTGCCCTCCTTTCTGTGGCCATGAGAAAGGAGGAATCCGTTGCAAGTCACCACTGGGACCCAGGTGTCTGGCAGAACAACTGGTCCCAGGAAGGCTGTGGCTCCTTTTACACATTTAAAATCTGTACAGTACTTTTAAACCCCATACTCAAAGTTTTTATTCTGAGCATTGAAGGAATGTGTTGTTAGCAGCTTAAAGACAATTTTGGAAGAAAACTTCAAACAAACAAGAAATGAAAAAAGCTATTTCATAAGTGCATACACTAAAGCATATTCACACATATAACTTAAAATAATTTTCAGAATTTAATGAATATGGTCTTCAAAATGTGAAACATCCTTAAAGTTATATACATATGTCTAATAAAGGACCAGAAAGTGGAATCATATGTGACCGTGAAGCCTTTCTGTTCCCTGTTATCTGAACAAAGCAAGTGCCTGGAGAATTCCTTAATAAATACGAACTTTCCCTCTTCCTTCATTTCTCCACTTCAACCAAAAACTGGGCTATCAGAGCTCAAGCTCAACAGGACATCTGGAGAAGAGTGATAGAGCCAAATGGAGTCTATGGTCACCCCAAACTCTGAGAGAAAGGAGAAACAGAAAGACCGATCAGTCTTGTTCCCTCTTCATAATAAAACAACTGCAGTTTTTGTGTTCTGAAGTTGTCCACACGATTAGATTCGGCCTTCTACAAACACTTACTGAGCACCAGGTGCCTGGTATGCCATTAGGAAATGAGTCTATATCTCTTGAGAGGAGATGCAGATAAGCAACTAGGGCTAAACTGGAGCACACAAATGTTCTAAGAGGGTGAAGTAGGAAGAATTAATTGCAGTGGAAATAATTAGCCCAAAATTCATGAATGACAGGATATTTGACCTGGATCTTGAAACAAAAGTAGTATTTTGGGAGGTAAGATCAGGTACCATGACAACATCAAGTTATGAAAGCCTGGAATTGAAGGCTACACTAGAGTCAGGCGAATGTCTTGGGACTGGATGGATCCACAGTTGTCAACACATGGGCCCCTTGCATCAGAAATAAGATAAAAGTTAATAAAAGTTAGATTCCATAATTTTTAATTCTGTAAATGTGGGATGGGACCAAGTAGCTGCTGCACAGTCAGATTTGGGAGCTACCCCACAGGGATAGGAGATATTTACCGAAAGCAACATTAAAAAGGCACCCTGTACTTTTACAAGCTGAAGGAGCTTGGTAGTCCAAGGAGTTTGGATTGTATTCTGTAGATAAAATAGAGATTTTTCTTTACTTGATTGCTTAGTATTTTTTGGTAAAGTTGGAACATTTCCACTTAGAAATATTTAAAGTATTCTTTTAAGATCCTCCTCCTCAAGAACATTTAAATGCCAGTTTGTGAACTTAAGGATGAAAACTTCTGACTAAAAGGCAACAAATACAAAGACACACACACACATAAACACACACATGCAACTAGGAAGTTTACTGTTATCCACAATAGTTGTAAGACTCTTCCAGTACTAATGGATTTCCATCTGGCAATGATGTGTTCATGGCAGCAATATGGGATGGGTTATATGCTTTAGGATTGAAGGACCCTAGAGGTCTCTTATCTCTGTCACTGATATGCAGATCAGTTCTCTGTGTGCCTCAGTTTCCTCCTATGTGAGAACATCATAATAATGCCTAGTGAGTATCAAATGACCCAGAAAATAGTCATTAAAAAGTATAAAAAGAACTTAAAAATCTAAAAATGGAATATGTAAAACCCAATAGTACATACAGAGGCATATCCAGACAAGAGTTTCAGGGAATGCTTTCTGACTTTACAGTTTTAGGAAAATAATCACATTTTTAATTCCTTTGCAAATATGTATAGACATCGATATAAGTGCATTGTTAAGTAGAGAAATTGTAAATGCCATACTTCTAAACATAAAAGTGAATATGAAATGTAATCATTGATCCAAGAGATTCCATTGTAGAACAGCTGTTTAAGCCTTCTGGAAGACATTTTTGGAAATATGATTGAGAATCTATTTTGGATTTAACAGACATCTTCTTATATTTTTCTATATTTTTCTTCATTATCATTAAAGGGTATCATCTGCTCTTGGTTTTGTGTTTTAATTTGAATTCACACTCTTACAATAAGGTCACCTATCTTACTCAGCTCTGTGAAATTGAATCTAATTTTGGAATAAATTAAGAAATCAAGGTGTAGGTAACACTCATAAAGTTTAAGAAGGCCTGTGTTGAATTGGGTATCTTCTTGTGCTGCTTGGATAAATGATTCCTTTTATTTAATGAAATCTTTTAAGAAGTAATAAAAAATTCAAAATTGATGGCTAGGATTGGCTGAGAGGTAGGAAGTATTCCTCCACAACATCAAGCCATGGATGACTTTTGAATAATCTGAAATACTCTCAGTGTTTGAAAAGACCTGACATTTTTACTTGAACTTCTTGAAAATGTTGAGCTTCTTAGAAATTGTTTGCTATGATTCTCTTTGCTTCTTTAACTTTGGAAAGAATATTAATCTATTTCTGCCTCGTTGAAGAATGTATCTGCTTCAGAGCTGACCTGTTGTAAAAAATAATACCCAATTGCTTTCAGGGAAGGAGAAGGGAGGAGATTTTTCTCTCTTCTATTTTCCTTTTCTCATTTATTGAGATGATTGTCTACAGAGTTGGTCCTTTTTTTACCCCACTGGCAATTCTTGCTCCCCACTGTTCTACCATGTTCCCCACCGTTCCTGAAAATACAGAATATCAACTCTGTTAAAGATGATAGTCTTTTTTTTTTTTTTTTTTTTTTCGAGATGGAGTCTCACGCTGTCACTCAGGCTGGAGTGCAATGGCACAATCGCAACCTCCGCTAACTGCAACCTCCACATCCTGGGTTCAAGCGATTCTCCTGCCTCAGCCTCCCAAGTAGCTGGGATTACAAGCTCCCACCACCATGCCCGGCTATTTTTTTTTTTCTGTATTTTTAGTTGAGATGGGGTTTCACTATGTTGGCCAGGCTAGTCTTTTCATGGCATAGGAAAGGTAGTGGCATAACTATCTTTAGCATGGGACCAAGTCATGTGGTGTTTGTTATATGTACGTAGATAAGTGAATAAACAAATGTGCTTGGATAAATAAGTGAATAACTGAATGAACATGTGTGCTCTTTCTCAAGGTTTGGTTTTAAAGGGAAAATAAATTCACAGAATTACAACAAGGTATGAGCAAAATCTTCCACAAATATATAGGATCAGAAAATAACAGCTCCAAAGCTTGGAAGGGAGGACAGGGTGCAAGATTTACAGGCTAACTTTATGACCAGGAGCCTCAGAGCTGTTAGAGCACAGGTGGGCTGGGACCATCCCCTGAGACCCTGCTCCTCAACCAACTTGTGTGGCCCTCTGGCTAGGGGTGGTCTCATGCTAGGAGCTCATGTGGGTTTGTCCTGTAATTTTCTCTGAAACAGCAGAGGAATACTATATCTGAATTATCCCCTATCCCCACCAAAGGTTTGACTGTGATAGCAGCAATAAGAAGTCAGATGGTGTCATCATAATTACATAAATGACATTAGCAGGAAGAATGTTAAATTCATTACTCATCTTCAAATATTTTTGATCATTCATGAATATGTTAATCAGAATATGACCAGTTCAAGGGAAATGATAAATCAAAGCTTTTTTGTTGATAAATTCCCCAAACCCAATGTCCATGGCATGGATAATTGCATTTGGTGAGTAAGAAAGGCATTCTGAGGTTTAAGGCAGCAGAAAAGTTCATACCTTTTTAAGTTTGGTACTTTGTATCATAGTTATATTAAGGCAGTTAGGATATTACTTTTTTTTTCTCTGAATTGGATGTCAGCAGACATGAACTCTAGTCCCATATCCCCAATTCTGTCTTTTGTTTTCCTTGGCAACAATTTTATTAAAATACAATTCACTTACTGTACAATTCACCCATTTAACATGTACCATGGTCTTTAGTATATTCACAGAGTTGTGTTCATTCTGACCATTAAAGTGTAGATATTGCTTCAGATAAATCTGTGAATGAGTTTCCTCATGTGTAAATTAAGAGTAGAGCAATGTATTCTTCACTCTTCCTTTCAGTGATCTGTTTATGTAAAAAAAAAACACTCATCAAATACAGTGAATGTTTATAAGTTACCATTTTGGAAAATCTCTCTCTTTCTCTCATTTGCTCTCTCTCTCTCTCTCACCCCACACACACGCACATGCACACGCACACACGCACACACACATGCACATGCACACACATGCACATACACATGCACACACATGAACGCTGATGCACATGCACACACACATGCACACTCATGCACACACACTCATGCACACATGCACACACGTGCACATCCACACACACGTGCACACTCACACAATGCACACACATGCACACTCACATGCACACACCCGCACATGCACACGCGCACACTCACGCACATGCACACACACACGCACATGCACACACACACAGAATATTCTTCCCTCCATGATGTCCAACTTAATTTTCCCCTGTCATGCTACATCCAGTTAGTCTCCCCTTCACTTTCTACCTAAAGTTTTCCCCCACAGGCTCCTTTTCATGAATGCCTGCTATATTCTTTCTATCATGAACAAAGATTATCTTATGAATATGGGCTAATATAGTTTTATAGACATATTTTGTCCCTGAGCAAGAATATAAGCTGGCTTCTTTCAATTGCCACTTGTACTCAATAGGTATTTGTTGAATCTCGTACATAAAATTACTGAGAAATATATTTGCTGTCTTAAAATGAAGACAAGTCTTCCTTTGCCAACTGACAGAGTCGGCTTATAAATGATCAATAGTTTCACAATGAAAACACTTTAGGAATTACCAGGACAGAGAGTAATTGTTAAGATAGTAGCTGTGTACCTTAAAGTTCAGGCATTATTGCCCAGTAGCACATGATACTGGTTGACTAGCATTGCAAGTACAAAATTTCCTATTGCTCTCCAATGGGAGTTAATAATTAAACCTGTAGAAAGCTGTTTATAACAAACATATTGTCATGGTAAATTTCATTGGCCGTGGTGGATTATATCTGTGATAGCCTCTGATCAGTGACTGATATTGTTTGGGAAATTTTCTGGCTAAGCAACATATGGTGACTTCTGATAAGGACTTATATAATAAATGGCAGAAATCCATTTTTCAATACCATCAGGTACATCTATATTGTATTTAAAAATCTTTCCAAGTGTTTTTACCTTGACTTTGCTAATATAGTTAGAAATGTCTTTTTTCTTTTTTATTGAACAAAAAATAGTGCTTCTTATTGATATCCTAGGTACAGTAGCCTAACCTGAAAGATAGCAATAACTTCTTGGGACATGATTGTGTTATCGTTAAACGGTCTAAAAGGCCATAGCTTGGGGCTTCTTTTCCTATAAGCTCAATGGGACAACTATCAGTATATGGAAATACAGACATAAGCTGTGGGAGTTTCCTTCCTTCCTACCCATAGACAGTATAATAAAAATGTAAATACTGTAGTAAACTACGATAAGACAAAATGCAATAACAAACATATTTTTCCTCTTCACACCAGGTTTCATGTTTTCTCTTAGAAAGATGAGATGAGGCTGATCCTCATAATTATTTCTGAGGCTTATGTCTTTTTAGACCTATCGATTTGTATACGTGAAACAGTGCCCATAGGAATGGTTGCTGTTCATGCTTCTATTCCTTATCTACCATGAGGCACAGAATTCTTGTTTAATCTTAATTATGTTGGACCTTTGTCACCTCTTCCTATCCTCTACCTTCCCAGCCCAATGCATCATTCTTCTTTGATGTTCTCACTATGCTGTTATACACCCTCTCACAAGACTAAAGCAATTCCAACTTGAATGTTAATCCACCATGTTGGCTTCTGATAAACCCCAGTTACAGGAAGGCCTCTAAGATTTCTAGTTATTATTGCTCCTTGTGTAACAGCACATACTTAGCATAAATCCTGTCCTTAGGTAAAAAACAACCTTGATGTTACCATACTTTAATTGTCCTATGCATCTCTTGTGAATCACATACACCCATTCTGTATGATATATAAGCCCTGGGGGGTAATGGCACAGGGGTCCACTGTCTTGTCTTGCTGCCTTTCAAGACACAGACATGACTTCTTTTCATGATATACAACTATGAAATGTTTCATACAAATATGAAACGTTTCTTTCTGAGAAACTGGATTCTTCAGCCTCTTTTCTTTGGCCTCCCTGCTTCCTTTGAAGGTAGGTTTGCATAGACCTATCCACAGCATAACACCCTCCAACCCTACTTGTTATAGTTGTCCACCAACCTCCTTGTCCCTCTCTCAAATCCACTGAGCATTTATAATACAGCCTATGCTCATCATATCATTTTGCCTCTTACCTCCTTTGAAAGCCACCCCAAAACTAGATTCATGACCAGGTTCCTTGAAGTTTACAAGTCCAATAACATCTTTAATACACCTCTAAGTATGGTTCTTATACAACTCAGTTTTCTCCTTGTCAGTCCTATTTATGCCTTTTTCTTGACATGATCAATAACAGCACGCTTTTTCATTTGCAAATGTGTAATTTTATGATATTTCTGCTTGTTGACCTTATCGCTCCAAGAAAGTACTGGACTCCCTTCATTATTTCAAAACTTAAGTATAATTTTCTTTCCATCTAGTATAGAACTGTTAGGACCCCCTTAGATCTCCATCTTACTCCCATCTTAAAAATTCTAGCTCCCTTGGCCTTGTGGGGAATTCACATTGCAAATTGTCATCCTTCATTCAAACCAACTACCTACTTTCTAAGGTCTGTATCTGACCTTCCAGAGATATTCAAATGTTTGTCTGGATTTTTGCTACTGTAAATTTCTCCTCTTCATCTTCCCTGGGCCTCCATATTAGAATATGCATTTACAAGACCTTGGTTATTTTCAGCTCCTATTTCCCATAACAACTCTTATAGGATTTCATTTCAAATTAACTTTCTGCCTATTTTGTAGTGAAAATCAAGGTTCTGAGTGTAAATACTTTACCTATCTAACTCCAAACATAGACACTTCTCTACATCATCACCTATCTTTACTTCCTTTTCTTCAGGATCACAGAGTTTTTCTTTCTCTGATTCAAGGCTAACCACTCTTACTATAATCTTTTCTGCAATGGTCCATCAATTATTCTAATTTTTAAAATCTTCTGAATTTTGGATCTCTTTCTCCTTCCCAGTGGATTTTACATATGACACTCCCACTTAAAATGAAAACCTCTCTTGGACCCAAATTCTATTTTGTCTACTGTATCCTCTTCAATCTTTCTTCTTTCCTTCTTAGACAGAAAAGACTCCTTCTTCATCCCCTATATTTGGATGCCTTTATTGTCTTTCTGAGGGTATTCTAGCAAATATCATTAATGACCTTCCAGTTGTCAAATCTGATGTTCTCTTCTCAGACCTCATCTTATGGGCTACCTTTATGACATTTGACAACACTGTTTACTAATATTTATTTCCAGTATAGAAATGGCCCTATTATTTTTTTAGCCTCTTAATTCTTCTTGAGACTCTATGCAAATCAAGGCAAAGCCAGGTTTGAACAATGAGGAAAAGTAAATGATACAGGCTGGAGGGTGGTTGATGGAAATGGGTCTGTAAGCCTGGGTTGGATTTCATGGGTTTGAGCACCTTAATTTCACACTGCTTCCTCTATTATCTTTTTATCTTGTCAGGTCAATATGTTACCTTAAAATAATTGCAAAGATTTTTTTTTTTTTGAAAACGTGCTCAGGTAACATGACTGTTGACTTAAAACTAAAGGAAACAAAGTTAAATGGAAAAACACCTAACAGATAGAAGAATGAGCAGAGATATCATCACTATATCCTAGGCTTAGATTGTGGATAGAGATGGAACTTTACAACATAGGGTGCAGGGATCTGTGACTGAATCCAGGGGATCTGATTTTGTCTCCATTTCCCACTTCCTAATGCAAACTTGAAATTGAGACACTATATGGGAAATAGATTTATATTCTTATGCTGGGTCTCAGGCTAAGTAGTTGTATATCATTAGCTAACTTTCTTATTATTTAAGGGCCCTGTTATGCTAACTTTCTATGATTCTATAAAAGTAGATCTAAAGTAGTTTGTAGGTATGAAAGAGCTTTATAAATGTAATATATTATTAATCTCTGTCAACATACACATAAAACTTCCAACCTTTGTATGTGATGAAATTCAAATGTAATAATTATTTATCATTTAACACTGAAGGAAAATATTTTATTTTTACACGGAACAGCTTATTATCTGCTCTGTGCCCTTACAACATGGATAGTCCATTTGTTTCTTTAAAAAAAGAGAGAGAGATGGTGACAGCTGGTAATTCATTTATTTACAAATTGGGGTCATGACTTAACAAATAAATATTTGAGGCTTTCAAAAGCAATCACTGTAATTTTTGCACACATGGTAATTTTTTAAAGAAAATTATATACAGACTGTTTTCAATTATATTCAAAATTTATGAAAGATGTCCTCCTCCTATCCTGAAAGTTTATATTTTATTAAAGATGGTGATTGAAGGCTTCCACTGAAGAGCATGAGGTTTGTTTGAAGCACTGTATTTCTGAAGCCCACGTTGCAAATGAAATAAATGGCGTGGCCTCTTGTTATACAAACAACCACCACCTATCAGCTATCAAGTCAGGATTGCAGTTGTATTAAACAGGCTGGCCTCTGTCTTTCCTTTGTCACGCTCTTAAAGTTCCCTCTTATTCTCTGGATTCAGATGGCTCCAGCGGGCATGGTTTCTTGGTTTAACTGATGCCTTTTCAACCTTTGTATCTTTGTATGGGTGGAGGAGACTTTTGAGGATTTGCTTTCAATCCTTGTCATTTAGCCTCCCTCATGTCATTTCTTTGAGCTGGAGGCTATGTTGCAGCCTAGCCATTTATGTTCTGGCCCTAAGGTATGGCTAATCATGCCTCTGGTACCCTTCATGCATCTTAATATGAAGCTTTGGGGCACTTGGTTCCCAGTTGGTGAGATCATCCTGGGATTGTGTCTACAGCTGCCTCTCCGGCATTCTCTCTTAGGATTCCCTTAAGGAAGGGTGTTATGCAAAGTGTGACTGTAAAGTAACAAGTTTGGTTTTCATACACCATACATAAATACTTGTCTCGCTGTTTTCTAAGCACATTTTATATATGCCTTTAGGCATATACAGGGATAGTGGTGAACAATTATTGTCAATTGCTCAGATGAAGATGAGTCTCCTAATATGATTCCTAAGAATTCCTGGTTTTCAGGTTGGTTAATTAAAGGTGGCAGCAACCCCAGAATAGGTTTATGGGAAAACGGAGAAAGGAGGCTGGATGGCTACAGGACTGTTAGAAATGTGGGCACTTTCAGAATATGGTGTTCGGAAGTCTATGTTTGAAAGGAAGCCAACATGGGAAAAAAAAGAAATGTTACTGCTTGTGCAAAACTTTTGGCTATTAGATTTCTCTGTCAGCAGACACAGTGGACCATTTGATGCACATGCTGGTAGTCTTCACCCAGAAAGAGTGGGGTTTCTGTCAAATGTTTGCAAGTAAGTAATTGGTCTGAAAAAGAAAAATGGGGCCTGGAGGAAGCACAGGGGTTATTTGGACTGTGTCCAGTAGAAAAAGCAGTAGACTAGAGATCTAAAAACACAGATCTTGGTCAAGTTTTTATCATTCCGCGCTGTGTGTTTTTAACCACATCATTGAGCTGAGTGGTCTGCATACGCCACGGCCTGGCACAAAGATAGATAAAGCATCAAAAATAGGTACAGTAGCTCATAGAAGATATTTTAAAAACGTTTGTTGAATGATAAGTGAATTTATAATTCATTCATTGAATTTATAATTCATTCATTGTAGATCTGTCATATGATTTGATGCCTAGATTTTGAAGTTTAATCTTTATTTCCATACCAGACATTTTGTGTCTGTATGTTCAAATTCATTATGATAACAAAGAACGTAGGGTACCTGGGCAACCTGTGGATAGAGAGGATGCCCCATTAGCTGACTGCTAAATCTTAGGATGCTGAGAGCATTGTAGAAACATGTTGATTAGGCCACAATGGAAATCACGTCTGATCCCAGCAGCCGATGGGCCTCTGTGTTATTCAGAAATGTATAGAGGTTATAAAGTGAGGTTGATTTCTAAACAATGATAATAAAAATACAAAGTGGATAATTCTATTAAAAAAAAAGAACTCATTGAACCTTTGAACTCTAGAAACAAAGATTAGGCTCAGGTAGTTCAGCACAGCCAGATATTTCTGAGTCAGTCCCTACGGCACTCAGATAACAACTGTGGGTTGACAGTTGTCGTCTAGCTTTTCTCAGAAGAGGAATCTCACAGACCGAGGCTTGAAAATGATATTTATTATGAAAACCTAGGGCATGATGGAAATATTTTGGAATTTTGTACCTAGTTTGCAAGTGTAACTAGGTTTCTGTTATTGCTTGGTAGCTATTTGTGAACATTGTTTCCTTTGACATTTTAAGTTTCTGGGAGGCTATTTCTGAATCCTGTTCATTTATCTTCTCCTATTTCCAAGTTCCATTCTAATCTTCACCTCAAAGCAGAGCATTTGTTACCAAGAACAATTCAGGAGGCTACCAGCTCAGTTCAAGCACTGCCCAAAAATGCTTTTTACTTTTGTACATGGATTCGTTTGTTTACTCATCTATTCTGCACCTACCACGACCAAACATGGTACCAGGTGCTATGCTATGTACTGGAAAGGGAGAGATGAAACATGATAGGCACTGCCTTGAAGGTGCTCATACTCTACTACTTCACCCACTGTAAACAAACTCTAAAACATGGTGAGAAATGTGCTATGATAAGAGCAAGGTGTCCTGAGCCCAAGGTGTCTGCTTTCTGAGCATGGGGCAAGGGAGATGATCAGAGAGGGTCCCAGGGAGAGATAATATCTAAGCTGAAATATAAAAGAGAAGTATAGTTAACCAGGAGAGAAATGATACAGAGGGAGGGAGGGGAAAGCTGGGGTTGGAGGGATTAGGGTCCCATGAACCACATGTGCAAAGGCACAAAAAAGAGAAAGTAATGCCCTTCAGTAAACTGGATATGGGAGAAGTAGGCATTTATTTTACTGTGATTCAGGAAAGGAATGACAAAAATAAGGAGAGAAATACAATAATTACTAACTTTCCCCCATTTCTACTCTTTTCAATGTTAAACTTATATAATTTATTATTATTATTGCATATTTGCTTGACTAGGGAGACAAGAGCCCTGTATTTTTGTGCTAGCTTTGACCATTTCTAGGTGAGTTATACTAAATAAATTTGTAATATCTGGGCTTCTTTTTCATTATACCTTTCTAAGTTTTTTTTGAATTTGCAAAACATATGTCATTTTGCATGGAAAGTTTTTGTAGCTTCAGGATATTTGGAAAATTATATACAGCCATTATAGAAAACAATATGGAGATTCCCCCAGAATTAAAAGCAGAGCTGTCATATGATCCAACAATCTCACTACTGTGTATGTATCTTATATATCTAAAAGAAATGAAGTCAATATGTTGAAGAGGTATCTGCAGTTCCATGTTCATTCAAGGGCTGTTCACAATAGTCAAGATGTGGCATCAACCCAAGTGTCCATCAAAGTATGAATGTGATAAAAAAAATGTATCTATACACAATGGAAAATGATTCAAACTTTAAAAATAAAATGAAATCTTGAAATTTGTGACATGGATGAACCCGGAGGACATCATACTAAGGGAGATAAGCCAGGGACAACCAGACAAGTACTATGTAATCTAACTTTTATGTGGAATCAAAAAAGACAAACTCATAGAAGCAGAGAATGAAATAGTGGCTACCAGAGCCTGGGGTAGGTGAGTGGATTTGGGAGACATTGGTTAAAATATACAAAATTTCAGTTAGGTACAATGAATAAATTCAAGACATTTATTGTACATATGGCGTCTATAGTTAAAGGGTATTATATAGTTGAAAATACCTAAGAAGTTAGATTTTAAGTGTTTTCACCACAAAAAATCAGTATGTGAAGTAGTGCATATATTAGTTTGATTTAGCCATTGCATTATATATACATATGTCCAAAACATCATGTTGTATACCATAAACATATACAACTTTCATTTGTCAATTTAAAAAGTAGGAAACAAAAATTTTTAATGATAATTGGAAAACCCTAACCTATCGGGGAACCTGCCCCCAATAGTCATGTAGGTTCTTTTCTATTGTCCCTAAGCATCAGCCAGTTTGAGAAATAAAGGGACAGAGTACAAAAGAGAGAAATTTTAAAGCTGGGTGTCTGGGGGAGACATCACACGTCAGTAGGTACCGTGATGCCCCCCGAGCCGTGAAACCAGCAGGTTTTTATTAGGGGTTTTCAAAAGGGGAGGGAGAGTACGAATAGGGTGTGGGTCACAGAGATCATGTATTTCACAAGGTAATAGAATATCACAAGGCAAATGGAGGCAGGGCGAGATCACAGGACCACAGAACTGGGGCAAAATTAAAATTGCTAATGAAGTTTCGGGCACCATTGTCATTGATAACATCTTATCAGGAGACAGGGTTTGAGAGCAGACAACCAGTCTGACCAAAATTTATTAGGAGGGAATTTCCTTGTCCTAATAAGCCTGGGAGTGCTATGGGAGACTGGGGCTTATTTCATCCGTACAGTCTCGACCATAGAGGACGGCTACACCCAAGGGGGCCATTTCAGAGTCCTACCCTCAGGGGTGCATTCTCTTTCTCAGGGATGTTCCTTGCTGAGAAAAAGAATTCAACAATATTTCTCCTATTTGCTTTTGAAAGAAGAGAAATATGACTCTGTTCTGCCTGGCTCACCGGCGGTCAGAGTTTAAGGTTATCTCTCTTGTTCCCTGAACATTGCTGTTATCCTGTTCTTTTTTCAAGGTGCCCAGATTTCACATTGTTCAAACACATATGCTCTACAATTTGTGCAGTTAACGCAATCACCACAGGGCCCTGAGGCGACATACATCCTCCTCAGCTTATGAAAATGATGGGATTAAGAGATTAAAGTAAAGACAGGCATAGGAAATCAAAAGGGTATTGATTGGGGAAGTGATAAGTGTCCATGAAATCTTCACAATTTATGTTTAGAGATTGCAGTAAAGACAGGCATAAGAAATTATAAAAGTATTAATTTGGGGAACTAATAAATGTGCATGAAATCTTCACAATCCACGTTCTTCTGCCATGGCTTCAGCCTGTCCCTCCATTCGGGATCCCTGACTTCCCGCAACACTAACCCAGAACCAGAACTCTGGTAGATAGGATCACATCCAATAGCATAGGCCAAAGGCAAAAGATGGTGAAGTTCATTTGCACTGAATCCTGCAGGGCAACTGGGGAATCTATCAACAAAGAAATGCTGTAGCAGTGGTGCACCTGTCCCCGTGAAAGGCTCTGAGTCTCAGCCATGAATAGTATCTCACCACAAGGCCATGCTCACCAAATCTTAAGCTTTGAGTAGCTCAGTCCTTAGATGAGCTACCCAAAAACTAACAGGAAAGAAAAGTACAAGAGAAAAAACAAATTTGGTAAAATGCTATTTTGCAACAAAATTATACCAAACCTACAAAGTAGTTAAGTTCTTGTTTAAGCTAAAGTAAATGGATCCTGGGTTAAGTAGGCCAAGAACCCTGGCCTGGGAGCCCTTTCTGGTAGAATAAAAATCTGCATAGCTTAGTACCAAAGATGATCCCCTTGTCCACTGGTATTTATACTGCTAGGAAGTCAATTACAGAACAATAATTAATATGCATTTGGGGTTCAGTTTATTTCTGGCAATCTGTTCTCTTCTTTTTCGCTGTCTCCATCCCTATCTTTCACAACAATCCCCGCAAGGTACTTTGCGGTTGTTAAACACGGAAGGGCACCTGGATTGCAAGATACCTGTAATTATCTCCATTTTATAGGAGAAAAAACTCGTCCTCAGAGAGTATAAATAATGAGTTCAAGGTGATATATGCTGGGACTATTAAAATGCAGGTAGATTGTATAATCTGTATTTGATATCTATTCAATTCCAAGCTCATGTTCTAACACATCATGCTACTTGTAGTCTAGAAAGACTGACTGTCTAATTCCAAAATAACCATCTAGCTTTAAACATTTTGAAAAGGTTATATTAAAAATTAGAACACATTAGGATAATAGAGTAGAATCAAGAAGAGGTCAATGGTAGAAAACAAGGGCCCATCACAGGGGCATGGCTCCAAATCTATAGGGTACAGAAGGGCCAAGAGGCTCATGTCAGTCAGCAGTGATATCTCCCAGTGCCTGCTGGAAGGAACTTGACCTGTGTGTGCTGGCCTTGTGTGTTCTCCTTCGATTTAATTCCAGTGGTGGGGATCTTTGAATCTCCCAACACCAGATGCTTTCACACAATGTATGCTATTTTATTTTGAAATCTCTTATCAGTTCTAGTCAAATATATGTTAAAAATTAATACAACTGCCAAGTTACTGGAAGAATCATTATGCAGCAAAATTACTATAAAATGAATTAAAAATGGACTTCAAAACCATTAGAAAAATGGGGAAATTATATGAATGTGACTATTCACAGGAAAGAAACTGTACAAATGGATAATGTATAGTAAGAAATATTTTCAATGCAGTGAATAAGCAAATTAATAAGATTTTTAATAGCAGTGAGATAGATTTTTCTAAACTGTTGGGATTACAGAATTAAAAAGGAATGATGCATTTGTTGTCCTGAGAATGTGGAGGAATAGGCGTTCTCAGACCCTGGTGGTGGGATTGCCCACCAGCCAGATTTTTGGAAATCAATTTGGCAATATTTTAAAGGTCTTAAAAGTGTTTGCTATCCTCCACCTCGATACAGTGTTTCTCTAAGGAAAGCATCAGAGATGTGTGTAAGGATATATTTACAAAGATGCTTGTTGCAGCTGCATTTTTAACTGAAAAAATGGGAAATATCCTATATTGCCATCCATATGGAAATGGCTGATCAAAGTGCAGTATAATCGTAAGACAGAATATCATGCAGCTATTAAAGTATCATCAAATAACTTTATTGTACATGAAAATATACTCATGATGAGCTGCAGTGAGCTATGCTCATGTCACTGCTCTCCAGCTTGGGTGACAGAGTGAGATCTTGTCTCTAAAAAAAATTAAAATAAGATAAAAATATATTAATGGTGTAATGTGATAGAAAATTTAGGATAAAAAACAGAATGTGCAGTGTGAACTTGTATGTGTGCTTGCAAGTGTTCACACACGTGCGTGTGCCCGTTGATGTGTGTGTGTATATGTGCACATGTGCATGTGACATCCACCAAAACATGACGAGAAGACACCAAAATGTTCACGATAGTCCTTCTGGTTGATGGGATTGTGATTTTAATTTTTAAACATTTCTTCATATTTTACTGTATTTTTCAAACTTTCTGTAATAAGCAAGTATTTCTCTTAGCAAACAAAAAAAATGGTTAAAAGGTATTTAATAATATAAATCCCAAAGGGAATTTTTGTAAGAGATTTAAAATTAGAATGGCTCAGGTTAATAGAGTAGTATAAAGAACAGGTCAAAGGTAGAAAACTAGGGCCCATCACAGGGGCTACTTTAAGTGATCTTAGAAATAACTTTATTGGATATCCAGAAGCACTTTCCCTATTTTGCCTCTGACATACCCATCGAGGGTGGAAGGAGAGGAGACAGGACGCTGACTGGGAATTAAGGCTTACAGAGGAGAGAGTTGGTCTCTAGGAGATTTTACCTGATAGGTTTGGAGATAATCTTTGGTTTCCAAACAATAACTTTATCCTGCCGATGAGCATATGAAAGCCAAAGACTTGATTTTATGACCATCTATATGCCAGTCATTTTACACTGTGACTTTATATTCCTTTTCCATGGTGGTTACTGTTATCCTACAGACCTATTTATTTATTTATTTGTTTATTCTGTCTCCTTATTAGACTATAAGGATATAAGGATGAGACCTTGTTAATTTATTTATTTATTTATTTTGAGATGGAGTTTCACTCTTGTTGCCCAGGCTGGAGTCCAATGGCGTGATCTTGGCTCACCACAACCTCTGCCTCCCGGGTTCAAGTGATTCTCCTGCCTCAGCCTCCCAAGTAGCTGGTATTACAGGCATCCACCATCCACCCCGGCTAATGAGGCCTTGTCTATTTCACTGCCATATGCTCAATGCTGAGCACATGGCCTGACACACAGAAGGACCTCAATTAACTGTTTTTGCATGATAAATGAATTAATAATGAATTCATTACAAATCTATCATAGAGTTTGACCTCTAGTTTTTGAAGTTTGTTCTTGACTTGCCAAGGCTGTTGGTGTGCTCTCAGACTTTAAGTTGCCAACAGACTTAGATGTTGGGGAAGGAAATGAACAGCTCTTAAAACCATAGCACCTTTGATTTTGCTGCCATTATTTAGGAGAGGATGGAAGTGCCACTACCCCACTACATTCTCACTTTGTTCTTCTAACCCAGTAAAAATAGGCATGGGGAAAGATGTCATCTTTGGGGTCCCTTGTGGTAATAGCATGGCATGTGTCCCACCCGCTGACTTTTTTTTGATACCTGCTTTGCTAACAATGCCTGACTTTTCTGTATCTCCAACTAGAACAAACCACTTTACATGAGTACATTTGACTGCTCTGCTCAGTGGACTGTAAAAGCATCAAGGTAAAATGCTTTCCCACTTACTTAATTTTTTTTTTTTTTTTTTTTTTTTTCTGAGATGGAGTCTCACTCTGTCGCCAGGCTGGAGTGCAGTGGTGTGACCTTGGCTCACTGCAACCTCTGCCTCCTTGTTCAAGCAATTCTCCTGCCTCAGCCTCCTGAGTAGCTGGGACTACAGGCACACACCACCACACCCAGCTAATTATTGTATTTTTAGTAGAGACAGGGTTTCACCATGTTGGCCAGGATGGCCTTGATCTCTTGACCTTGTGATCCACCTGCCTCGGCCTCCCAAAGTGCTAGGATTACAGGCGTGAGCCATTGCGCCCAGCCTCCACTTACTTAATTTTTAAAATGAGCCTGTTAGGTAACAATATTAAGCACACCACTATATGTGTGTAATATAATATTTTTATATTGTAATATATTATTTGACTTTTACTTGTAATCATTAGCAACCATTTGTAAAATACCTAATTTGATGCTAGCACTATAGTAAGCAATTTACATGCATTACCTACTCAATCTTTACCATAACCCTATGAGATATATGTTATACCATTTTAGAGATGAGAAAAGTGAGTCTATTGCAACCCAGATGTGACTGATCTCAAAGCAGATAGAATTCCCTCCATATTCCATACAAGAATCTTGAAATACTAAGTATCCTGAGTATTTCACAGTATTTAGAGCTGGGACTAGCATCAACAGTACATAGCAAATAGTCAAGTCACATTGAGAAGCTTGATTTTCTGAAACGCTCATTTGGCATTCTTAATTTTCATTATCCAACATTACATAGTTACCAGTGTTGCCTTTCATTCATACACCAATCAATATCCTAATTGGTCTGCCTCAAACCTGGAAGCAAATTGCCTGGCAAAGGCAGAGGGAGAGCTGAAGATGGACATGTTTAAAAGGGCTGAGTGTGTAGAGTTGCTGAGCAAAGGAGAGCTCCGCCCCTGTGTCTCCTCCTTGTGTCTCACCTGAAGCTACATATTTCTGTTGCTGTTCTTCAGTCAGCCTCTCATTATTTACAGTTGTCCTCTAAGGGAATCAGAGCTCACTCTATTCCATCTTTTTGACTTTTGAATTAATTTTCCTAATTGGTAGAGAGAGGCCATTTGGGATACAAAACCACTTTAGTGCCTAGCCAGGAAATTTCTGAAAGCTCTGTCAATGCAAGGAGTGTCGAGGGACTTGTCCAAGTTGATGTTCAATTCTTTCATCTTCTCTAGGTCAGTTCTTTTCTCTCACATAGCATGTCTTTCATTTATTATATTCTGATGCCACTATAAACTAGCCAAGGGAAAAAGGACAATGTTTAACCTCTGCTTACATGGACTCACAATGCAGACTGTGCAAAACAAGATTGCAGGGCTAATATCACAGTCAGAGAGTTCAAGAAGCTCTGAAAACCATGGGAACCAGTGACCTGTGCAAAACTGAACTTTAATTCTACAAGGAAGAGAGGGCAGAGGAGAGAGAACAAGAAAACCGAAAGCAAAAAAGGACAAAGCTTCAAGAGACCACCCTGGCCACCTGGCACCACTTGGGGTCTGGGGTGCTTGATGGCCTCTTAATGTTTTGAAGCACAGCCGGCAGCATGGGGAAGGCATGAGATATAGGGCAGCCCCCATGCACTTGGATCCTTTAGTTTCAGCTTCCAGCAGGGAAGTGCTTAATTGCATCCATGATTGAGATGATCATTTTTATTGTGTTCAGCCCAGAGCTAAGGAGAGGGGGCCCCTCCTTAGGCAAGTTTTGAATTTCAGGTTATTTGTCATCTCTTAGCCATTATCAATGGTGCTGTTACTGTCATCATCATTATCATCAGAAGGGAAGTGTTAAGCCTATAATTACATGTGGCACTGTGCTAAGTGCGATACAGGGAAGCACTTGGTTCTTGCCGGCCAGATGTGCATAATCAAAACACACTCTGTGTCAGGGCAGACCAAAAGTACAAGTTTTGCACAGAAAGGAAGATGAAAACCCTGAGTAAATAAGCAGGTCTTACGAAGATATAATTGCTTGGGTTCTGTTTTAGGACTATAAACTATCATCTGGGGACTTATAGTCTACTTAAATACTACCTCTAAACTACTGCTATCTTCCTGGCACAGCCCTAAGTACTTTATATGAATCTTATTTAATCCTTGCAACAGCCTTATATGACAAATGCTATGACTATCCCTAACCTACTTACCAGGTGGCAATATTAAGGACACACTACTAGTAAGAGGCAGAACAAAGATACTAAACCAGGGTCCACAGGGTCCATGGCAATGATAATTGCATTAAAATCCTCTCAGAGCCGCTGCAAACTTTCATAGCAAATACATTTTCATAGCAAATACACTTTGTGGCCAGACTTTTAGTGCATTGCATTATTTGAAAATTTCAATGAACATTGTGTTAATGATCATATAAAACTCAGCTAAACAGACAAAGCAACAAGAGGAGCAAGAAAGAATGAAGCAATTTATTTAGGGTAGTAGAACTTTTGAAGTTAGCTCTGTAATACTTTTTAAATGTTATAATGTTATAAAAAGAAAGAAAATACAGAACATAGGTAGAAGGGCATACTGAACTGGGAAGGAACTGCTATATTGGGAAAAAGAACAACATTATCTGAAGGATGAGTGAGTGACTTGAGAGGCTGCAATAATTTGGATAAGCATCTCATCCATTTGAATTCTGATTATTTATAGGCACACTCATCCCTAATCCTAATGTTGGATTACTGACTATTAGGTTCTGATTATTCCATTAAAAGGATTCAATGATTGCATGTTAATTAAGGAATCTTCCAAGTTGATACTAACATACCGATAATTCTATCCTCTCTCTCTCTCTGACAATTTACTTTGAGATTCCATTTATTTAAAAGAGAAATGTTACGTATATAAAAGACGTTGTCTTCGATAGTCAGAATGAACTTATTAATTTGTTTGTTTAGTTTTCTGTTAGTTTGCTTTAGAAGTTGGACAGTTCCAGCTTCTCTCCAAGGAGTATGTATCTTATCCACATTGAATTCCTTATTCCATCTAAGATATGACTGCTACATAGGAGGAAATGCTGGATAATGGAAGGATTATTGGACTAGCAGTTAGGAGTATGAATTCTAGCCTCTCTTTGCTACATCTACAAAAGCAACTACAGAAAGTCCCTCAATCTCCTTAGGTTTATTTTGTTATTTCTAAAGAATCTAGTTGGGTTATAGCAATGATTCTCAAAACTCACTGTGGATTAGAATTACTCAGAAAACATTTTTATCGTATTTTAGTCTGGGTACCGCCCCCAGTTTTACTTACTCTGAGGTGTGTCCCAGGCATCTACATGTCAAAAATGTTTCCCAGGTGATTCTAATGCACAGCGCAAGCACAGAAGGACCATATTACAGGAATCCAAATATTCCATCAATACTTAAGCTTTAAAAGTAGTCTCTCTTGGGATTTTCATCTTCTGTCATGGTTCCCAGCGCCAATTCTGGAATGCAAATGAGTGAATTATTCTCTTCAAAAATCAGATACAGAGTTTAACAAATAATTCCCAATTTTTTGTAGCTGGCCAGAGTCCATTCCATGGCTGCATAGAAAGAATTGGACTGTTTCCTGTGGGTGACTGTGTTGGCCAAAGGGTCACAATTACTTTTGGGGGGTGAGAGAGTGGAAAGGGCAAGCAAGCCATTTAATGCCCTTACTTTCAATGTCCCTTTCTTAAGAATAAGAATTATTTTAGCATAAAAATTTCTGATTCTGCATTTTGCTAGGGCATCGGAACATGTCAATGTGTGTTACAAACCATTGCATATATACTTGTATTTTATATATATATAAATATAAAATATATATATATATATAAAATATATATATATATATCTGCTGTCAGGGAAAAATCCTGCATAAAAAATAAACAAGAACACTACATTTTTTTCTTTTTTTTGTTAATTGTTGTTTTTGAGACCAAGTGTCACTTTATCACCCAGGCTGGAGTGCCATGGCATGATCTCAGCTCACTGCAACCTCCACCTCCTGGGGTCAAGTGATTCTTGTGCCTCAGCCTCTTGAGTAGCTGAAATTACAGGCACCTGCCACCACACCCAGCTAATTTTTTATATATATATATTTTAGTAGAGACAGGATTTTACCATGTTGGCCAGGCTGGTCTGAAACTCCTGACCTCAAGTCATCCACCCGCTTCAGCCTCCCAAAGTGCTGGGATTACAGGAGTGTGCCACCATGCCCGACCAGCACTACATTTTTTCTGAGGCTCACTTTCGAGGGCTGCTGGGAACCCCTGCAGTCCTTTACCCCCAACTAAAACAGCACTCCTAAAAGTGAATTGGGTTAGGCCAGTATGTTGGCTGTGCTTAGGGTTCTTGGCCATTTATACAGAGGCTTAATGTGTCATCAATCTACCATCCTCCTCCCACCCCAGTCACCCACTGACATTCCATATTGATTCCTTCTTATAGGAGCTGTCTTTTCTGGATTAGTTCATACATGCAGGAAAAGGAGTTCTGGCTTAGAATTTAGGCTATCTGCGTTCTCCTTCTAGCCCTGGCCCTAACCAGGTCTGTGATCTCAGCATACAACTTACCGTTCAGTGCCTCTGTTTCCTCATCTGTAAAAAGAAGGAGTCCTTTCTTGCTCTTCAACTCTATGATCCCTGCTCAGATCTTGGGAGCCGCTGCAGTGTTCAGCTGCTTTCAGTTTACTGTTTTCTGACTCATTCCTCTGCAGGGGCCCTTGCAAGTCCCTGGCCTGCCTGCCCCATACCTGCAGGCTATGTCTGACTGCTGCAGAGCAGCGAGATCCCAGGGGGCTCCTCTTTTCTTTTCTTCTTTGCATATGAAACAAGTAATCTGGCACGTTGGCAATCAGCAGCATCTTGTGAAGCCAGGGCTTTTCTGGGCAACACAATTCTGAAACTGTCCTGTTGCTCACTTGTCAACCCATGACGGACAGTAAAGAGAAGAGGAGGGCCTTTGACTTCACTGGTGGGCAGGGGAGGAAGCTTTTAAAGACATAAAAGGATGTGACTGTGGCAGCTGCTCTGCTTGTTGAAACCTTCGTATTCTTACATGTGGCTTGTGATTGAGGTTCTGACTCTTATACTTGGCATGGTCTTTTGTGTGATGGATGGTGAATATAAGTAAGTCTGATGCCTAATTAAGAACGCCATACAATTACCCGTGTCCATACAGATGACGTGGCTGTCAAGAAAAGGCTTCACCTGGAAGAGGGATGAAGATAGGATTTTATACTGCACTGTCATGGGAAAATATCAGCATCTTCCATTTAACTCCATGAGCCTGATAAAGACTATGTCCTAGCTCCCTATATCCTCCTTGTTTATGCATATGATTTGACTTCCCTTCAGTTTCTCTGAGCATTCTACTATTTCAGTGATAGGTAACCATTTTTCCACCTTGAAACTGTTCTAAAATTTGCATTTTTTGATTGTTCTTTAAAGATGGCCCTGAGGCATTAAAAACAGGGAAGAGGATGGGCTCATAAATGGGAGGCTAAGTGGAATAACAAGTGACCGAGAACCAAAATATTATACTACTCCCCTCGCCCCGCCTGCCTGCCAAGTATGATCTGCCTATTCATCTGTGTCCAGTAAAGTGTAACAAGTATCAGACCACATGAATGAATCCTCTCCCTACTGAGAACTGACCGCAAGAGGGCTCCTGGGAACAGAAGTCCACTGAGCTTCTGCAGATTGACCGAGAGTTGTCTAGATTTGTAAACAGGATGAGGAAGAGACTATTCCACAACATTTAGTGCAGAGGGGAATGTGGTATTTAGTAGAACAAGGCCCATAAAGCCAAATAAAAATGTTTTATTTTAGGTCATTAAACTGTACGTCATATAACCTTTAAAACAGCATGCATTATAAATCAGCAGCTCAGGTTTATAGGGTAGCTTATCATTCATTTAACAGGCACAATGATAGCACTTGAGGCTCGGGTCACTCCTTACCTCTTTCTAAATTAAGAGAATTTCCAAATTTCTTTTTTTTTTCTTTTTCTTTTTTTTTTTTTCAAAAAAGGGAAGCTCATTCTCTATGGGCTTGTGCTACCCCCAGCCCAGTGTTCAGCCACAATGCTTCTCACTGTGGCAGCAGATACTAACATTCAGATGCTCAGGAAACACAAGTAGTGAACTGTCATCCAGAGAGTACAGGTGGTCTCTAAGGGAGGACTTTGAGAGCCTCAAAACTACATTTATGTGTAATGGACCAACATATTACATGTCTCCAGCAGACTTTTAACCCAGAATACCACCCATCTTAGGGTTTCACTGGTGCTGTTCTTCCACAGATAAAATACTTAAAAGACAGATTTATTTAACTGTCTTTGCAGAAACATGAGATGATGTAAATGGATGCCAAATCAAAGAAGCAGTACCCAAAAGTACATTCTGCATGAGTCCACATACATCAAATTCAAAAACAGGCAGAACTTTTAATGCCACTGAAAGATACATTTAAAAATGGTTAAAATTATAAATTTTATAGTACGTCTATTTTACCTCACACACAAAAGAACAAAAAACCAAACACCTAAAACCAAAACCTCAGCACAGTTAATCTAATGAGTGACAGCTCAGGAGATGAGCTGCCATTGGGATTATCAATGACTGGAAAGAGGCATGAGTGGGCCTTCTGGATACACAGAAGTTTCTGTTTGTCATCCGAATGTTGGCCGTACAGCTGGCTCACTTTGGCAAGATTTATTGAGCTGTATGCTATGGCAAGCTTACTTTTCTAGGTAAATGTTTTGCTTCAGTAAGACATTTATCAGAAAGTAAGAAGGTGCTAAAAAAAACTTAGTTGATTTGATTTAATTTGACTGGGGTATTGGTCACAAGTATGAAAATTAACTCTGTTCTTCAGGTGCCACAGGTATTTGGGCAGAGATAATTGAATAAAACTATGTCAGTGAATAGAATTTCTATGTTTTTCCTTGCAAAAACCAAATTTGGTTTAAGGATGACAGGGCAAGGTTTTGTCTGCATTTAGACCACAGCATTGCCACCCTTTGAAGTTGCCTTGTTTCTTTGAAGCTGCCTTATTTCTTTGAAGCTCTGAAAGCACATGGTAGCTGCAACAATATAGAGAGGGCTAGTCTAATGGTCTGCTCTGAGTTACATGGCATGTAGGCTGTTTTCCTTAAAAGCCCTGCCTCTGTGTGGCTCTGTGGGATAGTGAGCTTCCTGTCATCTACTGGAGGCCAGAGAATAATCTAGAAGGGATGCTCTGCAGAGGCTGCTTATATCGCAGAGACGTTGAACAAAATTATCTATAATGTCCCATTTAATTCCAAGATTCTGTTTCTACCATTCTCTAGGCATTTATAGACAATGTTTATTAAATATGGGCCCTCATCTCTGTGTCAGTTTCTTCTTCAGTAACTTTGTGAAGGCAAGTCCTAAAGGTTAAAGAAAAATAGCATTCCTTTTAGGATACTTGTATTGGTCTTTTAAGGCATTTCACAAACTGGGTGGCTTAAAACAAGAGAAATGTATTCTCTCACAGCTGTGGAGACCTCAAGAGTGAAATCAAGTTGTCAGCAGGTCCATTTACCCTCTGAAAACTCAGGGAAGAATCTCTCCTTGTCTCTTACAGCTCCTGATGGCCCCAGCCACCCTTAGGACTCCTTGGCTTGTAGCTGCATCACTCCACCCTCTGCCTCTGTGGCCTTCTTCCCTGCATGTCTGTGTGTCTCTGTGTCCTTTCTTCCTCTTACAGGTACACTAGTCATTGGATTTAGGGCCTACCCTAAACACAGGATGGTTTCATCTTGAGATCCTTAATTATGTTTGTGAAGATCCTATCTCTAAATAAGGTCACAGTCTGAGGTTACAGGAGGGTGTAATTTCCTTCTTGGAAAGAAAAAGAAAAAAAAATCAACATTAAAAACCTGCAGGGTATCCAATAAATGCAAAGTGAGTGATTGAGAGAATAAAGCATTGAGTCCACTCTCAGGAAGGGTGAGGACTCCGATGGGGAGTTTATCCACACGTCCATTTGTTCAGTGAATTATTATTGGGCCCTGAGCTATACCAGGCACTCTGTTAGGCACTGAGTGTAGAGCAGTGAAATAAAGAAACAGAGACCATCCTCATGGCACTTATGGTCCAGTGGCGGATATCAATATTAATCTAAGGAACAAAAAAAAATGATCACTGCAAATTATTAAAAAATACAGTGCAGCATATCATTAGAGAGAATTATATTGAGAAGAGGCCCAGCTTTTGATGTGGGGTCTGTCAGAAATGTTTTCTCATAGGAAATCATATTTAAGCTGAAACCAGAGGATGAGTAGGAGTTAGCCAGGTACTGACTGCAGAATAACACTCCGGGTAGGAAGAGTGGTGAGTTCAAGGGCCGGGATGGAGGTCACTGTGGCTGGGATACAGTGAGCAAGGCCCGGCAGGGTATGGGATAAGGAGTGGGTGCCTGGAGCCTCATGAACCCCTGGCAGTTCACAGTCAGGATTTGGGGGTCCCTGCAACAAGAAGACCCAGAATGTTAGAAGAAAAGGAATGGCAAGCTCTGAATTCCATTTTAAGATGACTCCCCTACTTGATGTGAAGAAGGGAGGGACCAAAGAGTGACCCCAGCAGGCTAGATATGATACAGTGGGGCAGGCAGCTGGAGCAGAGACCCTGGCACCAGGAACCATTAGAAACATATTCCTGCTACTGCAGGCAGTCAGCTGACCAGTGTATTTCCTAGGCTGAGAGGAAAGCATGGCTCAATAGAGATCTGTACAGCTCCATCATCCATGTGGAATTGACTTTCAAAATGATGAAATAGAAATAATTTTCAAGTAGCTCTTATCTAAAACTAACAAAGGGGGTTTTACTTGAGTACTGTCAGTACTCTATGCTCATTTGTTATTAAATTTTTGAAATTATTTTCCAGTTTGAAATGTAGACCCGGAATTTGATATATGCAGATGAGCATGTGCTAAAATGGCCGTGGTGTTAGCTAGTTAAGATCCGGAAGTGCTATCACACAGGATGGGAAGGGCCTCCTAGAGAAGTGAGAGTCTCTCAGACCTAGAAATACTGGCACATGATACCTCTGAACCCACAGAGTATCCAGTATACACCACCAGGAAGCTGTGCAGCACACTGTTTTTAAATCTCAATTGAAGCAGTCTTTGACAACAACTTTTGTTTTCTATCTAGGGAGGTTCTAGACTTTAGGTGAATGAAGGGGAGATGAAAGGTGAGAAATGTAAAGAAAGGTGTGTTGTAATTATGAAAATAATTTGTATGACCATTTAACTTGTGACACAGAGTTGTTCCTGTGTGGTTACCAATTCTGTACTTGCAGGTGCAAGTCTATTTGATGTACTAGGTGCACATGGTACCCCTTCCTCGGGATTTCTTAACATGCTGCTGTTTCCTACTCCTTGTGTCATTGGCTGGGCGAATGCTCACAACAGACCCTGGCAAATGAGTTCATCCTCCTGGCAGATAACCACCTTATAGATGAATCACATTGTCTTCCCAGCAGAAGCTCTCTTGTCTGAAGGATACCTAGTGTTACGTGCGTGTCTACCATTCCGACCTCAGCTCCTTCCCATCCCCTTAAAAAGATGTGCAGTGTATAATCCCTACAGGTAATGTAGGAAAAATCTGGGTGTGAGAGGTGGGCTGGGGCAGAGAAGGCCTTGGCAGAGGGCCCCAGTGCCCATCTGCATAGTATTATCCACATGAGTAAGTTGTTTCCATTGAAATCGACAGGACCGTATGGCAATGTTCAAATCTGAAATTATTTCCAATGGATTCCTGTGTAGTTACAACTCTATACTTGCAATCTTTGTGATTTCAATTTGGAAAGTCATTCAAGTGAGTAATTTAATGTTGGGCTGTTCCTTCTGTTTTCCCTTCAAGCTCAAAAAATTCTCAAAATAATGATATTATAAGCAAACATTGACTGTGCCTAACAGGACAGTGAAGGGTTACAGTTCTCTTTGTTCCAAATATAAACTATCAGGTCAGATTTGACTTTATCAACTAGGCACTGGGTTTTATGAAGACAAATCCGACTTGTGTGCAGCCAACTTTTAACTCCTAGATAATATCTTACCTAGAAAGAGATAATCTGATTTATCTTCCAATGTACAATGGGCCTTTTTCCTAAGGCACAATGAGGAGGACTTCACTAAGGCACATATCACAACGTTTCTCCTCTTTCATGCCCCTTAAGGCCCCTAATTTTTCTCTAAAGACGATGGTCTCCTGGTTACAGAGGTACCCCAAATCACTTTTTTAAAGTAAGTAAATGGCCAGGCACAGTGGCTCATGCCTGTAATCTGAACACTTTGGGACGCCGAGGCAGGTGGATCACCAGAGGTCAGGAGTTGCAGACCAGCCTGGCCAACATGGTGAAACCCCATCTCTATGAAAAATACAAAGATTAGCCGGGCATGGTGGCAGGCACCTGAATCCCAGCTACTCGGGAGGCTGAGGCAGGAGCATCACTTTAACCTGGGAAGTGGAAGTTGCAGTGAGCCGAGATTGCATCACTGCATTCCAGGCTGGGCCACAGAATAAGACTCTGCCTCAAAAAAATTAATAAAATAAATAAATAAATAAGTAAATAAAATAAAGTAGGTAAAATGCACGTTGCATTCATGTCTATGACAGTTGTGGGTGCACATGGATTAACGAGCTCTAGAATTCTAAAAGGCTTGCTACAAAACATTATTCCCTTGCTGTTCCACCTCCAGTCTACTCCCCCTCCCAAAAGGAACCACTTTGAATTTCAATACAAGATTATTGGGGAATTGTTCTTTATGTCTCTAAGGAACATGCTTATATTGTTCCTTTTTAAACATTTTTCCAGCTTAGGCTTTATCTGCTAACTTCCATCTGTGGCAGAGGTAGAGATGGCTTCCTTTCCTACCTTTCACCATTCACCTCCATCCTCAATACTCCTTCTTCTCATCCTCAGACTCCCAACAAAGTTATATCTTAATTTGTTTAGATTAATATTCAGTGTTCTTACTACTGAGTTAGAACATACTATGGTTATTATTTATGTAGTATAATTGCCACTCTCCCAACCCCCACTCCAGGATTCATAATTATCTTGTGCTTTGTTTTCATAGCTTTAACATACTTAAGTCTTCATCATCTGCCTGTTCGATTGGTGCAAAAGTAATGGCGGTTTTTGCAATAATAAACGTCCTCCCAATTGTTCAGACGCATCTGTCCATTTCTTCTTTTTGAGGAACTCTCAAAGACTCCTGACCTGCCCTCACCTGGAAGGGTTGGCTGCTACACACTGAGCAGTGCAGTCACTAAGGGTCTCCTTTCACCACCATTTTGAGGATTTCCTGTACTTCCCTTTCTTACTGCTTTACCAACTTCCTGACTCTCCTGTCTGCTGTATTCCCTCCTTTTGGTGGGTTATATTTTTCAGTAGCTTCTTGAGAAAGGATTCATGGGGGCTAAAATTAAAATTTTATGTGTTAGAAAATGTTTTGGTTCCATTTTCTCACCTAATTTGTAGTTTGGTTAGGTATGCAACTCTTGGTAAGGAAATGTTTTCTTCCAGAATTTGAGAGCATAGCTCTATTGTCCTCTAGCTTCCAAGGCTGCTTTTGAAAATGTCTGATGAATTCTGGTAGCTAATCCTATTAGATTAGCTATTGCTACCCCTCCCTCCCTTTCTCTCATTCTCTGGAAATTTATAGAATATTCTCTTTTGTCTGCAGTGATCTGAACTCTCATGATATTGTTTGTTTGTCTTTTTGCTCTAATTCTTAGGCTGTGTCTTTATATTCAAGTGAAATATTTCTATTGGCAGTAAATAATAATAAAAATATTCCAAAATGCAGCCGTAACAAATCAGACACAGAATTCAAGACAAATACCATTCAGACGCTTTACTGGTGATCCTGCCATTAAGGATGACACAAACCCTGTCTGTTGTTGCCTAGTAGGATAATTATTGCAGATCAGTGAGGAGCCAGAACACCAAGGCATTGTAGAATGCCAACAGTAGGCTGGAATCTAGAGGAGGAAAACCTAGAAAACAGCAGGTATGGCTTCAGCAGTCCCTCAGACCTAATTACCATTCCCAAACGGACACGAAAACCATATTTAAAGCATTCATCTAACTTACAGATGGTGAGGCTTGGCTGTGGGAGGGCCCTGCAGCCAGCATACCTGAGTTCAGACGAATCACTCAGCATGGATTTGGAGTGTTCTGTCTGAGGCTGGAGTCAGGCTCATAAGGGCTTCTTTGCATTTTAGGGGCCCTGCCAAGTACACTAATGCAAGGAAGGCTTTATATCCCAGAGTAAGGAATTGTGGCATAAATCAAGAAGGCAATGCTGAAAACCCAAATTACACAGATGAAATGAACCAGAGAGGTAAGGGCAAAGGTGAGCCTAAGCTGACCCTCAGTCATCCTAAATGCTTGATCGGAAACAACATAATTCATACCTAACCCCACCAGCTGTGAGCCACTCATAAACAACCAGTCTGTCAACACTGTCTCAGAAGTGGGAAGAGTTGATTCTACAAGCTGAAAATCTTCAAAGGTACAGAAGAGTATCCTGAGAAGAGGTAGAAATGGGCAATAGTGAGTATTTCAGACCTCTTGAGAATACCCATCACTTTCACCACCAGATATCAACTTTATTTTACCTTTCATGGATCCTATTCTCTTGTTTTCATAGATATTCCTCTCATACCTTTTTTTTAAAAAATACAGAGTCTCACTCTGTTGCCCAGGCTGGGGTGCAGTGGTGCAATCAGGGCTCACTGCAACTTCAGCCTCCTGGGCCTAAACAATCCTCCTGCCTCAGCCTCCTTAGTAGCTGAGACTACAGTTATGTGCCACCATATCCTGTTATTTTATTATTTTTTTTAATAGAGATGAGGTCTTGCTATGTTACCCAGGCTGGTCTCAAATTCCTGGGCTCGAGTGATCCTCCCATCTCAGATTCCCAAAGTGCTGAGATTACAGGTGTGAGCCACTGGGCCCAGCCTCATACCTTATTTTTAATTCTATCTCAATGGCCAGTTTTTTCTTACCTGTATCCATATTTCCAAAAATTTGCCTAAATTTCCTGTGGTTGCTCAGAACTCTACAGCTCTCCTCAATTTCAAATTGTAACTTGAAATTGAACCTGAAATCTTCCTAAGATTTACCAAGAGACCAGCATGATCAGTACATCCTGGTTATTTTTTGTCCTTTGGCAACCATTTGTATGCTTATTAAAACTTGTCTCCCTCTTTCATAGCAGCCTAAAGTTTTCTTGATGCAAAGGCTGTCTTTCATTCATCATGTCACTCAAACACCCTATACACACAGCGTCAGCACAGGTAAACCAGCACAGTGAGTAAACCTGGCTCCATCTGACCCATTCTACACAATTTCTTCCCCTAGATGGAGTCTGGGTCTCCACTACTAAGGAAGCCTAACCTTGGAAAAGGACCCATGGGCAAATAAAGCTGTTTTCTCTTCCAGGGATGTTTCCATTTGAAACTTCAGCTTGATGGCCACATGAAAGTCCTTCTTACCAAATAAAGGAATAGCTAACTATGAGGGTTATTTTCTTCACCAGGGAACCTACCTGATCTCTTTCAAGGCATTCCCTGTAGGCAGCTTCCCACTAGGCCACAAAAACCAGTGTCTGTCATGATTGATTGATCAAGAAATAGCTGCCCACAGAGGGCCACACTTCCTGTGAAGCTCAGGCACCTTTTTCAGGAGGGAAGGAATGCTAGACTCAGGGAAAGGGCTCCTGACCATGAAATGCTCAGAAAGGTGGTGTGTGCCAGGGTCAGAGCACTGCTGAGAGCGTCAGTGATCAGTACACATTCCATTTCCCTCTGTGCCCAGCACTGCCCCTTGAAGTCTCTGTTCTGTCTTTTCAGAATGGAAAAAATTAGAGAACAACAAGTTGCTCAAAAGCTTCAAGTTCTTGCAAGAATGTCAGTTAGGTTAGACAGTGACATAATAGAATGTTCATATGGCAATTCTTTACAGAATAATGATCCCAAGTGATATCACCTATTGCTACAGCCTGTGCACGGGCTGCCACACATAAAGAAGCTGGCAGTGTGTGATAGGCAGTGGGAGAAGCTGAAGGTGTTACTAGGTGATGAGAAAGATGGTGTAAATACCAAGTCTTGGTTTGTGGGGGAGTTGTTGCCTGTGGAGGAGATATGTGGCTCATGGGAGAGGGTGGTTTTATCTTACTAGGAGTAAAGACTCTTAATGTGTTCAACATGGTTGATGATTTTGACTAAGACGGCATAGCCAATACATATTACAGAGGAAAAAAAGACCAGATAAGGCAATTGAGATAGGAAACACAAACTGGAAATGAAATACATATCAGTATAGATCAGTTCACACTTGAGTCACACATCAAGTGTTCATGGTTTAGCCTGGGACTAGTGGGTCTTGATCCACCACCACATCTCTATATGCTCTTATGAACACTCTTACACTTTTCAAAATCTTCTTACATACATTATATTATTTATTAGGGGAAACAGAATGAACTGCTAATATCATTCCCACTTTAAAGATAAATAAATGGAAGGACAGAGAGATTAGACTAACTGCTCAAGGTCACACTAATAGCAAGTGATCACATTTTGACCGATATTGACCATGATGAACGACCAAGTGTTGAACACTTACTACAGGTAATATGTTAATTCCCAACAGCCCTAGCAGATGAGTAGTGACATTATTCCTGTTTTGTAGAAAAGAAGTATACATGGCTTGCTAATGTCACACACAGCTGGCAATGGCAGAGATTAGGTTTAAATCTAGATATGCTTGCCTCCAGAGTCTGCAATCTTAACCACTATCCTTTCTTTCTGTAATCCAGCAATTTGCCTCCTCCTGGAAGAATCTAGTGATTCTTGCATAGTAATTGTGACTTTTCTATTAAACCCCATCTCTTTCCACCATGGTACCTTCATTTTAATTGATTTCACTATTTGTAGCATCATCTCACACTTTTTCTGTTAGCCACTTTTAAAAAATATTATTCCATACACCCCACCTGTCTGGTCTCACAATGCACCTGATTCTCCAGCATTATTTATATACATCTCCCTTCCTTCTCTAGTTGTTTGGAAATATTTTTAAGGCAGAAACAATGTTTTAATTTTATATTACATTTTATTGTTTTTGCATTGAAACCCAGGCCTCCCAACTCCAAATGTAATACTTTGATCAAAACCACAGACTCCAAAGTAAGACTCAACCAAGTTCATGTTCTGACTGCCACTAACTGGATGGATGACTATGGCCAAGCTATGTGGTCTCTCTGGCCCAAAAATTACTCATCTGTAAAATGGAGCTAGCCAAATCATAGATCAGATGTGAGGAATATTCTAGGTCATGTATAAGCTATTCTACTTAGTCAGTAGCAGATTTAGAAATGACTCAATAGCAACTGGGATTGGTGTTATCATCAGTATTAATTATAGTTATGAAAAGAAAGCTGCCAGCTTTGGAAAACTCCTAATGCTTAAAATTTCTCTTGCTTAGGAATTCTCTGGGTGTTTTCTAGAGTCTAATAAATAGGGATGTCTCACATATAACTCAGATGGTTTGATAAAAGCCATTTCTTGAATATGATGCTGGAGTCAGTAGATAGGTTGTCACAGCAGTAATAGATATATCGCAGTCAATAGAAAACCATAAGAAATGGAAATCCAAAGTGATTGGTTATGGAAATGAAAAATTACTTTTCCCTACCTTGAAAACAGGTGATGTCTTTCAGCCATTTACTGTTATTGGATAATGAAAATAGTACTATTTTTGTTAAAATAAATGTGACTGACCAATTCTTTTTTGTAATATGTTCAATGGGAAATTTCTTAGTTTTCTGAGACCGTTCTGGGCTAATAAATTAGAAAGTTTCCAGGAGTTGGGATAAGGACTTTGAAATGTGATGACCTGTTTCAACATGAAGCTGACAGTGTAATGAATAACAGAGTCTCAGGATCCTGAAACTTTGATTGCTTTTCCTTTTCTTATTTGCTTTGTTCATCTCAGAGAAGAAAATGATCCACATTTGTAATATCACCATATCCTGCAGTTGGACATTAAACATTTATTTTAAACATTAAAACTGCTGAGCTTGTGGGTTTATGACCCACAGATACTTCTATTTATTTATTTTTAAATTTTAATTTCTTTATGTTGAAATTGCAAAATCCAGTGAATCGAAGGAAAATGATACCTGGAAGCTGTGACTTTTCATGAAGTGTAACCAAATACAGCTGGTCAGGAGAGCATGAAGCAGGGATTTTGTTGGTGGTGCCGGCTGGAATGGCAGGGCTGAAATGTACACATTTGTTATTGGATGCTTTATGGTTTGGTTATGTTTGGATTATGGTTTCTAAAATATCTTTGGGTTTTGAAAACCCAGAACAATGTATTCATAATCCATGGTCCATCAGCTTTATTGTGGCTTTCATTTTATAGAGAAAGAGTGGTTTTGCATTTACAATGAATTAGCTGTTTATTTTCCCAACTCTCCCATTTCATTATAGTGATACAATTTATTCACCTAATGATAAACAATTTTTTTTCCAATTCTTGGTCAGTGATTCGATTACACTAAAGGAATTTTGTTTTCAGGGTGTTGGTGTGTGTTCATAAAACAATATAAATTTTGTATTGATGAGGGAATTGCCTTTCCTATTTAATTATGATTGTGGGCCCCGTCTCTCTCTCTCTTAATGAATAAAATAGAGAACTATTGTGAAGAGATAATAAGCTACTAAAAAGCATTCAGTAGTTGTTACTGCTGTAAATTATTCACTCCCTGTGGCTTTAGAAATAAAGTTCTTTATCTTTTCAGAGGCAGCTCAAGGGTAGAGACATTTAGGAGATCTCTCACCGAGTGGGCAGACTGAAGATTTCTCCCTGTACTGTTATTGCTTATGTGCTCCATCTCTTAGGGCAAAGTAGTTTGCCTTTCTTCTCCCAAGACTGTTATACATGAAAATATAAAGATTATTGTATTTTGATGCATCTTCCAGGAATGCTGAGAGGTAATGAAAAGAGACAAGTACAACCCATATGAGAGATCATTTCCTCAACTCTTTGTTAAGATAGATGCATCGTAAATGGGAACATACTGTGGTGTATCGGCAGGCAGGTCATCCAAGTCTCTGGATGTAGAGAATTACAATGTGCCTCTGTTATGTCATTTTATTTTGTATTCACATGAGCAATTGCAGGAATGCACAAGCTAACATGTCAGTTATGAAAGAGCCCAAATGAGGGCCTACGGATGAATGAGTCTCCACAGCCAATAGTTGACAGTGCTTAGAGTCCTGAAGGATGATTTCATTGACTTGTTGCATCCTTCATGCAAACAAGGATTCGACAGCTGTCAAAAGGGCAGATTGGTCTCTAGAATCTCCGGGGATCTATGTGAATAGTGTCTGTTTGGAGAAGTGATTAGAAATATTAATGGGCTCTGAAAACAAATCAAAAAGCATGTACCTCTAAGACCTGGCTCCCTATAGGGTCAAATTCAGGAAAATTGGATTTTAACAATTGAATTTGTTTTGGTTCTTTTTTAAAAATTTAAGCACAATCTCTCTTTTGAATAAAACTGTTATAAGAGAGAAAAGTAAGCTTTACTGAAATAGGCAGTAGGTAGGGCTGAATTTAGTATTCTGTTTTATTGTTGTTGTTTGTCATTTGCTTGCTTTGTGATTATGCCTAAATCTAGGAAGCCCAAACGAAGCATCATTCCCTTAACATTTGTCTTCTCTTTCCTTTTATTTTTGTTTATTGATTTATTTATTTGAGACTGAGAGTCTTTCTCTGTCACCCAGGCTGGAGTGCAGTGGTGCAAACTCGGCTTACTGCAACCTCTGCCTCCTGGATTCAAGTGATTCTCCTGCCTCAGCCTCCTGAGTAGCTGGGATTACAGGTGCCCACCACTACACCTGCCTAATATTTGTATTTTTGGTAGCAATGGGGTTTCACCATGTTGGCCAGGCTGGTCTCAAACTCCTGACCTCAAATGATCCACCTGCCTTGGCCTCCCAAAGTGCTGGGATTATAGGCCTGAGCCACTATTTCCAGTCATTTGTCTTCTCTTTCAATGCAAAGAAACAGGAACTATTTCTTTGCTGAGTTATATATTCAAATTTTAACACACCAAATTATTTCTTCTTGTGGGATTAAAGTTTTAGATAATGCTAAAGTCAGTGAAAGAAATATTTACTGTTTTCAGAGCAAGAAGGGCTGAATGGAGCACTGTGGCCCACAGTAGAATGGATATTTAAGAAGCATGTGGATGTTCCTGGTTAGAATGTTAATCCATATGAGGCAAATCTAAGGGTAGAACCACAGAACACTAGACCTGGAAGGATCTTAGAAATCACCTTATCTAAGCTATTTACTTTCAGAGGAAGAAAGAGACATGAAAAAGAGAGAATTGCCCAAGGCCACACAATCAGGATGAAATCATCAGGAGTAGAATTCAGGTTTCTTGGCTTTCATTGTTTTATAAATGTCTTAAAATACTGACTTAAAAACTGAGTAAAATCCACTTATTTCAAAAAATATTTAATAGCAAAATTTCTAAATAACCTAGTAATTACTTGTGGTTTGTTTCAATGATTTTTTTAAAAATGAATATTACCTATGATTATGTAAGAGTAGAGGGCAGTGGTTCTCAAATGGGGATGATTTTGCCCCTCCCACACCAGAGAACATTGGCAATGTCCAGAGACATTTTTGGTTGTCACAGCTGGAGAGGGAGAAGGGAAAGGTACTGGGATCTAGTGAGTAAAGACCAGACTATGCTAGACATCCTATAATGCACAGGTCAGCTCCCCACAACAAAGAATTATCCAGCCCATAATGTCAACAGTGCCACCATTGAGAAACCATGGCCTAGATGCATGACCTTTGAGGAATGCAACAGCCTACTTTGTTCTTCTCTTTTCTTTTTTTCTTATTGATCTACCATGGTTCTAAGAAGAAATACCTATATATAACCATGGTTGATATTTGCAAAAAACTCTTGAAAAGTATGTGAACTATTGCCGATGTTTGTAAATCCTGGGTTCCAAACATGGAACACTTGTGTTCTCGTTTTCTATAGTTGATGACTGGCATTGTTCAGTGACACTCAATCAGAGCTGATGGTGGCTATGAGTAAAGCGTGGCCATGCAGGCTGACACTGGCTGAATTCAAACCTTCTTAAGCAAATGAACATTTATATGTGGGCAGAGACCTGGAAGACAAACTGGAATCTGGAAGGGTTAGGCTATTTGGCCTAGTCCTTACAGAGGGGCTATGTATGAGGCCTTGGAAGTTCACTGGTTCTGATAAACACTACAGTTTCTTGAGGGAAATCAGATAATGCAATAATGCACTGCATTATTAGGAATTAGGCATTTTCAGACTTCAATGGTTTTCTAGAGAAGTCTGCTTAGTCATTATATCCTGTTGCAAACAAACCGCTAGACTGACAATACCACCCAATAAAAGAATAAAATTTGTCCATCTATCATTAAGATAATTGTTATTGATTAGTCTCCTTATAATTTTCTGCCTTTTGTTTTCAGATATGGGCTATAAATCACAGCCACAACAGGCACTGAGCCTGTGTTTGTGTCTATTATGTGGTCCTGATAAGGCCGGGCAGCGTTTTTCACCTTCCTGATGCGAGTTATTGAGATTGATTGAAGCACTTTGCTTGTCCTATCCTAGACACTGTGTAATTAATGTTTCATTATGTTAATACATGCAAATGTGAGAGTATGTGTTTGATTGGGAGGTGAGAGAACAAAAAGGATTAAAGAGTTCACTCCAAAGTACAAATTAATTTATTGCATTGCTAACTGGCCTCTGAGGAATGAGGGAGTAGGCTTCAAAATGAAAAGAAAAAAATGCACAAAGAGAAAATGCTGTTGCAAGGCCGTCTTTCAGAGGTGGTGTAGTTAATGGTTACAAAACAGATATTCAGTCACATGACAGAGACTGCCTATGCAGTGGTTTCAGCATGTCTCCCTCCATAGTGAAAGGGTTTAGGACAGGGAAGCCAAAGAGTATTTTCTCTTTACATATACAAGCATTTATGCATAGACATAGTATATTAGAACCATACTATATTAATACAGTAGAGTGATCTTTCATATGTAAACAGTGATGGACTTCATGACCTTATTTGAGGTGTAGCAGGAAGGAAATTTTAAACCCCCAAAAACCACCCCAGATCTACCACAATTATGTGCATATTACTGCATTTTCTTCCTTGTCTTCACAGTGATAATTTTGATTATTTCCTAATATATTAATATATGATGCTCTGTGATTTACTTATTTCCTTAATGCAGACAATCAATATGTTTCTATTTGTCTGGATTTGCTATGATAGCAAATATTTTAATGAGCACTGTTTTTCTATATACAGTAATTTTTGTTCTATTGAATTATTTTGCTGAGATAGCTTCTTAGAAGTGGAATTACTAGAGCCTAAATCTTTTTATGGCTTTATATATGCATTGCTGTTTTAGAAAAATTCCCACTCCCAATATCTAGCATAGAGACTCAATAAATGTATGCTGAATTTAAGGAAGCCTAGACTTCTACTAGACTATCCTAACTCTTGAGGTTGCCATATAAAGTTGTTTTAGCTAATCATTCCTTAATGTGGGTAAAAGCTACTGACTCTTCCCATACATACCCATGAAGTGATGCTATTTTGAATAGGTTTTAAAAATAAGAAGCAGAAGAAAAAGGTGTTTAGAATTTAAGACTCTGCCAGGAAGGGCAGGCTTGGATTGGAGAGAGAGTACTAATAGCACTCTGAAGTCACTGGAATAACCAGGGAGAAGGGCTCTGAAAAAGTAAAGAATGCTAAAATAAACATGGATTGTGTCTTATCCAGGATTTATTCACTGGAGGTATTACAGAGCAATCATTATAAGATATTCACAACTATTAGTATGTTATGTAACTGCATTTATTGTTTATTTACTTTCATTTCTGATGATTACTTTAGAGCAGGGGGCAGGGTGGGAATAGGGGGTCATGCCTATTTCTTTTCTCACTGTCTATGGCTGCTTTCCTGCTACAATAATGAAGTGGAGTATTTGGTCCATAAAGCTAAAAATAGTTAAATGGCCCTTTGCAGAAGAAAGTTTGCAGACCTCTGATATAAAGAAATAAATCTGACTGTCAAAAATGGAGATTGAAGTCCAATACATTTCAAATTCATACTTATTCTTTGGGCAAATTATAATTTGTCACATCCTCAGGCTCAGTTTTCTCCTCTCTAAAAATCAATATAACAATAATCAGGTAGTTAGAAATTAAATCATGTGATAGGTTAAAGTATTGGTTCATTTGTTCTTCCCTCTTCTAAAAGAAAAAGTTCAAAAATGTAATCGGTGTTTATCTGGTAGTTACGTTCATGCTGTCATGACGTGTTCAGCTGAAGATCCATTAGATGATGTAAATTTTTCAGAGTATTTTGTATGAGTTAATAATTAATGTAACCAAAAATGCTAAGTCAATCTTCTGTAAATGTCCCGTTTGTAGCTACAGCCATGCTTAACTGTAGGTTGCTGATGTCAGCGTTGGCTGGGAAGGTTGTCTGAACACATTTATCTGTGTCAAAGCACCAAACTCACCACTATTAAGCAAAATGGCATAGAGTTGTGAGTTACTGAATGTGATGGAAAAGGGTTCTCTCCTTTTCCATGATCCTAACTCCCATGCCTCATTCTGCCATTATTCTTCATGGTCAAGACCAGTGGAGTTAGCAGTGTCTAAGTGTCTGCAGTCCTTTCTAACATGATTCATGTATCATTTTTCATAGTCACATTGCAAATTGACAAGGAAGTCAATATTTTGATGATATTTGTTGGTTCACAGTTTCCTTCACTTAGACCCATCACATTTTTTATCATTTGCTCTCAGTTCATTTTCAGCTGCATGCCAGTGTAACTAGTCTGCAGCCAACCCTTTCAAGTTAGTGTCAGGAGGTACACCAATAAACACTGCCTTTTTTTGTTTTTTGTTTGAGACAGGGTCTCACTCTGTTGCCCAAGCTGGAGTGTAGTGGCATGATCATAACTCATGGCAGTCTCAAACTCCTGGACTCCAGTGATCCTCTCACCTCAGCCTCCCAAGTAGTTAGGACTAGAGCTGTGTACCACCACAACTGGCTAATTTGTAAATGTTTTTGTAAAGACAGGTTCTCTCTATGTTATCTAGGGTGGTCTCAAACTCCTAGCCTCAAGCAGTCCTCCTGCCTCAGCCTCCCAAAGTGCTGGGATTACAGGTAAGAGCCACTGCATCTGGCAGACATTGGCCTTTTATCCATACCTAAAGAAGTTTCCATTAATGAGTAAACAACATTTAAATGAGAATGAGGCATGATTCTCTGTAATTCAAATTTAACTGAAAATCCAGAAGCATGAGAGTATATTATACATTTCAGAAATAGAAATGTATGTACTATATTTCACTATAATTAATTCTGTTTCTAGTGCCTGACAAGATTTATCACTACCAGATAAAAATAAATATATTTCAAACTAGAGTGTAATTATGAACATTTGTATCATCTTTAAAAGAGTAATAAGTAGGTGACCATATATCTTAGGTTGCCTAGAACAATTCCAGTTTATACATTTTAAAAATATATATTACTTTTATTTTTAAAATTTCCATGGGTACATAGTAGGTGTATATATTTATGGGGTACATGAGATGTTTTGCAGTTTATACCTGTTGTCCTGGCTTAATTATAAATAGAGTCTCCTTTCAGTCTCAAAAGTGTCTGAAATATGTAGTAAATTATATGATTATCCTAGCGATCACTCTAGTGATTAGCTTGAAATTAGTCAAAATCAAAATGCACAATGTCATAATTAGCCTGTCCCCGTATCATACACTTTTTTTGTTAAATTATACTTTATTTGACATTGTTGGCAAAAAATGATTGGCATGCTGATGTTCAACAGCAATCTCATCTAAAAGCTATTTTTAAAACCTTGGCTGACTATGTTACTGACTCTATATATAGGAGATGTTATCTTGTATCCAGGTGGGTATCCATGAATGCCTTTAATCTGCAGAGTCTGAGTTTCTCTGGTCCTGCACGCCCATAAGTAAGGTTTGAGGCCTGCAGCTAGCAACCCAAACTTTAGACCCAGTGGAAAGTAATTACTCAAAGAAGTAAAAAATGTTCTCTCCTTTTCCTTTATCCCCTTTAGTTCATTAAGTATGTTAAAGATGGAAAGATATCCTCCTTCTCTGAGACTAACACTGTTCAATACTTAAAAAAAATTACCATTATCTATTATGTATTCAGCACTGCTAAACCCAAACAGGGAAAGGGATTTAAGCAGAATTGTAGGTATAGTTCTTAACTTTGAGAGTAGTAAATAAAATATAAATATATGTGGTAGATCAATAAAACTTTTCTGGGTGACATAAAAGTTTGAAAGGCCTGATACTTGTAAATTCTTATAAGAAAAAGCCTTGTTTCTTCATAGTTTCCATTATATGGAATAAAACCAGGCTTTTGATAATTCAGATATAGCCCTGAGTAGAAAATAAAGGTTATCTAATTTTGTATTACTCTTTTAAAGATGATACAGATGTTCTAATTTTGTATCCTTCTCCACCACCAGCTCCATCCATGTCAGACTCTCAGGGTCTTCTGATTTGTTGCTGGAAGCACAGAGCAACTGTCTTCATGGAGACCCTCCCCAGGAATTCCCTTGACCACCCTGCCAACACTCACTGTTTTAACCCTAGGCTCATCCCTCCAGGGCTCACTGGTTGCCAAAATCGGTAGTATGATAAGCCATTTTACACCAAGTTATTTGGGGTATCATAGAATCACTTACTTTGTCCCTCTTCCCAGATTATATATTTACATGATGTATTAGGGTTCTCTAAAGAGACAGAACTAACGGGATAGATGAATATATGAAGGGGAATTTACCAGGAGAATTGACTCACACGACCACAAGGTGAAGTTGCACAATAGGCCATCTGCAGGCTGAGAAGCCAGGAAGCCAGTCTGAGTCCCAGAACCTCCAAAAGTAGGGAAGCTGATAGTGCAGCCTTCAGTCTATGGCTGAAGGTTCAAGAGGCTCTGGCAAATCACTGGTATAAGTCCAAAAGTCCAAAAGCTGAGGACCTTGGAGTCTGATGTTCAGGGGCGGGAAGCATCCAGGATGGGAGAAGGATGGAGGCTGGAAGTCTCCATCTTTTTATGCTGGCAGCTGATTAGATGGTGCCCATCCAGATGGAGGGTGGGTCTGCCTCTCTCAGTCTACTGACTCAAATGTTAATCTCCTTTGGCAACAACCTTACAGATAAATCCAGGAACAATACTTTGCATACTTCAATTCGATCAAGCTGATACTCAGTATTAACAATCACACATGACAAAGAGGTTTCAATACCAAACACTCCATGAGGATTTTCCAGAATCACAGTAGCTAAGAGTCAGTCTGTATCAAATATTTCAATTAATATTGTGTGTTTCTGTTTATTCCCTCTCTGAGCTGGTTTGGCCCTACTTCTTTGCTTAAACAGTGTGAGAAAAAGAAATAACATATATAAGCAGAAAGGTGATCTAGAATTAATCCTACACGGGAATTCAGACATTGACACTTTGTTACTAGGTCCTCTTCTGAGCTGTGTGACCTTGATCAGGACAGTTAACCTCTCTGAGTCTTTGTCCCTACCTGCAAAATAAAGTTAACAACCTTTCCCTGAACAACAGGATCAAAAGAAGCTGTTATCAATCACTCTTAATTTACTGTAAACATAAAAAAAAATAGAAAAATCACCCAGTGTTTGTAAGCTACAACGCAAACCCTCAGCAAATCTTTGGGTAACCCTGGCCCATGATTTAAGATGGTCAGTAATTCCTATCCCTACCACCAGACCATCTTTGTGCAAGAGAATGGATCTTGCTGTATGTAAGTGACTTTGATAATTATCAGATTTTTTTCATGTCTACATTATTCATTCCTCTGGCTATGCAAGAGCGTGGACACATCTTTCATACTGTTTTTTGAACTGCAGAGAAAAAAAGTTGAAAGGGAAAGAAAACATTTCACTTACTCGATTACATTAAAAGACAGTAATAGGGTTGGCTAATATTATTTAAAATGTACAGTAATTATAGCTCTTAAAATTACAAACCTAGTACGTGTTATACAAATAAAAATGTTATATAACAAACAGTGACTTTTTTTATGTTCTCATGATAACTAATAAGTCCCCAGCCTCTCTGACATTGAGGTAGTATGAGCTTAAAAGAGCTACAGGTATTAGGAGAGAACCCACAAGTGGGGCAGAACAAGAGTGGAAGCAGGTGGATGTCTGGAGTCACATGTTGATGAAAAGTCTTCAGCTGATGAATTATGGGGGAACCCACATTTGAGATAGAGACTTGTATATTATACTCAATCAACTCAGCACATTTTCTGACCTTACTTTGGCTTTCTGTCTTAAAATTGTATATAAATTTAGTTCTGAGTATTTTATGACAACACTTGAACCCCTCGATGGATTTATAGTCTCTATCATTCAAGGGGACTTGCCGTTTATTATTTAGATAAATTTTAGGCTTTTACTATTCCTAAATGGTGCTCAGGAGATCATGTCTTTGCTTTGAGTCTTACTGATTTTTTTTATATTAGAGACGACGTGAAAGGAATTTGTTAAAGATCAAATAAAATAAATTAATGAAAAGTAGCTGGATAGGAGCACAACCAGGAATAGTAAATAGTGGTTAAACAACTCCAAGACCCCACAAGACACCACTGGTGATACTTTGACGATTCCCTAGCTCTGCAGGACTTCCAGTTACCCAGACATCTTTTTAAAGCCAATGAAAAAAACTCTACTGTGCAACAGCAGAGTGGGCTAGACTGTACTGAATTTATTTCAAGAAGAAAACCAAAGAAATCTTCGTCTTAAATATGTTTTCATGGAAGATTAAGAACACACTTAGACCATTTTCTCATCCTGTGGGAGCTCTTTAGGACAGGATGATATGAAAATGGCATGTGTTTTATGTTTCTACAGGTAATTGGAATACATTTGGTGAAGCCCCTGGAATAGGTACAGCAGGGAGTAGTAGCCTTGGATACAGTGGGCATATCTAGAGGTGGTGAAGACAGGGACAAGGAGGGAGGAATGAAATAAAGGATCTGTGGCCCTGGACTAGAGGACTATTGGAGAGAATGAGGAAGCCAGAGAGCTAATAGATATTTAGTAGGGGTTTGATAATGATAATAAGTATGAATGAATGAATACGATAAAGAACTTCACCTGGATGCACAGCCAACAGACCGATCTTTTAAAGCTTATAAATGCTAAATCTATTACCAAAAGGAATGGAGTGTTGAGGAGAGCTTAACATAAGATGGTAGCTCTGAGCTTTGATGCCCCTCGCTGCGAATCAGCAGTATCACCTCAGAACAGGGTCCTCAGACTACAGCCCAAAGGAGGGCCAACTTTGGCCCTCTGCCTGTTTTTGTAATAATGGTTTATCATTTGTAGATTGTTATCTTTTACATGGCAACATAAGTATCCATATACTATCCTCAATTTTACCTCTTGATCCACAAAGCTCAAAAAAATTTGTTATCTGGCCCTTGATAGAAAGTTTGCCTTAGCGCTGTCTCAGAATACGACAGAAAATGTTATCAGTATAGATGCTGATAAGCATGGTTTTTATTGACAGTAGCACAGGCACATCTTGCTTAATGATGGGAATCGTGCTGAGAAATGTATAGTTATGTGATTTTGTCATCGTGTAAGCATCATAGAGTGTCCTCACACAAACTTTAGATGGTAGAGCTGACTACACACCAAAGTCGCATGGTGTAGCCTTTTGCTCATAAACTACAAACCTGTACAGCATGTTATTGTACTAAATACTATAGGCAGTTACTGTAGGTAGCATGTTGGTATTTGTGTATCAAAACATAGAAAAGCCACAGCAAATATTTTGTACAAGAGATTAAAAATGATGTGCTTGTATATGGCACTTACCATGAATGGAGCTTGCAGGATGAGAAGTAAGTCAATGAGTGAGTGGTAATCGAATGCAAAGGCCTAGGAAGTTACCGTACTTACTGTAGACTTTATAAACACTGTAAGCCTAAGCTACACCAAATTTATTTTAAAAATTATTTTCTTCCATAACAGATTCACCTTAGCTTACTGTAACATTTTTACTTTATAAACCTTTAATTTTCTTTCTTTCTTTTTTCTTTTCTTTTTTTTTTTAGACTAAGTCTCACTCTGTCACCCAGGCTGGAGTGCAGTGGCACAAACATGGCTCAATGTAGCCTCAACCTCCTGGATTCAAGCAGTCTTCCTGCTTTAACCTGCTGGGACTACAGGTGCACACTACCACACCTGGCTATTTTTTTTTAAAAAAAAGTTTTTGTAGAGATGGAGTCTTGACATGTTGCTCAGGCTGGTCTTAAACTCCTGACCTCAAATGATCCTCTCGCCTCGGCCTTCCTAATCGTATGTGCTAGAATTTTATACTACTGGCAGCACAGTAGGTTTGTTTATAGTAGCATCACCACAGACACGTGAGTAATGTGTTGCACTACTACATTACAATGGCTGTGATGTCACTAGGCAATAGGAATTTTTCAGTTCCATTCCAATCTCATAAGACCACTGTCGTACATGCAGTCCATCATTAACCAAAATGTTATTATGCAGCTCATGACTGTACTGAGTAGTCCCAGTCATTCACAGCCAACCTAGCAGAATTAGGTCCATTTTTTTAAACATATGTTATGATTTTTCTTTCACGGATTGAAGAAATTTTTCCAAATTATTTGTTTTTGTCTATCTATGTTTGGTTATTCAACAGGTATTTGTTAAATACCTCTGAAATAGGCAAGGGTTCCCAGGGGTGGTATGAAATAAACAAATATGATTCATGTTTGCTCCCTTGGAGTTTGCAACATAATAAGGTAGAAATTCTCAAAAATGTGATCTGCAACAGGAAGATCAGAGCCACAAGAGAGGTACAATAAAGGGCTATCACTTCTGAGAGCTGAGTCTGTCACTGCTATTCAGTGAAGACTTTCTGTCTCTGCACAGACCTGTGTCTACCGTTTACATTTTTTTGTAAAAGAGGAACCTGATGAGAATTTATGTTTACAGTGTGGCTTAAAATGTATAACTAGCTCTAAGGTACTACTGGAAATCACACCATGTCAGAGGCCATGTGAATGCCATCGGCACTGGCCCCTGCCTGCTAGTATGGTGGGTCCAAGGTACTAACCAAGAGCTTTCTTTTGCAATTGAGAATATCTTCTGTTTTCATATGCATTATAAAAACTGCTCTATTAATCTACTTGGAATCATCTGCGGCTCTTTCTTTTTTGAACAACCCACATAGAGTCCCTCAAAAACCCTATTGATGCTATCTTTAAAATGGGTCCTGAATATGGATTCTAGGAAAGGCTCTAATTAGAATATTTTTGGAGTTTGCAACAACCAACGCCTGCATCCAGTAAGCCCTTTTAAGTAGAGGGGTGCATATTTCTTCATCTTTTAGTTTCCTTCAGGTGAAGACACATGAATAGGTCCTTCATCCTTGAGGTTCACATTAGACCGTGAATAAGTTGCACATATAGACGCTGGAAATTCCCTTACAGTTCTGACCTTCTAGAGAGGCTTCATTCTTGCTCCCCAAGTCATCTCCCATGGAACTTAAATCACCATCTATAAAACAAGTTATCTGAGAAGTCCCTTAATAAATGCTGACCTCGTGAGCAGTTTAAAACTCATTGGTGCTTAGTTCCAAAGCTAATGTTTCTGTTATCACTGTGGGTTTTCCTTCTTGATACCATTCATGGACTAAGCAGAAAAACATCACCTTTCTATTGAGACAAGACACAGTAAATATCATGACAAAATGAATGAGAGCATTTTAATGAAAACCACTATTTGGCCTCTATCTTGAGAAAATTGGACTTGTTATAATACAAATGTTTTATCACTGATGAGTCCCCACATCAGACGTTATGCCACAATGTCAACCATGAGGTTTGCTGAATTTTTAAGGTTTTCCCTGGACCTGTCAGACCTTTGTGGAATTAATCCTTCGTATTTGTAATAGGAGTTTCCACAAGATGAATACTTCATTTCTCATGAATCATAATAAAGCAGCCCACGCTTTGTCAGCAGAGTGACCTCTGCAGTCTTTTATCTTCAAGAGAAAAGATTAGACTCTATTTTATGGATAATGAGATAGGTTCTTGGTCTCTTGGCACCTTCAGTAACTGTACTTTTTGTGGTCTTGCTTCAGCCTGTGATAAACTGATCAGAGGGTGATTATAGCAAATCTCTTAGTATAACAAATTCCCTCCTAAATTTGAGGGTAATTTTTTTCTGTAAGTAGTAAAGTTAATAGGTGTGAACTCATAGACTTTTATAATATTAGAGCTGAAGATGCCTTGAAGTGATTTAGTCCAGCCTCCTTGTTTTATTAATAAGTGAATTGATTCCCAGTGGTGTAGCCCACACTTAGAAGGCTAATGAGAGGCAGATTAGACAAAGAACTCAGGTCTCCTGACCCCTGTGCTGGGAGCTTTCTTTTGCAATTGAAAGTGCCTTCTCTTTTCATATAAATTACATAAATTGCTCTGTTAATCTCCTTGGAGTCTTCTGGGGCTCTTTTCTTTTTTGAGCTACCCTCATCTCATCCCTCAAAACCATATTGACTCTATCTTTAAAAATGGGTCCTGAATATAACCATTTCTCACGACCTCTACTGCAATACCTTAGGCCAAATCTCATAATTTCTCACCTGAACAATGGAAATAGCCTCTAAGCTAGTTTCTCTGCTTCTTCCAATGACCACTATTCTCAAGACAGCAACCAGAATGATCCTTTAAAACAGGGGTTCTCATCCTCACCACTACTGATGTTTTGGGATGGGTAATTTGTTTTTGTGAGGGTCTGACCTGTGCATTGTAGGATGTGCTACATCCCTCTACACGGTGGATGCCAGTAGCACCCCTCTCAGTTGTGACAACCAGAAATGCCTCCAGACATCGCCAGAAATTTCCTAGGGGACAAAATTGTTCCTCCATTGACAACTACTACTTTAAAACATAAATTGGACCTTTTTGCTCTCCTTATTGAAACCCTTATGTAAATTTGACAGAGTTAAAGCAAAATTCTTTCACTTGCCTATGAGGTCCCATTCAATCTCACTGTGAGCCCTCAGACCTTGCTTGCTGGAACTCTCTCATTCACTCCAACCCATCTATTCCTGGGATAGGCTGATCACACCTGCCTGGGTGCCTTAGCGTCCTCTGCCTGCGATGTTCTTCCCCTATATATCTGCTCCACGTCTGTGATGAACTGAGGGTTTGCATCCCCCAGAATTCATGTATCAAAATCCTAACCCCCAATGTTATAGTATTAAGAGGTGGGACTTTGAGGAGATAATTCGGGTTAGACAAGATCATAAAGGTAAGTCCCCCATGACAGGATTACTTTTCCTATAAGAAGAAGAAGAGACATCCAGCTCTCTGTCTCCCCATGAACAAAGAGGTCATGTGAGCACACAGTGAGATAGTGGCCACCTACTAGCCAAGAAAAGAGGCCTGAGAATGAGACCTGCCTTGCTAACACCTCGATCCCGGAGTTCCCAGCTTCTAAATCTGTGGGAAATAAATCTTTTTAAGCCACCCAATCTATGGTATTTTGTTATGGCAGCTGAAGCAGACTATGACAATATCCTTCTTCACAATATTCAGGTCTTTGCTCAAGTCTTGCCCTCCTCAATGAAACCGTCTCCAAATCCCACAACTCCTTCCTTTCCCTCTTGATTTTCTTCTATAACACTTAGTCTCTTCTGACATTGTACATATTTGCTCAGTTAGTTCTTTATTGTCTGTTCCTTCCGACTAGAATACAAAACCTAGAAGGATAGGGATTATTAGGCTGTTTATTAGGGATTATTCAAGGCTGTTTGTTCCTAGCCTTGAATAATGCCTCATGCAGTAGGTGCTCAATAAATATTAGATAGATGAAGGAATGGCATGAGGATGTTTTAAAGATCTTTTACACCACTGCTAAGCATTACAGTAAAAACAAAATAATATTACAAAGTTTATTATTTCAATTGCATTTTGTCAATGCAATATTTTTCCTTTGGCCTTTAAAGCAAAATTTCAAACTTAATAGGCTTACTGACAAAGTGCTACAAAAAATGTGCCACTAAAAAGAAGGCAATTTTCCAAGTAGGAGTGAAAACTATAACACATAGCATGAATGAGTTCCCCTTTGAGAAAACGTAACCAAAAACAATCCAATTAAGAATGCGCATAGAAGGATCCTTAAAATAACAAGTATCAAATTTGAATATAAAATATGATCACATCCATGTGGATAATAAAGCAAATCATTATAAATGAAGAAATAAATAATTTCCTGGAAGGAAATGCACAGAAACTTTAACAGTTTCGGTTAAAATGATCATTATTGGATAAGCAAGGTTATGGACAATTATGATATATGATTTTATGTCCATATTTTTGTATTGTGTACACTAAATATGGGTAACTTAATAAGAGGTTTCTAAAAGTTGATTGGTCACTTCACAATAAATGACATTTCCAAAGCTTGTCTACTTGGCTGCCATCAAAATGGAGATGACCTCATGCACTGGGTACTCCTTAAATCACACTTTTGCTAAATACTCACAAGAACACTTCTTAGTGTTTTAGCTGACAGTTCTGCATTTATAAAATGCCATCCCTCTCTCTACTTAGAGAAAGACTGATGAAAAACATGGAAGAGAAAGCTAGCTTCTATTTTATCAAACTGAGAGGGAAGAAGGCTCAAACCCAGGGCAGATTAAGCAACACCTCAAAGTTTCTCTTTTTAGTGTTAATTTTGTATGAGACCTGGGGCATGATAACCTACATGTCCGGAAATGTTACTTGTTGGGCTGGAAAAAAAATTTCATTACAATTTGCCCCAGTATCACACAGCAAAATCAAACTGCGGCTTAGAGAGTTAGCTCTTGGGGCAACAAAGGAATGAGGAAGTTACTCTCCGGCTCCAACTTAGCCCTTATTATTGTTCTTTACCATTGGATTTAGCCAGAGGACACTCAGGCAGTTGCCTGGGGCACACACTTCTTGCCCTTTAAAAACCTCAGATCTCTGCAAAGCTTCTTCAGCTTTGTGGAAGATGCCATGTGCTCGGAATGTCAGATGTGGAGGCTCTGTGTGGGCTCACTAAGAGATTTCAGCTGGGACAGTTGCTTCGTGAACTCCACATCTTACCTTTATATTTCCAAATTTAGTTCCTTGTAAAGGAAGAGAAAAAGAAGAATCAGGGTGTCAAGAGCAAATCGGTTCAGCACCCTTTTGCTGAGAATATTTGGTGGTGTTGCACTTGGTCAGCAAATGTCCTGACACTAAAATCACTTTTCCTGATTCAGTCATGCTAGCTTTCCAAGAATTTACTCTTCTCTAGATATGTGACAACTGAGGAGCATAATAGGAATTTATTTGCTAGTTGCTTACTTTAGCTATGGTCTTAAGAAGGAATTTCATGGAAGATAGGTTTCTCAGATAAAATACAGGATGCTCTGTTATATTTGATTTTGAGTAAATAACAAATAATATTTTAGTATAAGTAGGTCTTATGCAATATTTAGTGTAAGTGTTTAGGACATGTTTATACTAAAATTTATACTAAATTTGTTTTTCATATGAAATTCCACTATAACTTGTGTCCTTAATTTTTGTTTACTAAATCTGGTGACTCTAATGAGGGAGGAACTTTGACTGTTCCTTTTAAATTTTCACTTAAATTTTCATCCATAGCTTCCCTATATTTTAACGATCCTTAATAAATTCCCATAGTAAAATACATATGTTTTATTTCCTGATCAGCCTTTTTTTACATTATTTAAGTTCAGGAATTAATTCCACATAACTTAATTCATTTCTGATTTGCATTTTTTAGTAATAAAAATTTGTCTTAAATGGCTTTAAAATGTTAGTTTCTGGCAACTGCGGAATGAACATAATCTTTTAAAAATACGACCATGTGTTCTGACAATTTTTTTTAATGTCTTATCAAAGTGAATAAAATGGCACCAGTGCTTCACAGAAACCCCAATAGTCATAGGTGCTGGTCCTTTGGTGAGTGTACACTTTCTCTCTCTGGTCTAGCGGAAATTAAAGTCTTCCATTAATGGGAAATACACAAATCACACCCTCAGGCTACAGCACAGTAAAATGACTATTAACTGAACTAAACTAAGGGGCAGATCAGCCTGGTAAGTGTCTACGATTATACTGTGGAACTAAAATGGAATAAAAGAAAGGCAATGTGATAAAGAATACTGGATGAACCCAAACTTCTTTTGGAAGAGGATTGTAGTTATTTTCGCTGTTTAGAATAAATCCTCTTATACTCCCTTATGTGAAGAATCGAGAATATTCCAAGGAATATTCTAAATGTCCAAATGACCATGGAAGTTTAATTTTGCTTAATGGAGTAAGGCCATCTGGGGCCCAAACAGTGTGCTGGTTGTAATAGAGGAAAGATTAGGTATTGTAAACAATAGCCCTCTTTCTTGATCCTTTCTCCACTTCAGCCTTTCAAAGAGAAATATATAATAAATATTAATAAAACATGTGTTGAAATAAGTGTTCAATTATTTGCCTTTCTAGATTATCCTTCTAAGTTCACATACTTACTTAGAAAAATAATCAACCCAAATTACACAAATTCCTCAAATATGAAAAATCATGACAAGATAGTACAAGGGACACAAGAACCCCCTTGCTCCAATCCAGGCCTCCAGATGTTTTGGAGCAAAGTTCTAGAGCTTTAGTTAACATGAGAATTCCCTGGAAGACTTCTTAAAGTACAGATTGCTGGGCTCTACTGCCACAGTTTCTGATTGGGTAGGTATGGGGCAGGGCCTAGAATTGTGTATTTTTAAATGTATTTTTATTTTTAATTGGCACATAATAGTTGTACACATTTATAGGATATAGGCTGATATTTTATTACATGTATACAATGTTTGGTGATCAAATCAGACTAATTAGCATATCTATCACCTCAAACAGTTATCATTTGTTTGGGTTGGGAACATTCAAAATCATCTCTTCCAGCCATTTGAAAATGTTCACAAATTATTGTTAACTTTAGTCACCATACAGTGCTATAGAGCATTAGAACTTACTCCTCCTGTCTAACTGTAATTTTGTATTCCTTAAGCAACCTCTCTCTATCCCCTCCCCACCCTTCCCAGCCTCTAGTAACCATTGTTCTACTTAACATTGTGCATTTTCAGCAGTTTTCCAGGAGGTGTTGCTATTGCTAGTCTAGGGACTGTACTTTGAGAACCACTGTTTCAGAATTTATATTCTGATATACTAAACCCAGTGAAGTTAACGTATGATTAGGGATTCTGTTAATTCATGTTTGTTTGTTTTTGTTTTTTAAATTTCCTGCTCCATTGCATAGCCTCACAAGTATTATAATTTTTTTCCAGGGCTAAAGACCAGAATTACAGTTGTACATGTAATAGATATTTGATAAATTGAAAGTAGATTATATTGCATCATCCATAGAATTATTTTTATTTCCTTCAATGGAGGTCTCTTTATTTGTCTTAAGCAAAAAGAAGCAAATGTGGTAGCATGTATTTCTGAGAAGAGATGATAGTGGCATGATTTTCTGGGTTGATATGAAGATTCAGGGATCATCAGAAACTCTAAGCATCCCAAAATGAAAGTTTGTGTCATTTTAAGTGATAAAATTACGCATATCAAGTTCTATGGGGATTTGTATGACATTTTCTAATCTCAAAATCTTGTAGGAGCTTTTTTCCCCACTTCCATGCTACTTTTTATAAATTTCATTTTGAGTTTCTATTGCCTTACCCAGAAGCTTTTACATTTTGGACCTGGAAAGAGATTTCTGACTCCACAGAGAATTATTTTTTACACTTAACAATGTTTGATATTGTAGATAAAATGTCATACCTTAAAAACCTCATTTTAAGTTAGTTTGCCTCTGCGACTGAATGGTCTTTGGAACTAAGAAGAATATGATAAAGAGAGCAAGCACAAAGGGACTAAGCTTAGAGAAATATTTGTACTGTTTGATCATTTTGGTGAGTTTCTAAAATATATTAAGAATATTCTCTATGTATAGATAATTAATATAAACCTGAAATGTCTTTGGCAGTGTTATTTCTGATGCTTATTTATGTCTGAGAAAACTAAAACAAATAGATAATAAAAGTTCTCCTTTGGATCATTCCTCAAGGGTAGGCCTTCTTTTATATCCTCATCAAGAAGCATGGAAGGTTTTGCTATCTTGGTATCTGCTTACAAACTATCATTTTACAGAAAAAAAAAAAAAAAAAGGAGGAGAAGAAGAAAGAGGAGGTGGAGAAGGAGGAAGTGTAAGGGGAGGAGGAGGAGGGGGAGAAGGCCCAATGATGATCTGACACTTAATTACTTTTCTTCAAACCATTATAGATAAGAAAAGCTAGCCAATAGTTAAATACATATATAGCTTTATCCCTATATTTTAACCAAAGATTTAGAAATCTTCCCAAACCAACATTTGGAGGGAGAGAGAGATGGAAACACTCATTTTTATGGTGAACTCTGATGTCAGACTCTGTTGTGTAAGTTTCTTAATGGATGGGATTTTGGAGCTTTCCAGTCTATTTCTCCACAATATATTATAGTTGCCTTAAGTAATTTTATGGCAAAGTTAAAAGGATTTCTTTCTTTATGAAGCAAGGCTTGGAAATGTAACTATTTGAGGGTTCAAGGGAATGGCCACTGGACATCTTAAAAATAAAACCAAACAAAATAAACTTCTCCATTAGGTTTTCTCCTGGATGAAATCCTCACCGTTGTAACTCTAATGTAAAATTCTCTGCAGCATTGTAAAATAGGAAGTTGAGTTTTGATTCTCAAAATGAGTTCTTCTGTTGCCTTCCCATGACCTCCTTTCATGCATTTTCCAGGAGCTCTACACTTTGATTGAACTCTGAGTACCTAATTCCAGACTACAACTTTTTCAGCCACAGGCTCCAAAGTTATTTCTGCTTCTTGTCTTCTTCAGTTTTATCATCTCTGTCTTCCTCTCTTCATACATTAAATCAGCGTAGTTAATTTAAGATTAATCCTTGGATGAAGTCATTTTATAAAATTATTTTATATTAAGAAATTGTATACTGGTGGGCAAAATCTCTCCAAATGGAACCAGTACGCTAAGAGAAAGGGTTGAGGGGGATCTAAATTGATGTCAATGTAATGTATTCGTGGGACACTTCTTAGCCTTGTGTGAAATACAAGGAAGTTGAAGGTAGCCTTGCCTAATGACACAGGGTATTTGTCAGTGCCGCTTCGCCAGCTGGAAATCTTCCACAACACGCAGCACCCCTGCCTGGGCCTCAGTGGGTTCCGAGCTGGCCGTTGGGCTGGTTCTGCCCACTCAGTCTGACAGGCTGCGGTCGGCTCCTGCTAAGACCCCTGATCCCACGCCCACCATAGGCGTGCCAGGCATGGAGCGGTGAGGGGTGTGTGAGTGAGTGAGTACAGAATCCAGCCACGGCACAGAGCCAGGTGCGCCAGCTGCTGCAGTGCGGCGGGCAGATTTAGGTGCCGGCACAAGCACTGGTTCCCTGTGAGGCGGCAGCTGGACCAGGCATACTGCAAGCAAATTCTGCCTTCGATGCTGGTGTCTGGACTTGGGGAACACGGTGACACCCAAAAAACTTAGAGACGCCAACAACCACAGAGCCCCAAAAGGGTGTTACAGCATGTCACCGTTTGTTTGTTCCCGTAGCCCAGCAAACAAGGGTGTGTCAGAGCTCTGGCTCAGGGAGTCCCAAGGTTTGCGCCTCCAGAAGGGTTGCAGCTCTTCTCTCCTTCCTTTCATATGCAGCACAGTGAACGGGGCAGGGGGTGGGCAGGAGTGTGTTTTGGCTCCTTTGTGTTACAGCTCATTCAGTCCTGCTGCCCCACTCTGGCCCACAGCTCTTGGGCTGGCCCGGCCCCACTGCCGCTTCTTGTCGTCTTGGGTGGCCACTCGGGCAGCAGTGGAGGGCTGGAGGGCTACAGTGTTACAGCTCCTTTTGCACCTGCTGTTCAGTGGGTCCCGGGTTCTTGTCCTGCATCCAAGAAGAATGAGGTTGTGTGGATAACTGGAGAGTGAGCAAGACGGAGAAAAGTTTTACTGAGTGACAGAACATCTCTGGGCGGAGAGGCGATCTGCAGTGGGTAGTCCCCAGGTGTGGCTGAATCTGGAGTTTTTATAGGCTCAGAATGTGGGAGGTGCAAGCGGTAGGTAGTCATGGAAAAGGCAATATTGGATTGGTTAAAAAGCATTATTCAGGCTGGGCCCATTGGCTCATGCATGTAATCCCAGCACTTCGGGAGGCTGAGGCAGGCGGAACAACTGAGGTCAGGAGCTCGAGACCAGCCTGGCCAACCATGGCCAACATGGCCGTCTCTACTGAAAATACAAAAATTAGCCAGGTGTGGTGGCACATGCCTGTAATCCCAGTTACTGGGGAAGCTGAGGCAGGAGAGTCGCCTGAGGCGAAGGCTGCAGTGAGCCAAGATCGCATCACTGCACTCCAGCCTGGGAGACAGAGCCGGACTCCATCACCCAAAAAAAAGGAAAAAAAAAAAAAGAATTATTCAGAAAGAACCAATCAGGAAAGAACAGGCAAACAGGAACAGAAGTTCTCACTCTGGTTACAGACTCCATTCAGAACCAGCAGCCCAGTTTTCAGGCTTTAGGCTTTTTTTGGCTTGAAGGTTGGGTTTCACTGGGGACCCACTCCTGTCTGCCTGGGAATTTGTCTGCCTCCTGCCACTGTCACTAACATGAGGTGAAACTTAGAAAAGGAGACCAATAGAATCATATCCACTATTTCTCAATTAACTTGATTCACCAGGATCCATCTTTTCTATAAAACTAATCACTAATGCAAGTTACTTAAAGCAGTGAGGTGCCTATATCCCAAAGCCATATATTCAAAATATAATTGTTACAAAAAGCTCAAATTGCCATTGAACTGCAAGGGTAATTGTGTTAAAGAAAAGTTGATCTATGTACTCACAGCACTGAAAACTGTCATAACCTCCTTGTTTCAGACTAAGGGGATTATTTATTGTGATAATGGGTGCATATGCTCATTAACATGTTGTCATAAACAGCTGTGTTAAATGTATTATGTGTTCTGTGACATAAATAAGGTGCTCAACATGAGATTGTGTTTAAAATATAGGCCCCAGGAAGAACAAAAAAGCAATAAATGCTTTCTAATATAGTTGCCTGGTCTTGAATTTCAAATTTATTTCTTCTTTATTAATGCTACTTGTATGGAAATTGTGGGTATTACTCTAGTAAAATATCTTGGCACTCAAGGACATTAGAACTTCTTTCTGCTGTCTCATCCTTAGTGTTTCTCAAGCCAGGTTTGCTAGCTTGTGTTTCTTTTCTGGTAGAGGAAGAGATCACGTAGACATGGGAAAGGCATTTTCAGCAAAATTAGCCTGCATTGATTCAGCAAGCTTAGAGCAGGGTTCATTTGACAGATGCTCTCAACTCAATCTTGCTCTAAAAGCCTCCAAACTAGATGTTGAACTTAGAGATCATCTAGTTCGACTTCTTAATTTTTGCAGATGAAGGAACTGAGTTTCTGAGGGCTTGAAAGACCTTTCTGGGTCATGAATTTTGAAGTGATAAAGCCAAGACCTAAGGCTAGATATCCAGACACCCAATTCAATGTACTTCCCGCTAGAAGAACAGGTTGTACTGTAATTGGGTTGGCTACACCAAAAGGATCTGTGGGGAGAAGGAGCTTATTTGGAAATAAAGACACCAGGCTGCTGTCATCTGGGATCTTTATCAATATCATCTATAGTAGAGTTATGTGCTCACCATTATTTTACAATTTATATTAATTCAAGCAAAGTTCCAGATGCTTTCTGAGTGAGTGGCCAAGGTGAAAGGAATGAATATATGACAGTGAGTGACACAAGACATCATTGGGCAAAATAACAGACTTCAAACGTAAGTTTTAGAAAAATTGAGTATGCAGGAATGAAGCAAATAAAACCAGGGAGAAACCATAAGAAGCTGTTCTGCTTTCTCTTCACTGGAAAATGGGGTGTGCAAAGATAGAAATAGTTCTGTCCATCAGAACCAGCATGAGTTAACCTCTTATGAGAATATGGATTACCTGCACTCTAGATGCCTGCCTTTTAAATGACAGAAGATTGGAATGATTTTACAAAGTACAACTAAAAGTGTTCCCATTACAGAAAAATTAAGGAAGCTAATGAAGTCGAGGTTGCTATCCTGAAAAAAAAATGAAGACTAAAATATAATTTAGGTGGTATTTTTTAAGAAATGAAATGCTGTTTCAAACAAAGGGCTCTTAAAGAAAATGTCCATCTCTTCTGCATTTTCACACAAGGTGTTTCAGGAGAAAATGGGATTAAACATCAGCAAGAAAATTCAGTTAGACTTTTAAAATGATTAAATATTGAAAACAAGATACCAAGGGACACTGTAGAATCTCTAGCCCCAAAGATTGTTCAAAATGAAATTGAAAGTAATTTGACTTGAATCATTTAAGTACACCTGTCTGAGCAAATGGTGGAGCCAATGACCTCCTGAAACCTTGTCAAGGTCTTTGACTCAACATGTGAGTATTCCATCAAATGCTATACTGCCAGCTTCGAAAACAATATACTTTCACTGATTATACTTCCTTCCTCCCCTCAAGATTCTTAAATGAGTTTCTATTACCCTTGTTGATTCTTTATGTTCATTTACATTTATGAAAAAAATTCAACTGTAATATTTATTTAGATTTCCAAGCCCATGAGAAACATTTGGATGAAAATTAAGACCCTTCAGGGATTTGTGATTTTAGGTAGTAGCTTTATTGACTTGCTTCTGCCAATGGGATTTACCTATTTTAAAACCCACCTGAGCTTTGTCCTAAATAACTTTGCCCATGCTGTTCAGAGTTGACTTTTATTCTTATAGAACACTGTATCTGATTGGATTTTTTAAAAATTTCAATGGATGCCATAATCAGAATGAAGAGATAGAAATAGTCTCCCCAAAAATCTTAGCTACCACACTAATAACTATTGCTATTTTAAAATATCTAGTTTTATTTGGAAAATATTAGTTTTTTCTGTCTAAATTTTCATGTACTGACTGATATGTGGTAATAAGCATGCTAGGATTCGTATGAATTTGTAATTTCTCATAATATTAACTTTTGGAGCCAATTGTTTTCTTAATTATGGTTATCTCGACTGGGTACTTTTTTGCTTATTTAACATAATATCCTTGATTTTAGTTTTTATTTATTCTTGGACATTGTTCAAATCCCTCAGCTTTTGTGAAAAGCTTTATAAAGAAAAGACAGGGAATCTAAGCCTGAGATTTATTTGAATACGTGAACATATTTCCCTGTGCTCTCTTGTTTCAGGTTTTCAAATTAAAGCTTTCACAGCACTGCGCTTCCTCTCAGAACCTTCTGATGCCGTCACAATGCGGGGAGGAAATGTTCTTCTCGACTGCTCCGCGGAGTCTGACCGAGGAGTTCCCGTGATCAAGTGGAAGAAAGATGGCATCCATCTAGCCTTGGGAATGGATGAAAGGAAGCAGCAACTTTCAAATGGGTCTCTACTGATACAAAACATCCTTCATTCCAGACACCACAAGCCAGATGAGGGACTTTACCAATGTGAGGCATCTTTAGGAGATTCTGGCTCAATTATTAGTCGGACAGCAAAAGTTGCAGTAGCAGGTAGGTGGATTCTTCCTTCTCTTCCTCTCCCTCCTTCCTCTCTTCTTCTTATTCCTTTTTGGGGACAAGAAAATAAGTTTTGTAAAAATGATGTACATTTTTAAAATCTTTTAAATTTTAAATTGACAATTATATATTTTTATGAGGTACAATGTCATGTTTTGATGTATGTATACATCGTGGAGTGGTTATATCAAGCTAATTAACATATCTGTCACCACATACTTATCTCTTTTCTGTGGTGAGAACATTTAAAATCTACTCTTTTAGCAATTTTGATATATACTATGCTGTGCAATAGATATTAAAAGCTTATTTCTTCTCTCTAACTGAAACCTTGTGCCCTTTGACAAACATCTTTCCATTCCTTACCACGCCCCATCTTCCCAAGCCTCTGGTAACCATTCTTCTCTCTAGTTCTATGAGTCTGACTTTTTTATAATAGATTCTACCTGTAAGTGAGATAATGCAGTATTTTTCTTTCAGTGCCTGGCATGTTTCCCTTAGCATAATATACTCTAGGTTCATCTGTGTTATCACAAATAACAGGATTTACTCTTTTTAAAGGCTGAATAGTATTCCATTGTGTGTGTGTATATATATCATATATACATATATATATATATATATATATATATATATATATATCTCATATTTTCTTTACTTATTCACCCATTCGTGATTGATTCCACATCTTGGCTGTTGTGAATAGTGCTGCAATTAACATGGAGTATAGATATCTCTTATACACTCTCATTTCAATGCCTTTGGATATATACCCATAAGTGGGATTGTTGTATCATATGGTAATTCTAATTTTAGTTTTTTGAGAAAGCTACATAACCATTTTTCATAATGGCTGTCTAATTTACATTTTCACCAACAATGCACATTTTTAAGAAAAAGGAAAGATGTAAAAAGATTCATGTTTATTCTCTCATTGTTTTGACTAACCTTTCTCCTTAAATTAGCTTAGAAAACAGTCATAGGACCTCAACTGGCTGCATAATGTTATGAGATTTTTTTTTAAACAAAACTGTTTCAAGTTGACTTACTACTTATATCTAAGGGAGGACTTCTCATTAATGGAAAAATATTAGAAAGTATAATTTGCTAATTTTACTTTACAGCTTCATTAAATGCTAAACTTTTGCAGAGTCAATTTTTTTGTTGTTGGGCCTTAAGAAGAGTAAATTTTATTTTAATTATAGTGGCATGGCCTACAACATATACATCTCAAGTAAGAAATAAAAATTCCTTCTAGTGCTTCCAAATTTCTTAATGCTTGGTAACATGTTGGCTCAACAGCTGAGTAATTAGATGAACAGTTTTTGTTTTCACCTGGATACACTGAAGTCATGTAGACCCTGAAAAAATGGTACTGACCATTCTGGAACCCATGATATTGCTATTTTTGCCCCACTCTTCTGGTTAGAAGGTAGCTCATAATTATTTCTGTTGGGCCCTGAAATGTTAGACCTGCAAAGTGAAGAATCAGTTTTTTTACTTGTTTCTATAATGATTTGACCAAAACCTGTTTTTTTTTTAACTTTTATATTGACCATAAAGCAAGGCAAGCAGATCCAACTTGAAATAAATTTAAGTTATGAATGGGTAAGCAGATTTAAAGGGCTGCTTTCAATGTAATCTTTAGTTCTCAGTAAAAACAAAATTGAATCATAGGCTGTTTAGTCATTTGTTATGGGTTTTCTTTCCCAGGTCCTACTTAGTCTAGTCTCATCTTGGAAGACTGATCAGAATAACTCATTTTATCAATAACAGGACAATTGGGCAGAATCACCACTCCCTCATGCACTCTCCTAGTGAGGGTTTGAGAAAGTTGAAATCTGAAAGATGTGATTTTGTCAGGCGGTGCTATAAAGAATTACATCTCATAGATATGTGGTTAATTCCCATATGTAGCTTCAAACCACTCTTCTGTAGCTTCTTTTCTCCACTAAGAACTCTGTAGACTGAATGTTATTTCTCTCTAAAATGTGTATATTGAAATTCTAACCCCCAATGTAATAGCACTGGGAGGTGGAGCCTTTGAGAGATAATTAGATCATGGGGTGGAGCCCTCATGAATGTGATTAGTGCCCTTATAAAAGGAACCACAGAACACCCCTGCTCGTTTCACCATGTGAGGATACAATGAGGCGTCTGTAATCTGCAACCCAGAAGAGGACTCTCATCAGAAGCCAATCGTGCTGGCACCCTGATCTCAGGTTTCCAGCCTCCAGAACTTTGAGAAATCAATGTCTGTTGTTTATAGGCTACCCAGTCCATGATACTTCGTGATAGCCAACCAAACTGATGAAGGCAGAGTTTTCCATAGTCAGTTAAGCCAGATTTTACCTCGAGGTAGACTGGCTAGCCATTCTGCTTTTCTTTGGACTGACCTGGTTTTTGCACTTGAAAGTCCCATATCCTGGGAAGCCACCTCAGTGCCAGGTAAAACCAGGACAGTGGGTCACTCTACCTCGAAGTGTCCCTGGTCTGCTTTAGCAATGACAGACTGAGGTGCAGATGCAGAAAACCCCCTCTACTCAGGAGACGGGCCAGGTGACATCCTGAACATGAAAATCAAGGCTATAAAGTAACCGGAACCTTGGAGTGATGGGTGTCTGAAATTTGATTGATGAGCATAAAGTGTAGAGAGAACTGAAGTTAATGTTAATTATGATTGATTAGGAGAAACAAGTGGAATAAATGCTTCAGATTTGGTAAAAGCAGCTTTCTCAGAATGTTCTAAATGAAGTGGAAAGGGGACAATTTGACTTTCAGTCACTAGAGAATTACTGGCCTCATAGATCCCACCCATCAGTTGTCCACAAGGCCAGAGGAGGTCTGCCGATTTGAATGAAGCAGGCTGATATTTTGATGCCTTATTACGAAAGGCAGCTGCCTATGCACTGTTAATGAAAATGGCCTGTTACATTGCAGTTTCAGTCTTCATGCAATCTACATTCACATTTACATGTGCTGTCTTTCAGTAGCAAAATGAAGAACAATTCCTTCTCTGTGAGATATTAAAATACAGTGGCTTGGACTTCAGTATTCTGGATAGGCACATGGATTCAGTCACTGAGTTACAATCTCATATTAGATTGTATCATTTCAAGGCAATAAGGCTGTTCACAGCATTTTAAACACTTACCATGCTGTTTGGCAACACAGAATACATCAATGTTATGTCTGCTGAGGTTAAGATTGCCAAACCACTAGAATTCACAAGCGGCATATATCTTCCCAGTAATAAAGACCATGGACCTGATCTAATCTCAGTTTTAAAGCATTAGCACTCAATAAACCAGTCACCACTAAATGGTAACAGTAGGCTTTGCTTGGGTAAAACAACAACAACAACAAAATGTTTTGTACTCTCAGGTGCTGTATAGAGCCTATATTAAATAATGTCCCTCTTCCATTTTTGCTTTCTCAAAGTGTCTTTTGATAAAAAGAAGTGTAGCAAACGAAATCTGTCTTTAATCAGTCAGCACAGTTTACACAATGATCTTACCATGCACCATTCATCCTATTTTCTAGGAGCTTCTCAATTGCTCTTTAAGGATTGAGTCCACACTTGGCTGGAGAGGGAAGGAAAGTAGGAAAGACAAACGAAGAACTATCATTCCATCCAGCATTTTGTTAAAAGTTGCAAAGTAACAGGCTATTGACTATCAGTATTTCTAGTCATTTTGAGTTCTATCATTAAAGAATTCCTGGGCTATTAAATCTCCATTTGAAAGCAACTTCATCATACTGGCTGAAATTTGGGAATTTTATTTTTATCCAATTAGCTCTAATCTAAAATGCTGCAGTGTTTCTGTGCCATGTATACTTCTATTTAGTCCTCTAGATTGAGAACAGCTGAAGAAGGGAAGCAGCGCTGAACTTATCTATGAAGCTTTCCTACCACCCCTCCACTGTGTATCTAGCAAAGTATGTCATGTTAATAGTAGACATTTGCCTTACAAATGAAGACATGGGGCTTTATGCCATATAAGAGAGCTTTCCACTGTTGCCATCCTTCTCTCTACCTCTCCTTCTCTTCTTTGTCTCCCTTCTACTCCTTCTCCTTCTTCACTAGATTTCAGCAGATCAAACTCACCCATATATGTGCATATATAAACATACTCTTAACAAACTGAGTTGGAATAATTTGCTTTACATCTCAATAGCCTACAAATTAATTAACTATTGAAAACTTTGTGATTAGAAAATTGACTGTTTGGGAATATTCAAGTGCCACTTAAAAAGGAAAAAGCATGAGCATTTCTTCATTCCTTCCCTAACCCTTACCGTGAAAATGAACTTGCATCTGGCCAAGCACATCTTCCCCACTCTAAATGTTGCCAGCTATCTGAGCCTCTGGATTATTTTCTGTTCAGCAGACATAATAATAACCTACCTCCCAAGGCTGTGGTAATTTTCAAACAACATCTAGGATGTAAAGCTCTAGTGCAGAGTAGATTCTTATTCAATGACAGCCATAGTGTAAATAGAACTAACAATGATTATTATTGTGTTATTTTAATAATTATTAGGAGTGAACAACTTTCAGTATTCCCATGTGATGATGCAAAATTTTTTTTCAGGGCAATGAAAAATAGGCAACAAATCCTGAGACATACATATTGTAATCTTGGATCAGATATCTGCCTTTGCAATCTGTGAACACAAACTGGCAAGCCTGAATTGAGTTTTCAAAAAGTTAAATCTACGGAAATTTTTTGGCAAGCAGTGCCCAAATCCTTTGGAATAAAAGATTCATTTTTGACCAGTGGATCTACTATTATGTTAATGCAATCAATACAGTTTGTACTGACCAGAGGAGGCGTTTGAGATTGAGTGACCTTACAATCATTTCCGAAACAGGTACAGGGCACTCCTCTCAGCCTTCTTAATGGCTTTTCAACTGAAAAAGATTCACTGAAGCTTGTTCATGGGAGTTCACTTGGTCTTGACTTGGAGTTTAACACAACTGGTACCATCCTGGGGATGAGAGATTAATTCTAATATGTAAGAAGACTAGATAACAACAGATTTCCTATGAATAAACATAAAAATCCCATTTTATTTTGCTTTTTTATACAACCATGACCACCTGTCCACCCATCCCCACACCTACCCACCCACACAGCTCCTTGTCCACTCACTTGCCCTGCACGCTCTAAGGAGCACAGTTGGAGCCTAAGTGGTACTTTTGCTTGCATTTATACTTCTGGGGATGGCGTGGGACAGGCTTCTCCAAGGGTAAAGCAATGCCGACTGCTGGATACATTATAGTGTATTGTATCCAGGTAGATTTGTCTTTGTTAATTTATGAGCATTTACATCTTAGTATTAAAACCACTGACTTGCTTTTTATAGCAGTTTCTGCTTCAGAAAGTGAATCTGTATACATTACCTTGTTATGCTCAGAAACAGTCTGTGATATAAGTACCCAAATTGACAGGTTAAGAACTTACTGGAAAAAGCTAAGAGCTCTATGGCCAGAGACTGGGACTTAGATAGTCTAAATCCAGATGTACACTTATTCCCTTATCACTTTGCTTCTCAATCTAAGGACTAGATTTCAGAACTCTGTAAACAATTTCTTATGTAGTCAGTCATTTATTTTTAATCAGTGAAACTCTCCACAATACAAATTAAGGAAAATAACAATAATGGTAACAATGATAATAATAATGAAAATCGATTTATCCACTTAGTCCCTTGAAAATGTCAACTCCTTGTGGGAAACACTATGATTTAGATGTTTTCTTCTAAGATGAGAAGATTTTGCTATCATAGCTATACATTCAATAGTGACACATGACAAATCTGTGTCAGAAAAACAGACAGCATATAATTTTTAAAATAAGCTCATAAATAATGATCTTTCTAGGAACACAATTTGGTAATCTTTTATCTTTCTAATTGGTTTTACAATTCAGGCCAAGTTTGCATATTTTTTTTTCTGCTTCTTAAAAATCAAGAAAATAAAAGGCCAACTAAATTGCATTTACTTGAGTTGCTATTTCATTCAGGGACATATTTTTTTCTTCCCTATTACAATAGATGTTCAAGATGCAAATTGTCACACTCTGCTTTTAAATAACACTGGCATTATAATTAAAATTCCCCTGTGTTTTTAAAAAAATAATTAGTTACTCGAGGAGTTGTTTCAGTGAATTCTCTTCTAGAATGCCTCCCATTTAAATGAGTTATGAAATAATTAGCGAAAGCATATTATGGTGAGAGAAAGTAGAATGAAGCATTTTGTGAAATGATAACCTGACCTTTATGTTCTTACTTAAAAGAACCTGAAAAAAAAACCTTAACAGAAGAGAAGGAAGAATAAACCACATTGCCTCAGGTCACACAAATGTTATATAAAGGAAACAGCAAGAAAAATGTTTATATTTCTTCTCTCTACAGGAGCAAATATAAGCATTTTGCCTAGAAGGTCAACTTCATCCTGTGCAGCAGTTTGGAAAATGTATCCCAGGGCCCTTGAATATGCTCAGAATTCTATTTGGGAAGGTTCGGTTACAGTGCAGAGCTTTCCATTTTACATTTATAGAGATATTGTTTATTTTCCAATGATAAGCAGAGAATTAAATTGCTCTGACTCCATAATTCTTAATGACTTAATGATCTTCATTTAGCTAAATGTTCCTATTGTTTTGTAGTTAAAGCATGAGAGAAAGACAAAATAAGAAATAAATGTGGTCTTATAAGTAACTGTTGTATGCTTACTAGTCTTATCATTTTTCTTTAATTTTATTGCTAAATCAAATTGAGATACAGCCATCACCGATATTTCCCCAATGCCTATTCCATCATACAGCCCACACACCCTCAACTTAAACAATTGCATTTTAAAGAGGAAGGTTTTAGTCGCCTCCTTCCTAAGTCAATTAACTCTGCAATAAAATTAAAATATAAATATATTCCTGAAAAATATGCAGAGTGAAAAGACATCTTCTACATTATAAAATTTACAATAGAGAACTTGACAAGGCTTTTTATAGTAGAAACGTCAACAAAATAACCTAAAAAAATTTCCAACCTTTCATTTCCTTTTCTTTGTTATGAATTCTAATTCATGTGACAATGGAAATAGCTAATTATTCATTCTAAATTTAATCGGTATCTTAAGAGCTCTGTTCTTTTATTCAACTCTTAAGCTATCTACAGTTTGATTTTTGCTGGTACTGTAATGAAAATGCAGGAGAAACATCTAACACAACTTAGTAATAGTAACGAAAAACTCTTGAATTTTAGAAAACCTTTTTGGAATATAAAAATTTAAGTTTCTTGAAAAATGTCAAGATAAAAAAGATTCAAATCATAGTAATGTGAGAGAAAATAATGTAATACGTTTCTTTACATCACAAGGAAAATATATTACACTGTTAATCTTGTTAATCTGTTTAACAAAACACAGATTAACAAGAAAAAAGCATAATAAATTTATTCAAACAAAGTTATACACAATTAACTTTCAGAAATGAAGACCCAAACCCCTAGGGAAAGCTTTATATTTTTATGCTAAGTCTTATAAGAGAAGTGGAGAATTGTGGAAAAACATGATTGGACAGAGAGCATAGACAAATGGAAATAAACTGGGGGAAACTGAATAAGGTCTGGTTGTTCAAATAATTGTCTGCACCTCTGTATGATATTCTTTCCTGTATTAGTCTGTTCTCACACTGCTATAAAGAACTGCCCAAGACTGGGTAGTTTATAAAGGAAAGAGGTTTAAGTGACTCACAGTTCTGCAGGGCTGGGGAAGCCTCAGGAAACTTATAATCATGGTGGAAAGGGAAGCAAACATGTCCTTCTTCACATGGCAGCAGGAAGGAGAAGAATGAGAGAAGTGCAGAGTGAAAGGGGGGAAAGCCACTCACGAAACCATCAGATCTCATGAGAACTCACTATCATGAGAACAGCATTGGGGAACGACCCACATGGCTCAATCACCTCCCACGAGGTCCCTCCCACAACACGTGGGGATTACAATTTGGGTTACAATTCAAGATGAGATTTGGGTGGGGACACAGAACCAGACCCTATCACTTCCCCTGGCTATTGGGCAGGACGCCTGTCACATGAGGGTTTCTTTTATGGACAGCTCTCACATAGAAAACTGGAAGATAGTCAGAGTGACCTCCAAACCGCCACATTTTGGTGTAGCATGTCCTGCACCCCATCATTAAGTAGAATAATTGTAGCATTACATTAGATAACACAGTTGTACAATTCTGATGAAAAAATGATGGATAATAACTTTAAGAACCTATTTCTGGTACTGATTATTTTCCTATTATATTTTTATGTATATGGTAAAATATATTATTTAAACTCAATAATTGTATACAAACACATTTGAATTAAGATATTAATATTAGATACAAAGCTTGTCTACAAAGTAAAGAGACATCAAAACCTAGAATGTGTCCTGGAAGCCAAGTAAATTAATTAGAGGAAATCATGGAAAATCTCAGTGTATGGTACCTCAACCATCTTAAATGTGTACTACCATAAGCAGTGTATATAGATGAAAGTAATGAATACAGTTAGTGAACACAATTACTTATCTCCCTGTAAAAAGTTATTGTTAACAGTCTTTATATTTATAATCTATATCTATATACTCTATAATAAGCAGTCTAATATATTGGTCATTGTATTAGTCCATTTTCACACTGCTGATAAAGACATAGCAAAGACTGGGAAGAAAAAGAGGCTTATTACAGTTCTACATGGCTGGGGAGGCCTCACAATCATGGCAGAAGGCAAGGAGGAGCAAGTCACATCTTACACGGATGGTGGCAGGCAAAGAGAGAGCTTGTGCAGGGTAACTCCCCTTTTTAAAACCATCAGATCTTGTGAGACTTATTCACTATCATGAGAACAGTATGGGAAAGACCTGCCTCCATGATTCAGTTACCTCCCACAGGGTCCCTCCCACAACACATGGTAATTCAAGATGAGATTTGGGTTGGGACATGCCAAATCATATCAGTCATTACACCCATCATTGCTAAATTTGCCTATTATTTGGTAGAGGTAAGAGTTATAATAAATCAGAAAGAGCCATTTGGATTCATGAAGGAGCGACATATTTTTGACCTAGCAAATCAGTTGTTTTGGACTTTGAATCATGAAGTTAACATAAAACAGTAACAATAAAACAACAATGATAAATATTTTTGATAGAAATTCAATAATCAGAGTAGGTCCCAAATTTCCAAATTTATCTCTTCATTGTATGTTATACTGGGAATGAACAAACACACACACATGCACACACACATACCTGTGACTCTTAGTGCTCCAGCTCAGAGTTCTTTGGAAGTTTCCTGTTAAAAGACAGAGCTTTAGCCTCAAAGGTCAAAGCACTTCCATTGAAAAGCCTTGTTTGAAAAATTCTCCCTGTAGTCTCAGCTACTCGAGAGGCTGAGGCAGGAGAATGGCGTGAACCCGGGAGGCGGAGCTTGCAGTGAGCCGAGATAGTGCCACTGCAGTCCGGCCTGGGCGAAAGAGCGAGACTCTGTCTCAAAAAAAAAAAAGGAAAAAAGGAAAAAGAAAAATTCCCACAGCATCTGAGCATCTGAGAAGCAGCTCTTAGGTACACAGAATTTATCACAGGTTCTTAACTAGTGCTTATTATGAAATGTAACTCCGGTATCTCTAATTGGGCCAGATGGAGCTATGGGTTTCTAATTTCTGGAGGGCAGTTAAGCCTCAAAGTTTGGTTTCTCAGAGTAGCATGTCTACCTTCAGAATCCCAATGAGCATGTGTCAGAGAAAAGTTACACTTAAATAGTTTGATAGGCTGGGCATGGTGGCCCATGCCTGTAATCCCAACATTTGGGAGGCTGAGATGGCAGGATTGCTTGAGCCCAGGAATTCAAGATCAGCATGGGCAACATAGTGAGACCCCTGTTTCTACAAAAAAATAAAAAATCACCTGGCTGTGGTGGTGCATGCCTGTAGTCCCAGCTACTTGGGAGGCTGAGGCAGAAGGATCACTTGAGCCAGGAGGTCAAGGCTGCTGTAAGCTGTCAGCATGCCACTGCACTGCAGTCTGAGTGACAGAGTGAGACCTTATCTCAAAAAAAAACCAACAACATTTTTTTAACAAAAATTAAAAAAAATGTTTGATAGGTCTCAGTATATCTGGGGCTGGGAGTGGTGGCTCATGCCTGTAATCCCAACACTTTGGGAGGCTGAAGCAGGAGGATCACTTAAAGACAGGAGTTTGAGACCAGTCTGGGCAACATAGCAAGGTCCCGTCTCTACATAAGATTTAAAAATTAGCCAGGTATGGTAGTACATGCCTGCAGTCCTAGCTACTTAGGAGGCTGAAGTGGGAGGTTGCTTGAGCCCAGGAGTTCGAGGCTGCGATGATCTATGATTGCACCACTGCACTCCAGCCTGGGCAACAGAGTGAGATCACAACTTTAAAAAAAGATGGTTATATATGTGGGATATAGTTTGTGTGACAGGATCTGTATTCTATCACATCTGCATATTTCCCATGATCTGTAAAGGAATGAATTTACGCTATTTATATCCTAACTCAGGTTACCCAGAGATATTTAGATATAAACACAGTACACAGACACATTCACACACCTTTCCATTTAGATAGCTCTTCCTAGATAAGCCTCTGTATCTTCAATCCACTGATGAACACCACGGTCATAAAATCTGCTTGTTGATTTATAACCCTTGTTCTTTTTATACACATTTTTAAAATCTGCTTTAAAAAATCAATTTCATTGTAACCCTGAGGCTTTACCACCCTTAAAACAGGCTGCTCATCAGGTTCATTTACTAAGATTTTACCTGGAACACTTCACCAACTAGAAACCTATTTAAGAAAGTGTGTTAAAGATTAATAAAGCCTATATAGCTTCAGCATTAAATTTCAGTGCTGGTTGGTTTTATTGGATTGGATTTTTGTGGTCCCTTTTGCAAAGGAATTCATCTCCAAAGGCTGAAACATGACATAAAAAATAATTAGTATTTCTTTGATGCAGAAGGCATGGGTTCCAGGAGCATCCTTTGGATCCCACGGTGCATTGGGCACTCCATGAGCCAACCTTGTGGCTATTTTTCTAAAGTTGTTTCCAGTTATGGCCCAGCCCAGGAGTGGCCAGGTTTGGAATATGTAATTGCAGATAAAATAAATGTTCTCTTCCACCTCAGTATACACATTGTGAATATCTGGGATTTATTTATTTGTTTTTAGTGGGAAATAGTTTATATACCATAACATTTACCCTTTAAAAGTATATAATCCAGTCACTGTTATTCATAAAATTGTGCAACCATCACCACTATCTAATTCCATAACATTTTCATCACTCCTGTCTCCCCTTCTCCTCCTGCTCTGGAAAACACTTATCTACTTTCTGTCTTTGCTATTCAACATAAATGAGATTATCTGATTATCCTGTGGCTTGTTTTTTCACTTAATGATATATCTTGGGCATCTTTCTATATTTGTTCTCACAGATCAGTCTCATGCTTTTTAATTCCTGCACAATATTTCATGGTTTATGATTCATATATTGAAAGCTATTCTAATTGTTTCTGAATTTTTGCTTTTGCTAATAATTCATTAATGAATATTCTTGTATTTAGTAAATGCTCTTCTGTACATACCTTTGACAAGTCTTCTTCTTACCTAGTGATGTAATCACTTAATCAATGGGTATGAACATTTTGATAGAAACTGGTATATTCAAGAGCATTTTATTAGCCTGGACCTAAACATTGTAAGCCAGGATTTGTTTTTCTGCTATTGACTGAGCAAATACAGCTGGCTTCTTCTTAACTTGTAAATATCATTGAAGCCTACTGCCTACTCTGATAAGAGTAGTGATGAGTTGACACTGTTGATGAACAGCCATAGGCATTTGTCAGAGAGAATCATATACATGGAAACCTAGAGGAATGCATCTAATCCATGTCCTAGGTTTCTGACTATGGTTTGGATATTCGTCCCCTCCAAACCTCGTGTTGAAATTTGATCCACAAGGTGGGGCCTAATGGGAGGTGTTTGTGTTATGACAGTGGATTTCTCAGAATGGCTCAGTGCTATCCTCACAGTAATAAATGAGCTCTTGCTTTATTAGTTCCCAGGAGAGCTGGTTGTTAAAAAGAGCCTGGTGTCTCCTCCCTCTCCCTCTTGTTTCCTCTCTTATCATGTGATCTCTGTACATGCTGGCTTCCCTTCACCTTCTGCCACAAATGGAAGCAGCTTGAGGCCCTTATCAGAAGTAGACGTTGGCACCATGTTTCTTGCACAGCTTTCAAAACTGAAAGCCAGATGAACATTTTTTCTTTATAAGTTATCCAACCTCAGATATTCCTTTATAGTAATACACATAGTCTAAGACAATTATCCATGTACTGATTTGTGTGTCTTCTGCTGTCTGTAAAAGGAAGTTTCTAGTAGATATCACTCCATGAACTATCTTGGGATTCCTCTTAGGTCCAAAATAATAATTTTTCAGGCTCTGTATATAATGTCAGACCCCATAGAGTCACATTAGCATACCATAGAAGAATGAGAACTCTTTCTGGTGGCCTAAATGTCTTTTGGCATCTGAGTCCTGCCTATACCTCTAGTCTCATTTTTTTTTCTTTTTTTTGAGACAGATTATTGCTCATGTTGCCCAGGCTGGAGTGCAGTGATGCGATCTCAGCTCACTGCAACCTCTGCCTCCCAGGTTCAAGCCAAGCGATTCTCCTGCCTCAGCCACCCGAGTATCTGGGATTACAAGCATGTGCTAGCATACCTGGCTAATTTTTTTTTTTTTGTATTTTTAATAGAGACGGGGTCACCATGTTGGCCAGACTGGTTTTGAACTCCTGACCTCAAGTGATCCTCCTGCCTTGGCCTCCCAAAGTGCTAGGATTACAGGCATAAGCCACCGCACCCAGACTCTAGCCTCGTTTGTAACCAAATCCATACTCATCTCTTCATGTTTTAACAGCAGTTTGATAAATGTGCATTCTGGTGCCATGGCTTTGTGCCCTTTATTCTATATGCCCTATTCTCTCATACATCATGCTAGCACTTGCCTTTTTTCCTCAGACTCAGTTCTTGCAACCCACCTTCAGGAACCTGTAACTGGCCCCCTAGACTAGGAGAGGCTCCATCTTCTTTGTGCTCACCATAATCTATCCTTCCCTCTGTCATTGTATGGAGCATATTACACTGTATCCTTACAAGGCTCCTAGACAAACGTGACTCCTCCCCTGGCCAAAGATCTCATAAAGACACAGACCATGTTACATTTGTCTTAGCCTCCCTAGGCAGTGAGACTCCACAGAACCTTATTAGTTGTGTGGGGTAACACGGTGGTTAGGGGCACAAGCTTCAGAGCTAGTCAGCCTGAGAATCTATCTCTTGGCCATTCACTAGTTCTGCAAACTTGGGACAACTGTGGAAATGTTCTGTGCCTAGTTTTTTCATGTATTAAATATGGCTATGAGATAGTGTCTACCTTCTAAGGTTATTGTGAAGATTACCAAATCATGCTGAACAGAGGACCTAAAACATAGTGAAGCAGGACATTTCCCTGACCCCCCATGGGACTTGCAACAGGGGTGCTTCCTTTACTCAGCCCACTGCTCTCAACTCCTTGTGGAGGGAGCACACAAGTGAACAAGTCGGGAACTGGAGTGCACAAGTGCTGGAACCAGCCGGCCATTTTGGTGCTGGCAGGATCAAACTCCAATCACTCAGACCTGCTGCACACCTGCACAGGAGGGAGTGCACAGGTGAGCAGGTATAGGAGCCAGAGTGAGCACTTTTGGGCGCCAGCAGGAGCGAACTCTGTGCAGGCCCCATGGCAGCATCCAGGTGGGATGCTTGCGATTCCCAAAGCCCCAGAGGGTAAGTTACGGTGCTTTTAGGTCTGCCATCTGCAGACAGCATAACAGCTCATTGGGCCCATGGCTACCCTCTGCCAACAAAGGCAAAGAGCCTGTGTGACAGCCTTCTGTATCCGCACTCATGGCTCCCAAGCTCTTGTCCAGCATCCAGGAAATATAAGGTTGTATGAATGAATTGAAGGATGGTAAATGTGAGGGATTTTATTGCTGATGAAAGTGGCTGTCAGTGGGAAGAGAAGCTGAAAAGGGTACAGTGTGGGGGAAGGGTAGGTAATCTTCCCTTGAAGTCTGGCCATCTCTGGCTGGATTCTTTTTTGAAGTTATGCCATCAAGCTGTTCCTCTGAAGTCAAGCCAGTTCTCTCCAGTCATCTGGCTGCTTCTTCCCTCTGCTCGCTGAGTCTGGGGTCTTTATAGGCACATGATGAGATGGGGTGGGGCCATGGGTGGTTTAGGAAAAGGCAACATTTGAGCAGGAAAACAGGGATATGAGTTCTCATTTTAGGTGGTGATTTCAGGCTTTTCAGCTTGAGGGTGAGATTTTGTCAGGGACCCGCTCTTTTCTGCCTAGAATTTCTCTGTTCCCTGTCCCCATCAATAGTAAAAGCTCAATAAGTGAGGCTTTATGAAAAACAGAAAATCAGGGCAGTATTAAAGATTCCCTAGGTACCTTGCAGCAAATAGGAAGACAGAATCCCCATGAAGAAGCCTTTTTCTATGTGGGGACACATATCCTGTGTCTTTGCTGCTCTGTGAGTATTGGCCTGTTTCCCATGCAGAGGTTTGTTCTTCCCCATCTAGGTGGGCCCTGTGCAAACATATGAGATTATATTTGTCTTTTTAAAGTTCTTAGCACCAATATTGTAGGATCAATACTTCTGCCTGAAGTAAATGGGATCAATAAAATATTGACTGTGCTAGAAAGTAGTTGGATAATACTCAGGGTTCATGATTTTATTATTTGATGATATTGAAATACATCTCTTTAACCTCACTTAGCAAAAGTCAGAAGTAAAGTTTGTCATGGCTTTGAAGAACTTTCTATGGGTTGGCAAACCTTGGGACAATTTCACTACATTCTAGGAAGGCATGTAAACTACCTATTGGCCAGCTACCCCAGGCAGCCTTTAACAAATCACAAAAGTAAATGGTCATTACAGACATAAAAATAATGGGGTCAAGAGACTCATGCTTATGATGACTTGAATTAACAACTATGTTTTCACACAAATCTTCATTATTTTTAACTGGCTTACAAAATTATCCCTCCTTTTATGCTTGTTGGTTTCTTGTGTTCAAAAACTGCAAGCAGTTACTCTATTTTGCCCGAAGGTCTAAATTTGTTTCTTCCAACACTAAGCCATTTTTCCCAAGTCTTATTTTTCCCTTGAATTTGTGTAAATACCTGTAGTACAAACGTTTCACTTTAAACAAGGGCTTTTTAAAAGCCGTTTTTCTATGAAATATTTTAATAATCAGCACTATTTATGTTGCCTGTGTATTTATATAAATAATTTCAGCCTTTCCTCCACAACAACTCTTATAACTTAACATGCCTTCAGAAAATGTGAACAAGATTACCAGATAATGCCTCCCCAGTAAGCATGTTAGCACTTCAGAAAGAAAATGTGAGTGCTGAGTTGAGAATGTGTGTTAGGCACAATGACAATAACAAGGATTACAAGTGAAATAGCGCCACAAATGGCACCACAGTTTGGAGGAGGAAAGCAATTTGGTGAAGTGAAAGATGTTAAATGTTTTAATTTTCTTCTCTGCCAGTAAAATCTTGTAAAACATGGTGACATATTAAATTTTCTATACTACAGTCGCTCCAAGAGCCTGTCAACATTTTCATTGTAAACTCTATTTTCAAAGCTTTATAACTCAGCTTTAAGAATTCACTCTGGCTTGACATTTAGAGTGTAAGGTCTTACCTGGGGAACGTGTGTTTCACATGTTTTAAAAATTACAAGTTTATCCATTTCTCAGTTTGTAATGAGTAACCTTTTCACACTTTTTCACTTGTCTGCTGTGCCTCAGAAATTGGAGAGAGAAAGCTTACCTATGGTAAATCGCCAGTGGGGGAAGAATCTACAGATGTGGTCAACACAGGTCAGGGCTGCTGATTTTCATTACTGAAACTCACAAAGACTTTCTGTAGAAAACAAAGAGCTCTGCTATGCTGCCCTCAACATTTCAGACTAGACTTTGTGCTATCCGAGGGGTATACTTTACCATGACAGGACCCTGACTGATTACAGAATTCTTAGTCCCCAGTCTGTTTATTTCAACATTTGTATTATGTTGTGGCTAGCATAAGACCTTTTTCTAAAGCTTTACAACATTCACTCTAATCTTGCTTGTTTGTTTTTAAGTCTTGTTTGCATGTGTTTGTGTGTGTGTGTGTGTGTGTGTGTGTGTGTGTGTGTGTGCATGTGGTTTATTTTCCACCTTTCTGTCATTATTTAGCATAGGGAGGATTTCAGTCAATATTATTCAGTAATACAGCTACCCTCTTTACACCTTGAAATACCTACAGTTAAATCTCCTGAAGAATTAGTTTTTAGAAAGTTAGAATTAGAAAAGAGTGAGAGAGAAATAAACAAGGAAGCAACAGAAGAGAAAAATATCTGTGGCCATTTGATATCAGACCTTAAAATGTCTTGAGGACTGAGTAACTACTATGGCTTCCCAAAAGGATCATATGTGGGTTGTCTAGGAAAAAATGGAATTCCCTCAATAAAAGACATGGTAGCAAGTCTTCAGTTCTAGGTTATTTCAGGAGAATCCTAGAAAATCATCACTTCCTGATATATATTGAGAATTCTTTCACTCCCACCTAATTGCATTGTATTTTTACATGGCTGACAAATTATCTTCCAAAGTGGATGCACCATTTTGCATTTTCACTAGCAATTAATGACAGTTTGTTGCTCCACATAATTTTCATCATTTGATGTCAGTGTTCTGGCTTTTGGTCATTCTAATTAGATGCATACTGGTATTTCACTGTTATTTTAATTTATCACTTCCTAATGACATATGATATAGAGTATCTTTTCATATGCTTATTTGCCACCCGTGTGTCTTCTTTGGTCAGATATCTCAGATATCTGTGCAGGTCTTTTACCTGTTTTAAAAATTGAATTATTCATTTTTTTCTGAGTGTTAAGAATTTTTGTATATTTTGTTTGACAGTCCTTTATCAGATACATCTTCTGTAAATATTTTCTCCTGTTCTGGAGCTTGTGTCTTCATTCTCTTGATGGCATCCTTCATGCAGCAGAAGTTTTTAATTTTAATGCAACTCAGTCTATCAATTATTTCTTTCAAGAATCATGCCTTTACACATTGTCGTATCTCAAAATTTGTCTAAAAGCCATCTCTATACCCAAGATCATTTAGACTTTCTTCTGTGTTTTCTTCTAGGAGTTTTATAGTTTCATATTTTACATTTATATCTGTGATTCATTTTGAGTTAAGTTTGTGAAGTATGTAAGGTCTGTGTCTAGATTCTTTATTTTTCTTTTGCATGATGATGTCCAGTTGTTTCAGCATCATTTGTTGAAAAAAACTGTCTTTCACCATAATACTGTCTTTGTTCCTTTATCAAAAACCAGTTGGCTATATTTTCAAAACATTTTTAGCGTGTTTATTTCTTTCCATGTCTATTAACACCATCCAAACAGAAACTGCCATCATCTCTTGCCTGCCTCTCCTAAAACGGTCTATTAATTAGTTGACAGTATATTTCATACACAAAGGAGAGTTGGCTTTTAAACCATTTGAAGTTGGTGAATGATTTTCCACTGCTTTTAGGATCAAATATAAACCTTTAGTGAAATGTAAAGCCCTGTGTAATCTAGCTTCCTCCTGCCATCCCTTCTCTCTCTTTTCCTCTCCTTCCTCCCCAGCCAACTTCATTTCTGCCAATTTCTTCATAATGCTCCAGCCATATATATTTTTTTTCACTTCCTTGAGCATGTCTCACTTCCTCCCACACCAAGTCTTGGACTATGGGGTAATTTCGTGGAGATCCTAAACACAGCTGCCTTTGGTTTAGCTCATTGCTGTGTTCATTCTTTAGAGCTCTTTTGCTGTTTCTTTCTCTGAGCTATCTGTTGAGTGTTTAGTTATCACTGCTAACTACTACCACATACCATGCCCTCAATGTCCTTCATAACAATTGCCAGTTATAATTTCATTATTATTTGTTTAGCCCATGCCTTCTTCACTAGAGTGAAGGCTTCCTGAGAACAGTCGGAATCTTATCTGTCATCTTTGCTGTTGTATTCACAGTGGGCACAGTATTACAGTGTCTGAATATCCTACCAGTGTCATGGGCAGTGACTGAACTGGAATCATCAGAACTGCAGAGCCAAGGAGCTGAGGGTTAAGCTCATGATTACTGGAGCCCATGACTTCTCTATTCATTTAAGAGTGAAGTAATCCAATGAAAAGTCAAAAGACTTTAGTTATCAGTGTACAGGGACAACCTAGAGAGCAAGGACTTGGTGAGTCATGGAATCTTGGACTTAGAAAAGATAAAAGTCTGCATGTAGAAGTCAGGACTTTTAATAGTGATCTCACATTCAGAGCATTACATGATTCAGGGTTCATCTTCCTTCCCCATCCTTCAAGGCGCATGGTCCAGAGATCATTTCATTTTCTATACATGGTTCCTCACATGCTGAGGAAGATGGGACAATGTTCTTGGCCTCTCCTTCCCATTGGGCCTCCATAGGGGAAAATTAGTAGCGTTCATTTTTTCCATTTTAAAGAAATAATCTGCTTTCTTATTCAGAAAGCACTTTTCAAATGCTCTGAAGTTTACGTTCATGCCTCACTGGGCCTGATTTATTCAATGTCATCTGAGCAAAGAGGAGCCCTGGGGTGGCCCAGCATTAGAGCTGATGCTTGAGCCCAGATGCATGCACAGAATGGTACATGAAGCAGGCAGAAGGTGGAGAGCATATTTTTTTTAATGCCGTAAAGAAAAAGTATTCACATAGAATGAATATTTAAATAAATGAGTAATGTAATTATTTTTCAGTTCCAATTAAAAATATTTATTCAAATTAAAAGGGAATATGCCTGAGCCCCTTATTAGCTGACATTGTGATTTCTCTAGCGCTTTCTCCCTTAGAGAGCCACTAGCCTTCTTCTCCTTCCAGAGGCTGGGGATGCTCTCACTTTTCTCTCCTATACTCTATGGAGGGTCAGATAAGCAGGAAACTTCCTCTACATAGAAACACTAGTGAGTCAATTTCTGAACCCAAAGACGTTTTTGTGCATTACACTCACTAATATAAGATGGAGACATTGTTATCAGAGAGGTCTCTAACAAAGTTTTCTCTGTGCTATTTTACCTATGTGAGGGAGGTGGGAATTTCTTCAATATCAAAAACCTCCTTTAATATTGAACAGTTTTTTGCACTTGATCTTAGCCAAAAGGCCAAGTAGCACTGAAATGTTTTTTGTTTGCCCCCTCCAGACACCTTCTCTCTCTAGTCACCTCTCTCATATTTTAATTAACTCGTAAGTTCAGTGCCTCTCAAATTCGGTGTGTAACAGAATCTTCTGTAGAAACTTGTAAAAAAAGAAAAGAAAAAAAAGAAAGAACAAGGCCCAGGTGTTCTACCTCAGTGAGGCTGTTTTCTTTATTAGCTCCCCAGGTGATTCTAATATATACCAAAGTTTAATACATCTATGGTTTCATGTTTACACAAGATAACCCTATTCTTTGTTACTCCATAATAACCTCTTTTCTTCATAATGTGGTTGTTTACTAAATGATACATTCTTTTTACTTACTAGAGTTGAATGAGTTTTGATTCTTGGAAGCTATTAACTATCAGATTCTCTTTATTAGAAGTTATTGTCATGACAAACACTTAGGTAAATGGCGATTTTGTCAATTTATGCTGAATATCTCTTGGTTTAGGAACTTCATGTTAACTGTTATTCTTTTAAGACTATTCCATTGTACCATGATTAAAAACAGACAGTAAACCATGGATATCAAGAGAATAATAGCGAGGGGTTTGTAAGTGTATATTGTGGGGCACCAGCAATTTATTTTTCAGAAAGCCTTATTAAATGCATCTCTGTGGATCGCCATGGTATATGGCAGAAGTGATGTGATGATTTGTATTAGAGTTTTAATAAGTTCAGAGTTGCAAAATTTATTTTGCTTTCAGTTCCTTCCCTCTGGCTGACAGTTAATGTCCAAGTTACTTACTCAGAGAAACTACCATGGGAGGTCTAATAATACTGTGCAACAAAGGGAAAAGCACATCTCTAGGATCAATTTCAGAGCTGGCTGTATTTTCTCCTTAAAGAAAGATCTCATCAGCTGCTTATCCGCTCTTTGGCTCTTATTAATTTTAATGAATAGTGGTTACTTTGGAATTGGTATGGTATTTTCCAAATTTCTCACAATGAACAAAGATTACTTTTATAACCAAGAAGTTAAAATGAAGACTTCAAATAAGGCAAAGCATATATGTGTGTGTGTGTGTGTGTGTGTGTGTGTGTGTGTGTGAAAGTATTAATGGCCAATAATAACTTCATGTACCATATTCAACCCTGCTCCAAATAAACAAGCATCCCAAAACAAAACAAAACAAAAAAGAAATAATAACTCAAATGAGATAAGGTCCTGCCTTCAAGGAGATTTCAGTCCAGAAAAGGATCTGATCCATCAGAGTGCTTTTGTTTTTTATTATATTGGGTGGTGTTTTTTCTTTATTTATTTATTTCTTTCATGGTAAGGACTCAATGGAAGCTGAAATTCCCCAAAGAGTGTTTTAGCATCTTATCTCTAGTTTCTTGCCTCTAAACTTGAAGTTACAGTAGCACAGTACACATGTTTCTCCTTCTTGCTTATCCTGGAGATTTCCTGCTTAAATACATATCAAAATGGTTGCAGATATTTTCATTGCCAAGAAAATAAACTGCAAATTGGTTGGTTGTTTGGCATTCAGAGTGCTATGGTCACAGATCCTTGATGGCAGATTGACTGTAAGGCTATAGCTATTACATGATGACTCTTCAATCCCTTTATGACTTTTATGAGAGAACCCCACCACATCCTCCAGGGACCGCTATAATGATTAACAGCAACTGCAAATAACTTTGCAAAAGGAAATTATACTTTGAGTGGAAGAGCCTAGATTTAAGGTAAGTAGATCCCTGAAAACTGTAGCCTATGTGTTAAAATTTATTCTTTCAGTTGGTTAGATATCAAACTAAGATTCTGGCCTTTGAACTCTTAATGGTGAAGATTTTTATCTTACATGATGAACACATTACAGCAATGTTGTTATCTGAACATCGAGTAAGTTAGTAGCCACAACGAAGAGGTCAGCCTTATATTTTATATCCTTAACTATGAGTTCTATTTCAAGATGATGTATTCACCAAATCTTTATTAGTTTCCCCAACAATACTGTGGGCATTGATATAAAAAGTTTATAAGAATTGAAAAATTAACTCCCCCAAATATATATCTCTGTATCTCTATATATCTCTATCTATCTGTCTGTCTGTCTGTCTATCTATCTATCTGTCTATCGAGAGAGAGAGAGAGAGAGACGGAGTCTCGCTCTGTCTCCCAGGCTGGAGTACAGTGGTGCGATCTCAGCTCACTGCAACCTCTGCCTCCTGGGTTCAAGCAATTCTCCTGCGTCAGCCTGGTGTGTGGCTAGGATTACAGGCATGTGCCACCACACCTGGCTAATTTGTTTGTATTTTTAGTAGAGACAGGGTTTCGCCATGATGGCCAGGCTGGTCTCAAACCCCCGACCTCAGGTGATCTGCCCGCCTTGGCCTCCCAAAGTGCTGGGATTACAGGCTTACAGGAGTAAGCCACCATGTCCAGCCCAAATACATACACATATATATATATATATTTTTTTTTTTTAAAGGTGGGAGTATATATACAAAAGACAACAACAATTTGTAGGAAAGATAAGTCAGATACAGGGGGAAAATAGATGAATCAAGGCTGTTGAAGCTGCAGCCAACCAAATTTCCCCAATAATAATTTCCACAGGTGGTTGTTAAATCTACCAGTTTGTAATTACCAAATTGTTGTGGGGCCTGGGAAACCAATCTGTAACAGGGGCCCCAGATGCTTGTGATATTCAGAATGATTAGGTAAATGGTGGCCTGGAGCCATGGCGTCAGAAAGTGTGGTCCCTGATCAGCTGCATCAGCATCATCTGGGAACCTGATTAAAACTGAAAATTGTTTAGCTTTATTCCAGATCTGCTGAATCAAAGATGATGGTAGTGGAGCCCAAGCAATCCATGGTTTAACAAGCCCTTCAGGTGATTCTGATGCACACTCAACTATAAAAACCACTGGTTTAGACCAGGCCCAGTTTGATTGCAGTTGATCGGGCCGGCTGAATCTCGAAGACGCTTCAGTACCAAGAAAAACCCCAAGGTAGGAGTGCGGGAGAAAGGGCAGAATGAGGAAGTGGGGATATTAATGAGATATCTAATTCTATCTCTATAGCTATATCTTCTTCCCTACTTACTTTGTGCAGAATAATCAACAAGTAGCCATTACTCCCAAGGTAAAAGAAGCAGTATCTTCTTAAAAAACATGAGTACACCGGAGAGGTCGAAGCAGCAAACAACTCTGCATTCTGTTGAAATGGCAAAGGTTCCCTTGTTCCCCTCGCAGAGTGTGTGATGGGGGTATGGCTTGCTTCTTCAATGCCCTGCTGCTCACACCTCCAGGGGAGCATACAGTCGGGTCCTGGTTACTGCCTGTTTTCTCCAGCCCCACTCACGGCTGCTGGACTAGCCTTTGCCTGCTAGGAAAGGTTAAGGAAAGGTGCCCTGAACCATGAGTGTCTGTGGCTGTCGAAGTGAAGGCATATATGACACCTCTAGGAATAGTTGGTCTGATTCGCACCTTCCGCAGCTGAGCCAAATCCTCACTTTACTTAGTAACATTGCTGTAGCCTGTACCAAAACTCAACATTGTAAAGAAAGTGATAAGAGCCATTTCAAACCATGTGAGAGAAAAGAGAGAGTCTGGGGGGGGTTGACCAACCCTGTTAGAGCGGAATTTTTTAAAAACCCGGTGAAGGGAAACAGAGCCTCTTACCAGCAGGAAAAGGTGGCAGGGTTTTGGAGGAAAGGCAGACCCAGCAGTTACCCTTCGTCCACACTCACCTTCCAGGATCCTGGGCGAGGCCCCAGTTGAAACGGGAAAGGTTCGCCTGTCCCCCTCGCAGGGTGTGTGATGTGGGGAGTGGCTCGCTTCTTCACTGCCCCACTGCTCAAACCTCTGGGGAGCATAAACAAACAGGCAGGCTATGGGGCTCCAACCCCATGGCAGTGTTTAGGGGTCAATGTTTACAGCTCCTGAAGCCCCAGTGGGCGTGTGATACAGGATGCTCTCTTAGTTTGCTGTCTATAGGAGGTTCGTGTTAACCAGCTCAAGTAGACCCTCTACCTTGTTGCAAGGACAGGTCTGTCCGTATCCCGGGTTCTTGCCTTGGTGTACTGGAATAATCAGATGACACGTGAGCCTGGAGAATGAGTGCAAAGTTTTACTGAGTGGAAGTAGCTCTCAGCCAATGAGGAAGCCAGAAGGGAGATGGTTTTCCCCCAGAGCTGGGCTGCTAGATGGCCCCAGCTCTCCTCCGACTGCCGGGTCAAACTCTGCCTTGTCCCGCTGGTAAATGGCCTGCAGGCCTGCCAGTATTAGTTGGTGTGCTCTTCTGCCAGAGTGCTCCCTCATGCCCTCTTGCCATCCAGCCACTGTGTCTTCTTCTGCTGATGTGCTCCTCTTGACATCTGGCCGCCTGTGTGTCTGCCCACTAGGGTCTCAGGTTTTTACAGGCCCAGGATGGGGACGTGGTCTTGGAAAATGCAACATTTGGGCGTGAAAGCAGGAGTGCCCGTCCTCACCTAGGTCCGTGAGGGTGGATCCCCAGCCAGGGACCTGCCTTTCTCTACCCAGCACTTCCCTGCCCCCTTCATTTAAAGGGTCTTCCTTTCCCAGCACTCCTGTATCACTGTCATCAAGATGTTCCCAGCACAATAGGGAACTTCTTTCTCACACTACAGCACAGTTTGAAACTTTCTCCCCAATCAACAGACACAAGCAAACATTTCAATTGGCTCACACTTTATATAAATTTACAACAGGATCACCAGACATTTACAAAATTTTTGCAACACAACAGAGAAAGGCAAAAGTGAACAGTAGAAAAATAAAATAATCCCAAGATAACTGAAGGAAACAGAGAATTTTATAATGAATACTAGTACTCTTAGAGGAAATTGATGAAACATTGTACCTATTTATAAACCAATAAAAGAAACTCCAAAAAGAACAAAAATGAGTTCTTAAACATTTATTAGATTTATAACTTATAGTTTTAAAATGTATTAGATTTGTTAAGAACTTAAAGATATTTTAGTAGAAATTTTAAAAGAAAAAGAAGGGTTGAAGGAACACAGGAAGTCTATAAGATCTGTTCTATTTTTTAAAAAGCTGGAAGAAAAAGTAGGATTAGGTCAAGAGTTCTAGAGTATCTGGCTAGCAAGAAAACCAGAAAAGAGAAAAGATGAAATGGAGGGGGAGGACATTTACAAATATATAAAATAACATCCCTGAGAGATCTTCTGACCGAAAGGGTCTACCAAGTGCTGAGCCAGGTTGCAGGAGGTGGGGATGGGTGGGGAAAGCTTACAGTGAATCTACTACACGATTTAAGAAAATGAAGGATAAATAAAAGTTTCAGAGAAAAACACACATACATACACAAAACATACTCAGTCTCCCTGTGACTCCTCAACAAACTAAGTGTAAGATGATAAAACAATGTTCCTTATTTCTTTGAAAAAAGTTTTCTGCAAACTAGAGTTATTTAAACATTCAAACTATTAATCATGTGAGTATAAAATAAAGACATTGTCAGATGCACAAGGGCTCAGAAAGTGTCTCAAATCTTTGCTAGAACATTAATTTTTGTAACCAAGTAGCCAAGAGGAGAAAGTCCTTGACTAGCAGTAGGTTTGGGACTAGCATGAGGCCAAAGGTGCAGGTTCAGAGCCTTTTTGTGTGTGTTTTGATTTTGTTTTTCCATTACAAGATTTTTTTGCATTTATTTTTACTTTTAAAAAAATTACCTTATAAAATATTATTTATCTTAAAATTGAGTGTTTTGGTGCCCCTTTAACTTTTATGTCCACACATCTGCCTCACTAGTCTCATCTCAGTCCTGTCCTTGACTAGTGTATGAGTTTCCTGTGACTGCCGTAACAAACTGGATGGCTGAAAAACAGAAGTTTACTCTGATAGTTGTGGAGGCCAGAAGTCTCAAATCAAAGTGTCAGGAGGATCACAGTAGCCCTGAAGGCCATGAGGAGAACTCAGGCCTTGCCTTCTCAGGCTTCTGTTGGCCCCATAAGTTATTTGGCTTGTGGCTCCTTCTCTCCAATTTCAGTCTCCATAATCACACTACCTTCTCCTCCTCTGGGTATCTTCCCCTCTGTATGTCCATCTCAAAATTCCCGTCCAGATTTAGAGCCCACCATGATAGCCCAGAATGATCATCTCATCTCAAGATCCTTAATTACAAAAATCCTTTAAAAGAAATAAGGTAACATTTACAGGTTCTGGGGAGTAGGATGTAAATGTATTTTTTTGGTGGTGGGGGCAATATTCAGCCCATCACAAGTAGCAAGCAGTGGATGCAAAATCAGAGGAAATAATAAAGGAACATTCCAGAAAGATACCTGTGCAGCTGACCTAAAGAGTATCTAGTCCAGACTAAAGCAGAAGAGAATCTAGGAGGCAGATCTCCGGGGAAAAAAAAAAAAAAAAAGATTTGGTAGAATCAGTGGGATGTTTGAGGGAGCAAATGAGGAGATTATAAAGGCAAATTTTTTTTAAGTAAGAAATGCAAGTGTATCTATGGCAGAAGGTAGATGGAAAAATGGAAAGGAGAGCTAAAAACAATGGATGAGGACAGCAGTCTCTTCTTGCTGTGTATAAAATGATTGTCTAATCTTGATAGAAGGAAAAACAGAGCTACAACTGTATTACTTAAAAGCTTTTTAATGGTAACCAATATAGATAATCCAAATAACAATATACTAAGCAAAGAAAATCGTGGCAAAAGTGAACCAAATCCTCATCTATCATAGTAAGAAGTCAGTAAATAATGTCTAAAGTTGAAAAACTTAAGGGAGAAACACACTATGTAGAGACGTGAAAGAAGCCGCAAGTGAAGTTTTTTTTTTTTTTTCCTCCACATTTCTAACATTTTCATTTCCTTGAAGACTCATGCTTTTGGACATTTTCCCATATCTTATTTGGACATCAGGTTTTCCTTTTCTGTGAATTACTTGCATGCGTATTTATTGATTTTTTTCTTAGTTTATATTTTTCGTTTATAAAATTTTTTTTATTCTACTTTAAGTTTTAGGGTACAGGTTTGTTACATATGTATGCATGTGCCATGTTGGTGTGCTGCACCCATTAACTGATCATTTAGCATTAGGTATATCTCCTAATGCTGTCCCTCCCCCATCCCTCAACCCCACAACAGTCTCCGGAGTGTGATGTTCCGTTTTCGATGGAGAGTGAAACTATTCTATGTAAGGTTATTTTCTTTGATGTTTTAAACATGCACTAATTCATAAAAATAAAAGAACTTGTAACACTTTCTTCCATTGCATGCCTTGGGAATGTCTTTTAATGAATCTTGCAGTGTCTTTAATAAAGAGAATTTTTTAATTTTTTGCATTGCCTTACAATGCCTGTTTCACTATTAAACTCTGTGAACCATTAACATTTTTTTCCAGGCATTGGCTGACACATTATTAAAATGCAGTGAAATGAAATAATATAAAAATAAAGACATTCTAAATCCAAACAATTTTAAAATCATACTCAATAGACCCTTTCCCCATCAAATTGTTATTAAAGTTTCTAAAAGCTTCCTTTAGATGTATATTTCCCATATCTCATACTGGTAACACAAAGCTCGCAGATTTTGATAATTTTGAGAGGCATAATTTGAGCAATTGCCTAGTTTTTTCTTTTTCTTTTCTTGTCATTAAAGTCTTCAGTAGTTTTGTTTTTGCTATCTTGCCTAAGAAAACCTTTCCTAAACCAAGGTTGTCAAGATATTCTGTTTTATTATCCTCTAAAAGTTTTGTCACTTTATTTTCCACACTTAGGCATCAAATACACATGGGAATTGTATATGATAGGAGATAGGGTTGTAATTTTATTTTACCTTCTCAATATCCAGTTGTGCCCTGCTCATCAACTGATAGTATCATACTTTTCCCACTGCTTTCCAGTGACTTAAAAACATATATGACATATCAAGAGTCCATTAATGTATGATGTGTTTCAGGACTCAGCATTCTGCATCGGTGTTCTATATGCCTAGCATCAATCAAATGTCAATTTAATTGCTGTAGTGCTGAGATAAGTTGATGTTCTTGGAAAATTATCTTTCACCTTGTTCTTTTCAAGTGTGCATTGGCTTCTGATGGCCCTGTGCATATCCATAAATCTTTTTATTTTATACTTTAAGTTCTGGGATACATGTGCAGAACGTGCAGGTTTGTTACATAGGTACACACGTGCCATGGTGGCTTGCTGCACCCATCAACCCATCATCTACATTAGGTATTTCTCCTAATGCTATCCCTCCCCAAGTGCCCCATACCCCAACAGGCCCCAGTGTGTGATGTTCCCTTCCCTGTGTCCATGCGTATTAATTGTTCAACTCCCATTTAGGAGTGAGAACATGCAGTGTTTGATTTTCTGTTCCTGTGTTAGTTTGCTGAGAATGATAGCTTCATCCATGACCCTGCAAAGGACATGAACTCATCCTTTTTTATGGCTGCATAGTATTCCATGGTGTGTATGTGTTGCATTTTCTTTATCCAGCCTATCATTGATTAACATTTGGGTTAGTTCCAAGTCTTTGCTATTGTGAATGGTGCCACAATAAACATACATGCACGTGTGTCTTTATAGTAGAATGATTTATAATCCTTTGGGTATATATCCATTAATGGGATTGCTGGGCCAAATGGTATTTCTAGTTCTAGATCCTTGAGGAATCGCCACACTGTCTTCCACAATGGTTGAACTAATTTACACTCCCACCAACAGTGTAAAAGCATTCCTATTTCTCCACATCCTCTCCAGCATCTGTTGCTTCCTGGCTTCTTAATAATTGCCATCCTAACTGGCATGAGACGATATCTCATTGTGGTTTTGATTTGCATTTCTCTAATGGCATGTCGGTAAATCTTTAGTTGACTTTGATGCTTTCTCCATTAAACATGTTGAGATTTTGATTGAAATGCATTCAGTTATAAATTTGGAAAGAGAAATTGACATCTTTACAGTTTTGGGATTTCCAATCTATGAATATAATTTACTACTTCATTCATCGTGGCCTTTTATAACTTTATTTTAAGTGTTATTAATTTACCATCGAGGTTTTTCATAGCTTTCTGCAGGTTCATTTCTAGTACATCATATTTATTATTGCCTGATACTTTACATAGTATTTTAGTTGAATTTCATCTGTTTTTCCTTTATATGAGATTCAATAGATATATAGAGAGTTAGACAAATTGATACAACCCAGGAATCTAGCTCAATTCTTTGCAATTCTAATAACTTAGCTTGACATTCTTTTGAACTTTATAGTTTTGAGATTAATAAAATGTATGATTGCCTTGTAAAAAATTATTAATCCCAGTTTTTAGATATCTTTCAAAATGTATAGTCTCTAGAGGTATAGGGAAGAAAAAGTAATATTTTCCTCATTATAACAAGGGTCATGGCTGCGACTTCTATTAATAAAAGATAATAAGAGAAAAGCATTCACATTTATTTAATCTAAGTTTTATATGACACAGGAACCTTTAGAACTGAAGACCCCCCAAAGCAGGGAAAACTGTGTATATTTATGCTTAAGTTTGATGAAAATTGGATAATTATGCAGAAGAATTACAACTGGAAGAAAAAGGAGTACAATCTAATGGTAAGAAACGGCAGAACTTAGCAGGTGGTGTTTGTTCAGGTTCTTTCTGGTGTCCTTGTGTGATATTACTTCCCTCCATGTGTGAGGCAGACCACCTGTCACGTGAAGGTCTTCAGGGGAGAAAGGAAGCGGAAGGTCAGAGACCTTTCTGCTTTTGCTGTTTTCTCAATTTCCAAGCTGCCATACTTTGGAGTAGCATTTCTTATAACCCATGAGAGGGAAATATTAGGAGAGAAGTCTTAGGTGGTGAAAAGATTGGGATTGTAGGACTGGAAAGATATGATTTCTTTCTTCCCTCATCATGAGAGTTATGTATGACACTTCTACACAAAAGACAGATTAACAAGAAAAGCATAACAAATTTATTTCATCAAAGTTTTTATTAAATAAAGACTTAAAGACCCAGGGAAAGTGTCTATTTTTATGTTCAGGTTGGATGAAGAATGCTCAGCCATGTAGAAGTGCAACTGGACAAAAGGATCTGATCTAATGGTAATAGGTTGAGGGAGGAAACCTAGCAGAGCCTGGCTGTTTGAATTCTTCTTGGTTTCATTGTGTTGCATTCCTTCCCTGCAACCCCCGCAACTTCTTGCAGGTAAAGGAAGTCATAGAATTATTTTATGGCCAGTTATCACACAGAATAATGAGGGAAGATCAGAGTGACTTTCTTCCTTCTGAGCCTCTCCCAATCTATTTTACTTCAAAGTACTTTGGGATAGCATTCTCTGAGCTCCAACAGGATCCACCAAACTGCTCTCTGAGCTTGATGATTACAAGTCATCACAGACAGTTGAATTTTATAGTCAACGTGTATTGAATACTTCTATGCAAGTGTCATAGTGACCACTGAAAGGGAGTTCCTCACTTAGAGGAGCTAACATAGTATCAAGATGAGTGAAAAGAGTGCCTCTAACATTGTATTAATATATATAGTATTAATATTTCATAGTCTACCATCCACTTCATCCTCTAGTCTGATCAATAACAGAAGTTACTGATCATTTTTCAAAATAGCATGGGAAATTCATTTTATTTATCTATTATAAAGCTTAAGAAACAGCTACAGAGGTCTTTATGAAGAGGACTTTGTCTCTTGAAGTACAATATTCTATTTTAGTCTTAAAAGCATTAAATTTTTCAATTTTTAAACAAAATTCTCATCAACTGGATGTTATACCCATCTATTTATATGTGAGAAGAGCAAAGAAAGCTTATATTACTTTGTTTATTTTATACTACCAGGGCATATTTTAAAGTTTGAATGTTTAAACATACTTGGTCAGTTGAAGAGAATGACTTTCTTCATTACTGATTGAATATACAAGGAGAAATTTTAGCAAGAAGAATGTATGACTTTTTTAAAGAAAATAATTTCTGAATGATAAAAAGGACCATTTTCCCATAAAGACAGTCAAGGTAAAATACAATTGAGTAGAACTAAGAAAGGAAACAACCTCTTCAGTTAATGCATTTTCAGAGCTAAGCACAAAGGTGCTTCCTAAACAAAAGGATCTTTACAAATGAGGACGCTCTTTAGAGAGAATATTTTCAAAGGACCCGTATAAAGTTCAACAGGCTCCTTCAAATGCAGTGCATTTTAAAAGCTTAGAAAGTAATGATATGCCCTCTAGACTGCCAGGCAGGAGTTTTATTGTAAAGTTTTTTGTTTTTTTTTATTTTTTGAGACGGAGTCTCCCTCTGTCGCCCAGGCTGGAGTGCAGTGGCGCAATCTCAGCTCACTGCAAGCTCCGCCTCCCGGGTTCACCCCATTCTGCTGCCTCAGCCTCTCCGAGTAGCTGGGACTACAGGCGCCTGCCACCACGCCCGGCTAATTTTTTGTATTTTTAGTAGAGACGGGGTTTCACCGTGGTCTCAGTCTTCTGACCTCGGGATCCGCCTGCCTCGGCCTCCCAAAGTGCTGGGATTACAAGCGTGAGCCACCGTGCCCGGCCTATTGTGAAGGTTTTGGCAACACAGGTCAGTTTGTAGCATCCGCTTTGAACTAGCCTTTCATGATTCTGAGACAGGTGCTTATAATAAGTATTTACAAGTCAGGAGGTGAAATTCAAGTTTCTATTTTTATTTCCCCCACCCTCTCATCTCCTACATTTTATATATTGGACCTACCCTAAGATTGCTTCCGACTCTGCACACTCTAGTGCCCCAAATTTATTCCTAAACTGTCTGCCTCTATCCTAACTTCTTGCATACATACTCACCCTTTCTAGCCAAGGACTTGCATTCAATCCCAAATATGCCGACCTCTGGAATCTCAGCCTTCCTCCATGTGCATCTTTCTTCCTCCATGTGTATTCACTTGAGGACCTTTCATGCTTGTGACTGGCTGGACCTGGATCAATTGCTCTCCTCCTGCTTGGCTTTATTCCAACCTCTCTTGTTCCTCTCTAGGTTAGTGTACAAGAAAAATAAGCATATCCTCAATAATCTGTTAAGTGAGTTGTGAATTTGAGAAGTTAAGGGGAATGTATTCCTCATTACACTCTTTGAATAAACATTTTAATTTCAAAATCTGACACTCTACCTAGAAGAAATGGGTGACAGATTTGCCCAGCAAGGTACATCATCACTACTTGTTATATCACGTAATACTGTTGAAAGGCCTAAATGTCTTTGGACAGATGGTGCCCTGTTAGAGTAAAGGAAGCTAAAAACAAGAGATCATACTGATTCCCAGTGTGTTAGATGTTTCTAAAAATATGTGTGTGTCATAATGAAAAACAGACCTACACTACCAATACTTTCAGAGGAAGCATTGTCTTAGATGCTATCATTGAAGTGGAGAGTAATTATACAAGAAATTCAATTTATATAAGCTGTCAATTAGAATGAATTGGACATTCCTACTTGTTCTTTTTACAGCAACTGCTCTTAAAAGTGGTTTAACACCTATTTAAACTCCTTGAATACAATAAGCATATGTTTATCCAGAACTAAAAATAATTTATTTTTATACTACTTCTACTTTTTTTTTTTTTTCAACACAAAGGTTGAAGTACATAAAAATGCTGTTGCTTTACACAAGGCAGCAAAGTTTTAATCTTGGCACCCACAGGTGTGTAATGTGACTTGAGACCTAACAACACCCTCTAATTCTTTCTGAATCCTTATAAAAATTATGTCCATGGTGTTGATAGTATTATTTTTTCTGTAAAAGATACTGTAGTGTTTAAAACAGATTTCTGATACGGTCCTTGCTCTCAAGCATTTGGTAAATAGTCTGACTTAACAAGAGTACTCATGTCTAATCCCTCTAAATACAGGCTTATACTTCACTGTATATACAAGTGTGTTTGTATATGTATTATATATAGTGTATATATAGTATATATTTGTGTATGTACACACACTTGTAAATACAAGTAGGTACAAGTTTATACTTGTGCATTACAGGGCAATACATACTTCATAAACTGATGCATAACGATTGTGCATATTTATGGGGTACATGTCATATTTTGATATATTTATACAATGTGGTGGAATGATCAAATCGGGGTATTTAGGATATCCATCACCTCAAATGTTTACCATTTCTTTGTGTTGGGGGCATTTTGACTCTTCTAACTTTAATGTAGTCTGATGTATTTTGAAATATACAATAAATTATATATTTACTACCAAACACTAGAATTTATTCCAACTGCATATTTGTACCTATTGACTAACCTCTCTTCATCCTCCTCCTCCACACTTCCTAGACTCTAGTAGCTGTCAATCTAGTGTATATGTCCATGAGATCAACTTCTTTTGCTCCCACATGTAATTGAGATCATGCGATATCTGTCTGTCTGTGCCTGCCTTATTTGACTTAACATAGCAACCTCCATTTCCATCTGTGTTGCTCCAAATAACAGAATTTCGTTTTTTTATAGTGAATGATATTCTATTGTGTATATATACCACATTTTTTTTATCCATTTACTCGATGGGCGCTTAGATTCCTATCTTGGCTATTGTGAATAGTTCTGCAATAAACATAGGGGGTGAAGGTATCTCTTTGATGTACTGATTCCCTCTCCATTGGATAAATACCTAGTGGTGGGATTGCTGGATTGTATGGTATTTCTACTTTTAAACTTTTGAGAAACTTCTGTACTGTTTTCCATAATGTCTGCACTGATTTGCATTCCCATGAACAGTATATAAGGGTTCAGTTTTCTCTACATATTTGCCAGCAGTTGTTATTTTTTGTCTTTTTGTTAATAGCCATTCTGACTGAGGTGAGAAGATATCTCATTGTGGTTCTCATTGTGATGACTGGTGATGTTGTTGAACATTTTTTAAATATGTTTTGGCCATTTGTATGTCTTCTTTTGAGAAGTGGCTATTCAGATCATTTACCCACTTTTTAATAGTGAAATGGCTATGTTGCTTGGGATATGTACCCTGGGGTTCACTGTTTCATGCTGAGAAAGAATTCAGGACCCAGACACATGTGAGTGGGTTAAGAAGTAGAAAATTTAATAGAATAAAGGAGAGAGGAGAGCAGGTCCTAGGGAGGTGGAGGGGGAGAGAGAGAAGATAAAGGGGGAGGGAGAGAGAGAGAGACAGAGACAGACAGAGACAGAGATAGACATGTCCCAAAAAGTGGGGAGGTGGTTGACTGCAGCAGATTTTATAGGCAGGCTGGAGAAGGTGGTGTCTTATTTACATAGGGCTCAGATTGGTTGATCAGGTACAAGGTTTACATAGGGCACAGGGAAGGCTGGTCACCCTAATGTAATATTATGTAAATAGACTTTCCAGTTAATCAGCACCATCTTGATTCCAGTTGATTGACACCAGTAAGATTGGCACCATCTGCTCTTTACTGTGCACATGGCTGACAAAGAGAAGGGAAGGTGGAGCTGCTATCTTTAACATGTCTAGTCCCTAGTTCCTGCTGGCATTCACCTGTGCAAGCTCCCAGTTTGCTTGTCTGTCTGCAGCTCTACTTTATAGGCTGCTCTTTGTTAGAAAATAATTTGGGGCTGCTTTTCATTAAAGAGAAAAGCATTACCAAAGACTCCCATGCCCTTACCCTCTGCTTAAGTAATTTCTTAAGTCCTCTATCATTCTACCCTCTGCAGTGGTAACCCTAACTGCTGTTAGGGAATGTTGGATGACAATTTTTTTCTGGCTACTTCCTGCTGAAAGGGGCATCATGTGGGGAAAAGCAGCTAGGGCTCCTCCTGGGGTCAATCTAAGGGTCCTCAGAAGAAAGGTGTGTCCATGTGTGTTTGGTCTGCAGCACCATTTGCAGTTTGATTGCTGTCTGTCATTCTAATGGGCTGTGATACTGGTTTGCCTCCACCAGATGCTGCTAAATGTTAATATAAAAGTCACATTCTTTTTTGAATAAGTGGCATTGGATTTGGGTGGCTAGAGTAACTTTAGTGTTGACCTTGGCTAAATCTTTCCTGCAATTTATTAATCCCCTCATGACTTCCACAGACCACCTAAGACATGTTTAAACTTTCCAACTTCTCCTAAACATCCTTTTTTTTAAAACAACCAACTATTCTTTTTAGAACAAGTATTTACCATCCTTATAATCCTTTCATACTTCCTTTTTGGTGAAACTATTATTCCTGCTATAAGGATAATAATTAAGCAAAATACTACAGCAATGGAAACTCTGTGTCTACTATTCCAGTTAGAAGGTGCTACTGTGTATAGCCCTACTGCAAATAGCAGAGTGAGTATAGCAAATCTTGCAAGTGTGGTATAGTAGGTACATTCCATATAAAATCTTGCCAAGATACAGAATTTCTCTTTGGGGGTCTATGAAGTTCTTTGGTTTTATTTTCCAAAACAAAACTCCAGGTTATGGGCATCCTATTTACTTTCACTACTTGGCAGGATTTGCAGGATAATTGCTCAGAACTAGCATATTAATCCAGATTTTTATGTTACCCATCCCTTTTTGTTTCTTCCAAGCTGCAGGAAATCACCATTTGATTACAGGAATAAGCAGGATTAGTCTAAAATGTAGGCAAAAAAACTTAAAAACAATTAATGAGACAAGGATTTAATGACAAATGTATGATATGCTTTGGAGCATAATTTTTCTCTCTCTAGTCCTCATTTTTGGTAAAAACAAATTATGATCGGACCATGTTGTTTGTAGGAAAAACTTTAACCTTATACTTGGCCTGATGATTTGCAATAAAGTTCAGCAAGAATGGTTATTTCTACATAGCCCTTTTGGATTGGCTCAGATGGAACTCAGTTCCACAAGGAATCTTAGATAGGACCTTTTAAAGCTGAGCCCAGCTATAGGTTTATATTCTCTAATACCTGTGAGTTGGGTGATCCTTTTCTCTTAATGTTCCAAGATAAACTTGGAGTTCCTGGACCTGTTAGAAAGTGACATGCTTTACTGACCACAGGTTTTAGGAACCCTGTATGGGGACTGTGTAGACAAGGTATGAGGCCAGTCTTCTCCAAGGGGCTTTTATCAACTCTGCAAGTTGAGATTGTCTCCTTAAAGGGAAGCATATACTTCCAGTCAAAGCCTTGATAAAATAACCAGTTTTTCCAATTGTGTCCATTGTAAAAGAAAAATGGATTATTATTGCAATAATGCAAACAACTATATTGCCGTAAGTTAAGAGTATTCACAGATAGTTTCCTATTTCTAGAGGAACTAGGCAGAGAGAAACATGCTCCAAATTTTATTCATAGGAGTATACCTTACTCAATTATTAAAGGCTTTAAAAAGTTAAAAGTATGTTTCTTTGACTCTAAAAAACAAAACAAGGATCAGAAATATTTCAAGCAAAATATTTCAAAAAGTTTGCTTTAACTTTCTGAGTACAGTCCATTAGTTAACTCTTGTTTTGTTTGACATGTAAACATTTCAATTCTTCATAAGTCCCATACGTTCTTTCTCTATTCCAATGTTACAATCTTCAAAACTATTGAAAACCTGCATTTACAATCACCTGTTAAGGTTCCTAATATGGCTTGATGATAAACCACATTTTCAGAAGGAACAAAGCAAGGTGACAATTGTCTGCAAATGATGACAAAGTTTCCGGGGTAGTTAGTTAAAAACATGACTGACAAAGAAGTTTAGTTATCTCCATGGTTTACAATAATTTTACCCTTTATTATTATTGATAGCATATACTCAGACATTAGAATTTTAGAAATCCCATGCAATGTTGGAACATATATTAGTATTATTCACTAAAATATAACTTAAATAAAATTGTACATCATTTTGGCAATCCCATGTGACTAAACATGTCAAATAATCCTGTTTACCTATTTCCTGAAAGTTTCAGGGGCCTTCTGAACCATCCAGAAATCCCAGCTCAGGGAAGATAATTTTGATACTAGAATTTTGATTTTTGGGATGCCTGTTAAATGTTAGAGGTTTAAAACACTTGATGTTATGAAATAGAATCCCAGATTACCACAAATTATTTATTTTGCCAAAATGATGACTCAAAAAGCAAAAATCTTATATTAGCCTTTACTATTGCATGAAAATCCTGTTAAAAGCCAAATTTTTACCCTTGCATTAATTAATGTTAACCCAATGTTTAATGAAACCTCAGACAATTTCATATAATCTTAACCAACTTTTGAACATGAGGTGAAATCTTCACAAACCTTTTATAACTGCTTTTGCTAAAGAGGAGGTTAGTGTCTTAAGACAGTCTTGCTGTGCTTGTATTTCAATGCTCAATTTATAAAAAGACCATATAATACCCTTTGAATTTAGTTAAGGTTTACACATTATTGCAAGATTAATTTTTACAATCTTTTCACAACTTAAATGTGTTTAGCTTTATTATATCAAATTTAATCCCTCATCCCTGGGCAAAATTTACATTTTCATGCTTTCTTTCATCTTTTACTAAAAGACACATTTTACTGTTTTTATATGCCTTGCAAATAAAACCATTTAGTGATCTCAAACACATGTTGCACTGTTAACTCTTAGCAACTTTTGATGAAAAACCTGGTTAGTAAGCAACTTTATGTATCAGGTGTGGAGCCTAGGACCCAGACAGAATTGCAGAGTAGGTCTGACTCCACATGTCCCAGGCCTTACCTATCTGTAAAGCATGCAGTACACAACCTTGGAACATTTAGCAAGCCTAGTATCTAAGTTGTATGATTTAGACCACCTTTTTGCATTTTGATGACACTTCCATTTTACCAATAATCCTTAAGACTATTTTTATTTCTTAGAGATTATAGTCATGTGAGCTAAAAATATTTTAAGTGCTTATTTTCTTTAAGCTAATCTATTAGAGCTCTTTTTGTAGACATTAGACATAACACATATATAGCAACACAGAATTCAGTACTTGTATGATTTTTCATTTGCCAGTTTCTTATTGGGATTATAGGCTTCAGGGTGGAACCCTTGGAGGAACAGGCCAGGAAGGCATGCATTTCTAGGGCATAAAAAGCAGGCACAACTGAAGGCAAAGACAGACCCCCCCAAAATTAACAGTGCCATTTTATAATGGATTTTGGATCCCCAAAAGGAGGGAGAGTCTATGGGAGAAGAGAGTATAGTGCTTCTACCATGCATTTCATTGCAAGGCAACCCAAATCCAATCAGCTTATTTTGTAATCAGCCCAACCCCCATAGGAGTCTCATCTCTGGGAGGAGTGGGGAAGTTTGTATGTTTCAGGTGATGGAGAGTATGCTTCTCTGATTCAAAAGTGCAAAGAGTTAAGAATCCTTCCATAACTACTATTAGACATCCCTTAAAGTATATTTTCTCTCTAGTTATTCCCCACACTAAAGCTCTCTCATGATGTGAGGTGATTTGATACCTCTAAAACTCAAAACCGTCAGATAACACAATGAAAAACAGAGCAAAGCCTTTGATTTTAAGAGGGAATTATCTGCTTTTAATTCCTGGGGTTTTGTGAGGAAAAACAGGTTTTTTCTCAAAAGAGAGTTTGTGGTGCTGCCTCTGTTTTTTCCCAAGGAGTTCCAGGCTACCAGAAGTTGTCTTAGGGCCTCTCACGTGTACATTAAGAGTGGCAAAGTGCTGGGATTACAGGCGAGAGCCACCGCGCCCGGCCCAAAGGCAGGGGGATCACGAGGTCAGGAGATCGAGACCATCCTGACTAACACGGTGAAACCCTGTCTCTACTAAAAATACAAAAAAAAAAAATTAGCTGAGCGTGGTGGCGGGCACCTGTAGCCCCAGCTACTCGGGAGGCTGAGGCAGGAGAATGGCATGAACCCGGGAGGCAGAGCTTGCAGTGAGCCGAAATCGTGTCACTGCACGCCAGCCTGGGCAACAGAGCGAGACTCTGTCTCCAAAAAAAAAAATGGAGAAAAATGATTCAGTTGACTGAGAAGAAAAGGCTTTTTCCAGGAAAGCAAGATTCAAGAAGAAAAAAACATAAAGGCCTTTTAAAAAAATCTGGAACTTGGCTATCTGCTTTTAATTAAGCTGAGCACTCTTTAAGAAAATCCTTTTAAATCTCTTGTTACTCAACTTTAGCCATGCTAAGCAGTTAAGATTTTCAGCTTTTGAACTTTATAAAAAGTAACCTCACAGGTGAAACCAACAAGCCTGAGTTAGGTTGTGACTTAACCATGAGTGTGCAAGGTATTTTCAAAGCGGTGATAAGCAGCTTTTGAAACTGTCATTGCAAAATTGTGACTGAGACAGTAAAGGAGATCTGACCCAAACAACTCCATTTTGTTTCCAGCCCCTAAGCTATCCTTGCCCATCCCTGAGTGTAGGCTGAACCAACTTTGGGAGGAGCCTGGTTTACAGTTTATAGCCCAAAACAAAGATAATAGCCCCTTCCTAAGATATACTTCCCTATTGTCTGGAGAACAGACCAAGAAACTAGCCACAAGATCAGGAACCATGGCTCAGGAGTCATGCAGCTGGATGCTATAAAATTTTGACCCTCCCTTAACTGCTCTCAAGATCAGAGCTTACGGTATTTTGTAAACACTGTCATTGATAGATCAGCTGGTACCACCTAGATCAACAAACTACCTTATCTGATTTTCTGGCCCTCACCCAGGAACTGACTTAGCACAAGAAGACATCCACCACTGTAAAATGGTGGAGACTAAAAGTATTGCCACATGGTTACAGGTCATGCTCCCAAACACATGATACAATATGGAAATCTGTAGCCAAGTTTGTTATAGGCTATTTTGTTGGGCTGGCATGAACAGGAGGCTTATGGGATCCTGGGTCTTCATCCTAGCCTAACATATGTTTTCTTTTGACAGAAAGACACACAAAGCACACCAGATTGGCTACAGCTTAAGACTAACCTCACAAGTCCCTTTTCATTAATTTAAACTTTACAGATAATATAAACAATGATCCTTGTTACCCCTTTTACCGGTTTGCATTGGGGGAGAGAGGCCAAAAGCCTGAATGGTAAGAAATTTCTACCCTTTTGCTGGCATGTCAGGCTTCTGGGTTCCTTTCCCCCTAGCTCAACTAGAGAAGCATTTTAAGGTTTGGAAAATTAACATTTCCCAGGTTGGAAGAACATTATAAAAAAAGATTGCCATTTTAAGCTGTGAAAGAAGGAACCATACCATACAAAAGTCTGGGATATCAGAGTTGTCAAGAGGTACTGCTTCCTTTCCTATCAACAATGGTGTTTCCCCTATTTCTTCACCTTCCCGATTTTCTCTTTTCCCTTTTTGCCTGTTATAGGAGACATATTGCTCATCTCCAAAATTCTCTGCTGCCTGCAGAGTTGCCTGTTTTTCAGCTACAATTGGGGTTAAGCTTTGGAGCAGCATAACATCCCTCCTTGAGAAGTCAAATACCTGAGTTAAATTTTAGAAAGCTTCTATATACCTATCAGGGTCATTAGAAAATTGGCCTAAGTCTCCCTTTACTTGCCTAAGGTCCTGCAATGAGAATGGAAGTTGAACCCTCCTGGCATCACCTCCATTGGACATTTTCTGTAGGGTTAAGAGCTAAGGTGAGGGAATGGGAAATTTTGGAGATGATGGAGGTGGAGGAGCTGGTGGTGTGGTTGGAGCTGGCCCCAGATAATGGGGAATGAAAGGGCCAGGATGCCCAATGCCGGCCTCAAATGGTTCCCCCAGGAGTTGCTTTTCTAATTTTGGGGAATTCTCTTTGTGCCTGTCTGACATGATTGCTAAAAGAGCTGGGCTGATTTTGCAATGCTTGCAAAGATCTAGCAAAAAGGCAATGCCCTTATGTAGAAGAAAACAGGCCACTTTTTCTTTAGAGTCTCAGGGTGAAAGGAGTTCCAGTGCTTCAGCATGCACTCCAGGGGATTGCACGCTGAAGATGATACCCATCTAGAAAGAGAAGTGAGAAAAAGGCATCTGTTTAGTCTCCTTCCTTTTGGTGTGACCCAGAGTGGAAAGGAAGACAGTTGAAGGCGTCCCCCCTGCTGTTTTTTTTTTTTTTCCTAAATGGTTCCTGGGTCCTGGCACCACCAACTGTGGTTGCAGGTGTGACCCCCAGCCATAGAACCAGAGGAACTAAGCCATTAGGGTTAGTCATGCTCACCCAAGTGGCTCTAGTCTTCTGCTTATGATTTTGCTTTGAGTTCCTGGACGTGTGTGACCTGCCTGACTCAAAAAATGGATCTCAGGAGAGATTATGTGACAGTTGCATTTGGGCATCTATTGCACTTTCCTCCTTGATGGAGGAAGTGTGCTGGTTTGAGCTCTATATCCTCCTAGTATGGTTTGTGTTAAAGCATCTACCCTTAGAGAATGGTTCCAGTTAACTTCCAAACTTATAATACCATTACTAATTAAGTACTATTCTAATTGGAAGCAGAATAGGTGCCTTAAAAGACAGTAGGTATCAAATGGTCATTTTCCTGCTGATGGGACAGTAAAATCTGGCTTTGGAGGATATTTTGCTCTAATTGTTGAAGGTAGAGTTTTCCCATTTGCAGAAGCAACATAAAGCCTGGTCTCTAGAAGAGGGGTGCAATAAGGGCAAAGAATTGTGAAGCCAGGGTGTTTTGATAAAGGACTGACAATGTGCCTCATGGAGAGAGTACCTATTCCACTAGTTGGTGCTGTTGACCTTGAAATGCCATGAGCTCTCCAGACCAAGGGCAGAGAGTGATGCTCACTTGGGGGGGTGGGGGACTCTGTTCCTAGAAAATCCCAAAGATGGCTGCCTTTGAGCTATATCCACAGTTACTACAACATTCCCAGATATTGCCAAACAAGATTATTTCCCTGAACTGTAAAACTTCCTGCACATTGCATACATAGAGAGGTTAAGAGATATGATGGTCCTGGATGAGAAAGGAGGAAATTATGATAGGAAAATTGGAGATCCTGTTGCCAACACCCCACCAGGGTGGTCAGAGGCCGAGGTCAGTCCAGAAGCCTTTGGATAACACTCAGGGGTAGCCCCATCCAGAAGCTGTCAGGTGCCCCAGGACTTCTTCCAGCCCCATACAATGGCTATGTCTTCCATGAAAGGAGGCTGGTTCAAACATGGCCCATATGCCATATGCCCAGAAACCCATAGGTATTGGGGGATTCTCCATGTTCTCTCCAGTAGGTGTGACATCTGAGTCTTTAAGAATGGCAGGCATGCTAATGGTGTCTTTAAATGGCTGGCAGATGCCTGTTATTGATTTAATTTGATTTTAAAATGGAGGTTGAGAGCCTCGCAATTCAAGGACAGATTTTGAGGTTTTTCTCCATCTTTACCACTCACATGATTCTACCTTCTGTTCTGATCCCTTTCTTTTAGAAATAATTCAGGACACAGACACATGTGGGTGGGTTAAGGAGAGGAAAGTTTAATAGAAGAGAGGAGTGCAGCTCCTTGTGTGTGAGAGACCTCTGAAAAAGAGGTGTGGTGGCAGACTGCAGATTTTATAGACAGGTTGGAGAAGGTGGCGTCTGATTTACGTAGGACCCACAGATTGGTTTGATAAGGTGTAACATTTATATAGCCCATGGGGAAGGATTGTCACCCCACCCTAATCTTATTATGCAAATGGGCTTTCCGGTTGATTGGCACCATCTTGTCTGCTCTTTATTGTACAAGTGTCTGACAAAGAGAAGGGAAGATGGAGCCACCACTTTGAACATGTCTAGTCCTAGTTCCCGCTGGCATTCACTTCTGCAAGCTCCCAGCTTGCTTGTCTATGTCTGGGGCTCAAATTTGCAGGCTGCTATTAGAAAATGATTTGAAGCTGCTTTTTATTAAAGAGAAAAGCCTTACTGAAGACTCCCATACCCTTACTATCTGCTTATTTCTTAACTCCTTTATCAATAGTATTTGTTTTTTGGCTGTTGAGTTGTTTCAGTTCTTTGTATATTCTAGATATGAATCCCTAGTCAGATGAATATTTTACAAATATTTTCTCTCACTCTACATGTTGTGTCTTCAGTCTGTTGATTGCTTCCTTTGCCGTGCAGAAGCTTTTTAGTTTAATGTAGTCCCATGTATCTATTTTGGTTTTGTTGCCTGTATTATAAAGTCTTGGCTATAAAATCTTTGCCTAGACCAATGTCCTGAAGCATTTCTCATATTTTCTTCCAGTAGTTTTATGTTTTTGAGTCTTATGTTTAACTCTTTCACGATTTTGAGTTGATTTTTGTATGTGGCAAGAGATACAGGTGTAGTTTCATTCTTCTGCATATGAACACTTAGTTTTCCCTGCATCATTATTGAAGAGGTGTTCTTTCTCCAAGGTATGCTCTTCGTGCCTTTTTAAAAAAAAATAAGTTGGCTGTAAATAGGATTAATTTCTGGGTTTTATATTCTATTAATCTATATTATTTTTAGATTCATTAAAATATATATTTATAATATAAAATTACAGTTATAGTAAATATATATTAATATAGATTAATTTATATTTCTGGGTTTTATATTAATCTATATTTCTGGGTTTTATTTTTTGTTCCATTGGTCTGTGTTTTAGTCCAATACCATACTGTTTTGGTTATTATAGCTTTCTAGTAGATGTTAGGTAGTATGATGCTTCCAGCTTTTCCATTTTGCTCAGGATTGCTTTGGCTATTCAGAATCTCTTGTGTTTCCACACAAATCTTAGTTTTTTTTATATTTCTCTTGAGAACGTCATTGGTATTTTGATGGGGATTGCATTATGTCTCTTGAATCTGTAGTACTATGGTGGCATTGGGTAGGATGGCTATTTTAACAATATTGGTTCTTTCAATCTTTGAGCATGTGATGTGTTTACATTTGCTTGTGTCTTCAATTTCTTTCATCATTTTTTTTTTTTTTTTGAAGTTGTAGAAGTCTTTCCCATCCTTGGTTAAATTTATTACTAGGTAGCGTTTTTGTAGCTATTATAAATGAGATCACATCCTTGATTTTTAAAGTCTAGTTTGTTATTGGTATATAGGAGTGCTGCTTTTTGTATGTTGATTTTGTATATTACAAGTTTACTTAATTTATCAGTTCTGAGTTTTTTGGTGGAGTCCTCAGGTTTTTCTATACATAAGATAACATTGTTTTCAAAGAGGGACAATTGTTCTTTTTTCCAATTTAGATGCCTTTTATTTCTTTCTTGCTTGATTGCTGTGGTAGGACTTCCAGTACTATGTTGAATATATGTGGTGAAAGTGGGCATCCTTGTCTTTTAGTTGTGAAAGGAAAGGCTTTCAACTTTTTTCCATTAAGTATGATGTTAGCAGTGCTGTGGGTTTGTCATATATATGGTGTTTATTAATTTGAAATACCTTCTTTTTATGGTTGAGAGTTTTTATCATGAAGAGGTATTGAATTTTATCTTTTTGGTGCCTATTGAGAAGATCATATGGTTTTTGTCCCTCTTCTATTGATGTGATGTATCACATGTATTGATTTATGTACATGGAACCATCCTTGCATCCCTGAGACAAATCCCACTTAGTCATGATGTATTGTCTTTTCAATTTGTTGTTGGATTAAGTTTGCTAATATTTTGTTAAGGATTTTTGCATCTGTATTCATCAGAGAAAATGGCCTGTAGGTTTTTGCGTTTTTTTTTAATCTTTGTCTGGTGTTGGTATCAGCGTAATTCTGGACTTGTAGAATGAGTTAGGAATAACTGTCTCCTCTGTAATTTTTGTAATAGTTTGAGAATAATCTGTTAGTTCTTCATACATTTGATAGAATGCAGAATTAAAGCCATTCAGTCCTGAACTTTTCTTTATTGGGAGGCACCTGATTTCTGATTCAATCTTATTATTCATTATTAATTTGTTAGGTTTTCTATTTCTGTCTGGATCAGTCTTAGTAGGTTGTATGTGTTCAGGAATGTTTCCTCTAGATTTTCTAATTTGTTTGCATAGAGTTATTAATAGTCTCTAATGATCCTTTCTATTTCTGTTGTATCAGTTGTAATGTCTTCTTTTTCATTTCTAACTTATGTGGGTCTTCTCTTTTTCTCGGTTAATCTAGCTTGCAGTTTAAAAATTTTACCTTCTCAGAAAAAGTTTTTGTTTCATTGGTTCTTGGCAATGTTTTCCGTTTAGTCTCTTTTTAGTTCTCTAATTTTTGCTATTTCATTTCTTTTGCTAATTTTGTTTTGTTTTTTTTCTTATTCTAGTTCCTTAAGGTGCATTGGTAGGTTGTGTATTTGAAATCTGTCCACTTTTATGATGAAGTCATTTATTGCTATAAACTTCCTTCTAGCACTGCTTTTGCTACATTCCATTGGTTTTGGCATACTGTTTTTCATTTTAATTTTTTTCAAGACATTTTATTTCCTTAATTTCTTCATTGATGTAATAGTTGCTCAGGACCATGTTGTTTAATTTCCATGTAGTTGTACAGTTTTCAATATTCTTTCTATTAAATAATATTATTCTTCAATAATGTTATTGAATCAATACTGAATAAAACTTGTCTTATTGTATTGCTATATCCTCCTGCAAATATGATTTATTTTTCAGTATATAATGACCTTGTCTCTTTTCAGTTTTTCATTTAAATTGTTTTATATAGGTATAGTTACTTTTTTTTTTGCTTTTGGTTTCCATTTACATGGAATATCTTTTTTTATCCCTTCACTTTAAATCTATATCGGTCTTTATATGTGGAGTTAGTTCCTTATAGGTGGCATATAGTTGAGTCATTTTTTTAAATGCATTCATCTAGTCTACATCTCTTAAGTGGGGAATTCTGCTTACATTCAAGCTTATTAATAAGTGAGGACTTATTCTTGTCATTTTGTTGAAGTTTTCTGGGTGTTTTATATATCATTTGTTATTTTCTTATGGTTTATCATTATGGTTTGGTGATTTTCAGAATGGTAACACTTGATTCCTCTCTCTTCCTCATTTTTGTATCTACTCTACCAGTGAGTTTTCTACTTTCGTGTATTTCCATGATGGTAGATATTATCCTTTCACTTCTGGATGTAGGATTATTTTAAACATTTTTTTGTAGGAACTAGTCTATTGGTGACAAATTCCTTCAGCTTTTGCTTATCTGGGAAAAACTTTATTTTTCCTTCATTTTTGAAAGATACCTTTGCTGGGTCTAGTATTTTTGGCTAAAGAGTTCTTGTTTTATAAAGCATTTTGAATATCTCATTCCATTTTCTCCTGATCTGCATGATTTCTGCTGAGAAGTCCACTGTTAGTCTGATGGAGTTTCCCTTTTATGTGACTTGATGCTTTTCTCTTGCTGTTTTTAGAATTCTGTCGTTGCCTCTGACAGTTTGACAATAATGTGGCTTGGAGAAGACCTTTCTGAATTGAACCTATTTGGGGATCTTTGAGCTTCCTCTATCTAGATGTCTATATGTTTCTCAAGACTTGGGAAGTTTTTAGCTATTTTTATTAAATAGGTTTTCTATGGCTTTTCCCATCCCTTCTTCTTTGGGAAATTCCAGAATTCAATTAAAATTTTGGTCATTTTATGGCATCCTACTGGTCACATAGGCTTTCTTCATTTCTTTTTTTTTCTTCTGACTGCATTATTGGAAAAGAAATTCTTTTGCTTAGTCTATTGAAGCTTGTAGTTTTTTTATTTCTTTCATTGATTTCTTCAGTTCTAGGACTTTTAGTTCCCTTAAGATAACTATTTCTTTTTTGAATTTCTCATCTAGAGCATAAATTGTTGTTCTGATTTATTTGTATTGTTGGTGTTTTCTTCTATTTCACTGAGTTTCTCATTATCTTGAATTCCTAGTTAGAAATTTTATAAAGTTCCTGTTTTGGGGATCTGTTATTGAAGAATTATTTTGTTCTTTTGGAGGCATCATGTTTCCTTTTTTTGTTTCTTGTGTCCTTATGTTGATAGCTGCACATCTAGTATAATAGCTGCTTCTTCCAATTTTATGGATAGGCCTTTGTAAGGAAAGATATTTTCCTACAGATGTATCATAGTATTGGTTAAGTAAGTTGCTTTGGCTTTGATTTTGGATGGGTATAGCAGTGTAGTCTTCGTATGACTTCAGTTATAATCAGTGTCAGTGGCATCTGGAAGTACCTAAGTGTCTGAGACTGCAATTGTTAGTGGAGGTTGTGGTAAGACTTTGATGGGGGTGGGAACATCAGCTGGGTTAGTTCTTGTGCACCAGTGTGGCAGCAGTACAAATGTTGGGTCTGACCTCAGACCTCTGGATGGTGTGTGCAGGCACCAGCAGTGGTAGGTAGGTTGAACTTATACTCTGCCTTGTACAATTTGTATGGGTGCTGGCAGCAGTGGTGATGGGTGGGATGGACCCCCCAGGGGTGTATGTAGCTGCTGGCTGTGATGGATGGGGCCAGGTCCCCGGACAGTACATTCACATGCAGGTGGCAGTGGCAATGGGAAAGGCTGACTGGTTCTCAAGCCACATAAAACACATGTGGGGAATAGCAGTTGCAGTGGTGTGTGAGGCAGGCCTGTTCTCAGGCACCACTGGTAGTGGTGGGTTCACTGGACCTGTTAGACCTCCAAATGGTGCCTTTGGTGGGCAGGGGAGATTAATCTCCAGGTGCCAGGTTGCTTGCACGAAGGTTGCTTGCACGAAGGTTGCTTGCACGAAGGTTGCTTGCACGAAGGTTGCTTGCACGAAGGCTACACACAGCAGCTTCTTCCTCTGGTACCTAATGTGATGTTGCATAGGGGAACCATCAGTATCAGATAGGGTCTGTCAATACCCAGGCCTCTGAACAATGTGTATGACAAGGCAAGCTTTGCAATACATAATTTTTAAGTGACTTAATATCAGGCTATATCTTAAGATTTATATGTCTTAAGACTAATAGAGTAGAGAAAACAAAAATTTGGAAAACATTTCCTTACTGAGTGGTAGAAGTAGCAGACTAGTCTTTGGCTGATCCAGAGAGACTGCAGGGGAAGTTTCTTTTCTTTTTAAAACTGTTTTGAAGACAGAGTCTCACTTTGTTGTTGCTCAGGCTGCCCTCTGACTCCTGACTTCAGGTGATCCTCTTGCCTCAGCCTCCCAAAATGCTGGGATCACAGGCATGAGCCACTGGACCTGGCCCCCTGCAGAGGAACTTTCTAATAGAATTAGAGGTGTTTTTCTTTGTTAAAAAAAAAAAAAAATCCAAATACTTTCTGAGTTGAAAGGAAGCTACTCTAATTGGCCGAAGGTTATTTATAACTGTGTCGGTGAGGCTAGTTAGGCTAGGAAAAAACCTGAAAAGGATGAGTAGGAAAAACAATAAGGCAAAGGAGAATGAAATAAGGTGGAAAAGCCATATTTGGAGCCCCAGACCATTCATATGAAGTTTTTATGTGTCTTTTTTTTTTTTTTTTTTTTTTTTTTTTTTTTTTTTTTTAAGTTTCACTCTTGTTGCCCAGGCTGGAGTTCAATGGTGGGATCTCGCCTCCCTGCAACCTCTGCCTCCCAGGTTCCAGTAGTTCTCCTGCCTCAGCCTCCCGAGTAGTTGGGAGGTGCCTGCCACCAAGCCCAGCTAATTTTTTATATTTTTAGTAGCGATGAGGTTTCATTATGTTGGCCAGGCTGATCTCGAACTTCTGACCTTAGGCAATCTACCCACCTCAGCCTCCCAAAATGCTGGGATTACAGGTATGAGCCACTGTGCCCAGCCTTACGTGTGTTTTATTAATGTTTGATACAAAACAAGAACTATTACAAACTCACATGAAAATGTTCTTGTGATGCCTAATACATACAGACATATTTCTAAAGATTTTCTTCTGAAATGAGAAGCCATCTAATCCATGGCTACTTGGCACTTTCATTAATTTATACACATCCAGCAGAGCTAAGGTCCTCATTCTTATGATCCATGAAATAGTTTATGTTGCCCTGCATTGAACTGCTTCACATTGCTATAGTTTGAAGTTTGGGAATTTGGGGAGTAATATACTCCTCATTTTATAAAAAGGAAATAAGAAACTTGATCAAAGGTAAGAGCATTTTTGCTTTGTGGCATGATATATTATTGCTCATGGGTATACATGTAACAAGGAAGCATGAAAATGAGAAGGTGAGAAAAAGGGAAGATCTGTGACTTGCTTAATATTGCACACCTACAATTGGGCAAAATCAAAATTGAAAACCAAGTCAGTCTCACATCAAGTCACATGTTCATAATTATGATAGGTTCTATCCAGTAATTTCAGCAATTGTACCCGAATACCTAAAGTTAATTCCACTTTCAAAATACTTGTATGGAGCCCATCTGGCACCCATGAATCAGTATTTTAGAAGCTCTCTCAAATGGCTTGGTGTCCAAGTGCTAGGATGGTTACTACAAAAAGCCCAGCATAATTCATTTCTGAACAGTTGCCAGGAAATAAATGCCAGTCTATTGATGCAACTTGATTTCTGATACTTTATCTCTGTTAATAACTAGCAATATAATAATAATGCCTATTATAATTGAATCACTTATAGGACTAATGTCAAGTTTGGCTAGTTTGTTTTTGGGTGTGTGGATATTTTAAGCTCTAATTGTTCTTCAGTTACATCATTTTCTTTTTCCACTTGACAGGGAACTGTGTAAGGGCAGAGATGGTAGTTCTTCACTTTAAATCACTAATGGCTACCAAAATTTTAAGATGTAGTAGTTGTCAACAAACATTTGCTGAACTAGTTTAAATAATTTTTCTGAATTATACTTTTATTATGATAAGTGGTAATAGTATTCACTTTCTTGTGGTGTTCAGTGAATTAATGAAATTAGTTACTGCAGAGTTCCTAGTGAGAAAAGACATCCATGGGTCCTACTCAATATGTACCTTCAGCAAAATCTGTTCTGAAAGTCAAAGTGTTCCCCAGCTAATATGTGATCAAAATGCCTGCAGAACAAATGCAATATGACATTCAATGTTTTAAATATGAGTCATTAAACAAAGAATATTCCAATATTGTGAATCTTTTGTGAAGTTTTTATAGACAATGATGGAATAGAAAAGATAGTGCTCTATTTTTATAATGAGAAATACTAGGAGATGCACTATAAAATGACATTTCCAGTGAGATTTAAGCAGCATCTTATCTTTGCAATGTGTTCTTTATTCATTGATGCAGGGTATCATTCCTAGGGTATATAGGTGAATATGACAAGGATAAAATGTCTGGCGGTACTTAGATTGCTATCCTTCTCAGTTGAAAATGGTGTTGACGGTGTGGTTAGATGCAGATAAAAAATAATCTTTGTGTGATAGCATTTTCAACACCAAACAGATGTTGCATACTTTTCTTATGAATCAGTGACTTCTCATAAGTAGCAAAATGTACTTGTTTTCATAAGTACAATTTGTTCTTGAGAGGCTGCAGAGTATAGTAGAGTAAAAGCAAGAGAAGTTTTCTTTTTTCTCCCTGATGTATCAGTTATTGTTGCACAGCAAACTACCTTAGACCCTGTGGCTTAAAAAATCTATTTATTTTATTCATAATTCACTGAGTAATTCTACCGGTCTGGGCCAGCTGGACTGGTATAATTACGCACCTACTATAAGCTGGCGTATTGGCAGGGTGCATCATTGACAATAGCCTTGCTAGAGAGATAGGAGCCTTTCTTCAGGTAGTCTCATCCTCTGGCAGGCTAGCTTGGAATTCTTTGCATTGAAATCCCATGGAGATTGCAGGGTTCCAAGAGTGAGAGTCTAAGTTTGCAAGGTCTGTCTCTTGAGTCCTGGGCTTGGAACTTTCAATGTGGCTTCTGCTACATTCTACTGGTCAAAATCCATCTCAAATTCGGCTGAGACTTAAGAATTATAGAAGTACAGTCTTCCCTATGATGAGAGTGGAAGAGGTTACTACCAGTTTTAGAATTTGCCACAGCTTATATCGTAATTCTCAAACCAGCCTCTTCAAGAAGTCATGTCTTTTAGTGATAACCATAACCACAACTACAACAATAACAACAGCTCACACGTATGGAGAACTTAATTGTAACAAAGCCTATTCTAATGTTTTATATGGATTAACTCAATTTTCACAATAACAATGAATGATGAGTATTAGTTTTTCTTTATGGGTAAAAAAAATTGCCTCACAAAGGGGTTAATCATTTTACAAAACAGTAAAAATTTCCAAAAGAAGATTGCCTTAGTCAAATAAATGCAGAAAATGCAAGACAAAATAATAATTAAAAGTCTATCTATGTTTCCATCCATCCATCCATCCATTTATCCTCTTGGACTTCTCAAAGTTTTGAATGCAGTAAAGTATATTTTGAATCTTACAGAAGCGAAAGAAGGTTATAAGCCACATTCAAATTTGGAATCTAGGAACCCTTCTTTTTACAGAGTATCTGTTAACATCTTACGTGACAGTGGTATTCTATGGAACTGTTTGTAAAATGCTGTAATTAGGCTTTAAACTAGATTCCAAATTGCCCTGATTTGTAGCACACGTATCTCTGTCACTGAGACTATAAAGAATATAAAACCTGCAATATACCCTGCTTTTTTTTTCTCAATGTGCTTGTCTGTTCAAAAAATCAGCGACCCTTTAGACATGCAGAAGTTAAGCCAGGCATGTCTATGAATCACCTCAAGGGTTTTAAGCCAAGTTATTTTGCATTGCATTATTCTATTCTTTTTTTTTAACCATTTCCCTCTTTTTGTATCAACATCCCTCTGAGCAGTAACACAGTATTACTGCTCTAAGGGATGACTGTTGGCAAATAGTACTATAGCATGGCAATAAGATACAGAATGAAAATTATACCTGTGTCAAATTGCTTCTGAATCATTCACTTCAAGATAGTCAAATTAGGAAGACCACCCCTGAGTCACACAGATGAGGCAGTAGGTTGGAGAAAGTTATCTCTAGCTCTTTAGGGTTTAGTATCTACCATTTAATATTGCTATTGCCAGAGTAGCAATCTTGAGAGTTTTGGAATCAAGATTAGGCTACAGAAGGAATTTAAGGTGTGTGTTTTTGTATATATACATACAGATGTATATATATAACTGTACATAATTGACGCTTGAACAAAACAGGGTTAGCCATGCCAACCCCCACACAATCAAAAACCCATATATAACTGTTTACTCCCAGCAATTTTTTTTTTTTTTTTGAAACAAGGTCTCTCTCTTGTCCAGCCTGCAGGGCAATGGCATGAACAGGGCTGACTGACTGCAGCCTCAGTCTCCTGAGCTCAAGTGGCCCTCCTGTCTCAGCTTTCTGAGGTGTTCCACAGGAACACATCACCACACCAAGCTTTTTTTTTTTTTTTTAAATGGAGACACAGGGTCTCACTATGTTGTCTGGACTGATCTTGAACTCCTGGGCTGAAGTCATCCTCTAGCCTCAGCATCCCAAAGTGTAAGGATTACAGACATGCACCACTGTAGCCCAGCCCTGAAAATCTCAACTACTGATAGCCTATTTTTGACCGGAAACCTTGCTAATAACTAGCATAAACAGTTGATTAACACATACTTTGCATATTTGTTATATATTGCATTCTTGCAACAGTGTAAGCCAGAGAAAAGAAAATGTTATAAAGAAAACCATAAGGAAGAGAAAATATATTTATTAAAGTACTGATTAATACTGTAGGTTTATATCATGTGTTGACAAGATGAATCATCTGTCTGAAGTGGTGGGCAATGCAGCTGCAGAGGTCAATCTACAGTACATATCAAACAATTCAGCCTTTTCTTGTAATGTCATGACTTTTCCCTGCCTCTTGGGAACACTTTGAACATCACTAGTGACACTTCGTATGGGTCCCATGGTGTTATTCAAGGTTTACAATATTGCACTAAACACTATGAAAAATATACAAGAACTGCAAGAGATCACTTTTTCCATGATAAACAATTTATTGAAGAGATGGACTGCTCTGTGGAGATGATTAGCATCACACGGCATTTTAAGTGGATACAACACTTGAACTCACTGCAATAACAATGGGAGGTGGCTATGAAATTATCACAGTAGTAGAGTGTGCACTACAGTTAATTTTATGCATTTATTAGTTAATGCTGCATTCTGTTTACATTTCTCTCTACTGTGAATGGTGCCATGTACTGTCTGTGCACATTTTAACTTTTTTATACTAGATTTGTATATATTTTATGGTAGTAAATGATAAAATAGACTAGTATCTATATATTTTATACATTTAGAGTATAACTTAGTTTTACTTTATATTTAGGCTACACGGTTTGTCTGCAAGGTTTTCAAATTATTGCAAATCTCCAGAAAAGTTTCCAAAATGTCTATTGAAAAAAATCTCTGCATGTAAGTGGACCCACACAATTCACACCTAGGTTGCTCAAGAGTGAGTTCTTCATATGATTTGCCTTAGAGAAACAACACATTCATTCAATCCACACACTCATGGACCTCTCTAGGAGTTTGTAGAAGAATAGGTAATAACCTAATATTAACTAAGTAAATGCCAGCATTTTATTTAATCATCAAAACAACACAATGAAATAGATATTTTTAATCCTCATTTTTATAGATGTGGTGACATTTTGCTGGGGATGCAGCACCAGATGGGCCAGTCCTTGGGCACCAGCATGGTGGTGGTGGTGTGAAGGCTGCACCTGGACTCGGGCCTCTGGGTGATGTGTGTGGGTGCCAGTGGTGGCATGTAGGTTGGATTGATAACCTGGCCCCTGTACAATGTGTGTGGGCCACCTTGGAGAGGAAGAATCACAATTTTTACCCCCAATATTTTTTAAACGGCACCACTAAAACCAAAACAAATCATTAAATGTATTTATGTCTTACCATGTGTCAGATTCTGTTAAACACTTTACATTCTTCATCTCATTTAGTGTATACAACTTTAGAAGTTAGTTCTCATGATTTCTTTTTAACGAAGGAGGAAACTGCGGCTTAAAGAGTACATAAATTGGTCAATATCAAACCATTTGTAAATAACAGATGGTCCATGATTTAAAGCCAGGCCACTCATGACCAAGATCTGTTGTTCTTCATTAAATAAAACTCCCACTTATGAAATAATTTCATCTACATTGTCTCATTGAATCCTTACAACAGCTCAGCTGGGTCAGAAGTATCATAGGTTTATAGACAAAAAAAGACAAGAATCAAGAAAGCTTGGTAATTTCCCCCAAGGTCATAAAGCTATGGTTTTTTTTTTTTGTTAGTTATGTTTTGTTTTTGAGACGGAGTCTTGCTCTGTCACCAGGCTGAAGTGCAGTGGTGCCATCTCCGCTTACTGCAACCTCCAACTCCCTGGTTCAAGCGATTCTCCTGCCTCAGTCTCCCGAGTCGCTGGAATTACAGGCATGTGCCACCACGCCCAGCTAATTTTTTGTATTTTTAGTAGAGATGGGGTTTCACCATGTTGGCCAGGATGATGTTGATCTCCTGACCTCGTGATCCACCCACCTTGGCCTCCCAAAGTGCTGGGATTACAGACATGACCTACTGCGCCTGGCCCTAAAGTTTCATTTAAAAAAAATATGTCTGGTGTTTCTTCTAGTTGTCCATATTTCTTTCTTCTGACAACAGATAAAATATACAAACTTTATATTTTCATCAGGATAGATTTTTTTCAAGTCTAGCCTCTGCCACTAAATGTGTAATTTTAAACAAATTTCTTAATCTCTGTGAGACTTTGCTTCTTCATCTCTCAATTAAGGGTAGCAATTCTAGCTGCCTCACGGAGCTATTGCAAAGTTTACATGAAAATGAATACAAACATGTCTAGACAAGTGCCCAGTGTGTGGGAGAGACTCAGTGTATAATCTCTGGCTTTCCTTCTCTCTATCCCTTTCAATGCAAATGGAGTAATTTCAGGATAAAGAATGGTCAGCTTACATAACCAAGTGAGATGTATATTAACAGCTGGCACCAAATGTCATCTTAGGAAAGGAACTTTGTCAGAATATCTTCATAAGCCTTTGTGGAAGATGTGACTCTGACAGCAGAGATGTCAACAGGAGACCAAGCTATAAAAGGAGAAGCTTAGATGGTCTAGATAAGAAAATTATACGAATTTTTGTTTTGCTCACAAAAAGGAAGGAAATAAGAGATGAATGGAGAAGGTAGGGAGGAGAGAGAAGAGCCAGAGAAGTAGGGTGAGGTGAGGATACATGTGCTGGACAGCCAGGTAAAATTCTTCCACAGGTTATAGAAAGATATTTTAGAAATGGGACATACATTGTTAATTTAAAATTGTTTACATTACCTTGATTTAAAGTCTACCAAAGAAACTATTTTCAGTAAAGTCTACCACAAATGAATACTAGAAATGAATGTTTTGTATCCTATCTGGATTACCATGAGGAAAACCAGAAATACATAACTGGAAGTAGAAGAGAATTCAAGAATGTAAGCCATCCTAGCATTCTCAGATATCTGGGCAACTTGAGGATCTAAGACAATTTTCAGGGGATCTCAAGAGATAGGCAGTACCAGCTGACATGTGGATTTTGTGTTTAGTAGAAATATCCTCTTTTTAGTTGAAAGTCCACTTAAATTCACTGAATCAAGAAATCATTTTAATTTCAGCATGATTTAGATACATTTGAAGGAGACAAATTGAAGATATTATGATGCTTGAGGATTATGGTGATGAAGGACTTTTAGGCATATTTGAAACATACCCCTTAACTGTTAATATTGACACCAGTGGTAAGAAGTTTCTTCCATTAGATAATACTGGCTTGAATAAACCTGAAGCTTGCTGGATGGATCATTTCTGTATCTTATTTGCATTTAATAGACATTATTTCTTAGAGCAGTTTTTGGTTCACTATAAAACCGGGCAGAAAGTAAGAGACTTCCCATACACCGTGGTACCCATACGTGTAAACCTCCCTCCCATCAACATCCCATGCCCTAGTAGTAATATTTTTGTTACAATAGATGAACTTACATTGATACATCGTTATCATCCACATTCCATAGGTTACATTAGTGTTCATTGTTGGTGAATCTTTGTTTTTACCTACAAACTTATTACGTTGGTAGTGTTACCATCAAGCCAATGCTCACCAAAATAGGGTCTTTACCTTTTTAGTGCCCTGAAGTTAATATGCAAAACTGAAAGTGAATGCATAGGCTTTATTTGATGGCCATGAAATTGAGAAGAAGCAGCTTGGATCACAAACTTCTCAGTCTGTAAAAGCCAGAACTTCACAGATACAGGGCATCTTTAATGAAGTGGTTGGGCATTAAAAGAAAGGAGAGGAATATTTGTCTTTTCTGGGAATGGGAAGAGAACTTCTTGTAATCAATTGCCACCTTTCTTTTTGTCATTTTATGGCTTTTTCTGGTTGTCATGATTGTAAACTATCATGGCAGTGGTGGGAGTGTCATTTAGTATGAATATTAGATTATAATGAAGTTAGAGGTTCTTCAGAAGTCAAGTGAGCCATCATCTTGGATCCTACGAGTCTTAGCCAGTTTGGTCATGAGGGGGAACTTTTGACCTCAGGCATCCTGTTTCCTAACGATATGCAGAGTTGGCTGGGTGCGGTGGCTCATGCCTGTAATCCCAGCACTTTGGGAGGCTGAGACGGGTGGATCACGAGGTCAAGAGATCAAGACCACCCTGGCCAATATGGTGAAACCCTATCTCTACTGAAAAATAAAAAAGTTAGCTAGCTGGGCTTGGTGGTGCATCCCTGTAGTCCCAGCTACTCGGTGAGGCTGAGACAGGAGAATCGCTTGAACCCAGGAGGTGGGGGTTGCAGTGAGCCGAGGTTGCACCTCTGCACTCCAGCCTGGTGACAGAGGGAGACTGTCTCAAAAAAATTCAGAGTTAAGGTGGAGTCGTACTTTACCTAGGTCACATAGGCATTACACTGGGTAATACTAGACCCACTGTACCTCCTGCCTCTCTAGCATGGTGAGATGCCCCATCTGAGCATATACCTGTAGCTAGATTGCTGATGACTAAGTATAAAATACAACCATTTCCCAGACATGTGATCTGCATGGTTCACTGCAAAACTGACATGCTCCCTGTGATATTAATAGACTCACTCATATTTCACACTTTGTCAAAGAGAAAGCTGCATATATATAAATTCAAACATACATACTTGATTGTTTTAAAATAATGACAGCAATATTGAAAGCACAGCTATTAGTTTAGTAATGAATAGCAAAAAGGATGCTGGAGGCTTTAATGGAAGAAGAAATATTATTACAACTTTGTCCTCAGGATCTGGCTTTTCATTACATATCAGTCTGAAATACATATCAGTCTAAAATAAATCAATTCCATCATATTCTTCTCTTTTGCCTCTGGACAGGTTTTTACCAGATCCGTATATAATACTTGATATTTTTACCAACTCTACTGCAAACAGGTGTTTATCCTCTTTGCAAAATGCTGCTTTAACACAGGTGCAGATTTAAGAGTTCAATGTGATTTTATGTTTTCTTATTATGAGGGAGGGATCATCCAATTACATACCTCGTCTCTCAATCTCCCCTGGATACATATGGGAAATATTTCATTCACTGGTCCTTTGGTCCAGGGAACTGAAACTCATCCCCTTTCATGTGTTAATTTGGACTGATACCACATTAAATGGCTCAGGGGCCTTTGCTCTGGGGTTGCTATGACCGCTAATGCTTTGTGTTGCTAAAACCCACACATCAAACGTGATGCCTTCATTTTGCAGTTATTCCCTAGCAAGCTTCCCTTTATGTATGAGATTTCTCAAGCTTAGGTGCCTAATAAGAACTAGTAGAATCACGTGCACACATATACACACATATAAAAGTTAGGAGGATGTGTTTAGGCACTATCTACCTGAATCTATTGCTATGTCTAAAAGGTCTTGTTCTGGATTTTTGAATCAATTATTAGTTTGATGTTGAGCCTCGTTCCTTCATGGTAGACTTTTGCCAAATGATGTGATTTGACATCTAAACCATCAGGAAGCATTTCATAGGTGACATACCAGTAGACAGCCTGTAATTCTGACTAAGTGACTCAATCAAGATTTGGCTTTTTTTTTTTTTCCTACATCCTCCCACCCACAAAAGTCTCAATATCCTAGACTGAATTATAAATCTTGTCATGAAAAACAAAAGACAAAATAGAAAACAATTTTATAAATGTAAAATGGATCACTATTAGAAAAGAAAAAAGAAAAATTGGCATGGTCAGGAAAATACATAAATGGAAGCTCCCTATTTTAGAAGGGATAATGATGGAGAACACTGTTCCAAAATACAGTACATAAATCCAAAGGAGTGTCTCCTGCCACCTGCCAGTGGCAGGCAAAAGTTCCCCTGTTACATGGACTCCTTGCTTTAATCATATTATGGAAATTCTTATGATTGATTCTGTTGGGTAAATAGGGTGTCCTTAAGTTTAACCCCATTGTCTGTACTCACTTCTTCTTTTGATTGTCAGTTTTCTTTATTCTTACTTTCCTCTCATGTTCTAAGCATTGGATGGTCTGGACCCATGAGATTTCAGAGCTTCTTAATAGACTTAATGACCAATTAAAGCTCTTTCTTAAACTGGATTTTTGGCATGGTGATCTCGACTATAACGTTTCCACTCAATTTTGACTCTAGGTTTATGTCTACAAAAGCATATGCCTGGGTAATTCTGGTTTCTTGAGGATGCCATATGCCAAACAGTCAGTAATAGCATTTCTGTTGGTATTGTTGACCAATTCCCTCATATCTTACAGGTTTGGGTGCAGCAGGGATGCAGAAAGAACTGCCAAAAATGACAGCTAGGAATTTGAGGGCATCTTTAGAACATTCGAAGTTTGGCATTTTAGTACAAATATTGTTATTGTTGCTTGTTTTAAATTTTGCCAAGGATGTACCCTAAAGTACAATTAAACGAGGAAAACTAGAGATACCACATATTTTGTTATGGGCAGGTCTTTGTTCTTAGAGCTCCCAAGATGGTGGCAGGCCACTCCTAAGATGGCAGCAAGCCTTTTATTCTCTGACCTGGGATTCTTGGCCCCATGGATTCCAAGGAATGGAACCTTGGGCCATGTGGTGAGTGTTATAGCTCTATTAGAAGCCGTGGGTCACAGAAGAGAATTGTGGAAGCCAGTGACTAGTGTTCAGCTTGATTAGGATGAACGTGGGCACTTAGCTGTGCAGGAACAATGGCGAGCCTTTAACCACATCGGGAGCGGCAATGGGCAACTCGCTGGATCGGGAGTGCAGTGGACACATTGCTGGATCTGGAGGGGTGGAAATCAGCAGTGGGTCCGTGACAGCGGCAAACAGCAGTAGGGGACGGCGAGCAAAAGCTCAGCTTGTGCCGTAACAAACATGGACCAGAAGAGTGTGCAATTGTAAGATTTCATAGAGTGAAAACAGAGCTCCCATACAATGAGAGGAGACCCAAAGGGGGTTGCCACTCCCGGCTCGAATGCCTGGGGTTTATATCCCAATCATTGTCCCTCCGTCTGTGCTCTCAGATGATAGCTGATTTGACTATTTCTTTACCTCCTGCTTTTAGCCTAATTTGTATTTTACTGATCCCTCTTTACCTGATTGGTTGGGTGTGAGCTGAGTTACAAGCCCTGTGTTTAAAGGTGGGTGTGGTCACCTTGCCCAGCTAGGCTTAGGAATTCTTAGTTGGCCTAGGAAATCCAGCTATTCCTGTCTCTCAATTTCATAAGAGAAAAATCTTTTTTTTTTAAATTTTATCATTATTATACTTTAAGTTTTAGGGTACATGTGCACAACATGCAGGTTTGTTACATATGTATACATGTGCCATGTTGGTGTGCTGCACCCATTAACTCATCATTTAGCATTAGGTATATCTCCTAACAACCAAAAAAGTAAAATGTATTCTCAAAAAGTTTATTAAAAGGAAACAAATTGGATATAGTTGACAAAAATCACCAAATTTTAATTTTCTTAAGACAACAGGAGCTAATGAAAGCATCACCAATGACCTACTTCTAAAGACAAGAGGAGGAAGAGATGTATGGGATACGGATAGAGACGTCTAAGGCAGGGAGGGGATCCAAACCAGCATAGAGATAGGAAATTCTGTTCATAAATGGGTGGTGAGTGAGAGTGATGCAAGCCAGGAGGGACCCCTGGCTGGTGATGCCCCACCTGGGCCTTGCTCAGCCATGCTACTATGCCCCAGCTCGCCTATGTTATAGCTTATACCAATCTGGCAGTTCCTGAGCTCTTGTACCATGCCCAAGAAGAATAAGGATGTGCTGTATATTGAATGGTAAGGAGGGCAGAGAAGAATTTTAGTGAGTGATGAGACAGCTTTCAGTGGAGAGGGGACATGGGGATGTTCCCCCTACCTGAAGGTGGGAAAGTCCCCCATGTGGCTGGGTCTGAGGTCTTTTATGGACTCAATGTGGAGTGCACACTGACTGGTTGGTGAGTATGCAAAAATGGTCAAAGCAAAGATACCACTCAAAGGTGGGCATGACAGTGTAGAAAACCAATTAGGAAAAGGTGGGTATATTTGAAATAGGTGAAGGGTAGGGATCAATCAGAGGAAAGCACACCAAATGGAAGACAAGCTCTCAATCTAGTCTGAGGATTTAACTGGTAACTTGGCTTTCAGGCTTCAAACTGTCTTCAGCTTGGAAGTAGAGTTTCACTGGGGGACCACCCCAATCTGCCTAGGCATTTGGCTGACTCCTGTACTCTCAAGAGGGATGGCAAATGGCACGTTGTTTCAGCATCTGAAATATAATGTGGGTGGGCAACTGGAAAGATGAAACAGCAGCAGTGGCATGCACAGTGCTTAGCACAGAGGGGACAACACACAAATCATTGAATTTTTAAAATGTGGGAAATCGAACAATTCAAGCTATAGTCTGCATTTCAAAAAAGACATGTTTGCTTAAAAAAAAAACAAAAAACAACAAAATGACCCCTTCACAAGGGATCAGCCTATATCACACACAGGTACATGCAAACTGGCAAATTGTCATTATCGTCTTTCACAGGTTTTATGAATAAAAATGATCTATGAATATTTATGATACCCTTTTTCTTATCACTTTTGGTGGTATTATGTAATGAAAATACCAGCTCAGGTGGTGTTATGGGTGACATTAGTGTGTTGGGTTAACTATGAAGATGAGCTAATTACTTTTAAAATCTGCTTTCATCCAGTGATTCAACAGAAAATACTCATGCTCAATAGCATTAGCTTGGTTAAGAAATGAAATTGGGCAAATAACATATAAATTAATGTTGGAAAATTATATTGAAGAGGGACTCATAACTTACTAAAAATCACGAAAGAATAATTTGGGTTGAGTAAAATTTTCATACATTAAATTGGGTAACTGGTGAAAGTTTTATTTTTTTACATTACAAAAGAAGTAAACAATTTTAGTACTACCAGCACAGTCATAATCTTATTAAACATAAACAGAATTGATATTATAAATTACAAGAAGAGATCATGCTTTGTAGCTTTTCATTATTTTTATCGAAGATCTGAATAGACAAATAGACGGATTATTATTATTATTATTTTTTTTTTGAGATGGAGTCTCGCTCTGTCGCCCAGGCTGGAGTGCAGTGGCGCAATCTCGGCTCACTGCAAGCTCCGCCTCCCGGGTTCATGCCGTTCTCCTGCCTCAGCCTCTCCGAGTAGCTGGGACTACAGGCGCCTGCCACCACACCTGGATAATTTTTTGTATTTTTAGTAGAGACGGGGTTTCACCGTGGTCTCGATCTCCTGACCTCGTGATCCGCCCACCTCGGCCTCCCAAAGTGCTGGGATTACAAGCGTGAGCCACTGCGCCCAGCCGGATTTTCTTTTTAAAAGATGTTTTTGCTTCAAACTTAGCTCTAATTCTCTTTATATAATCGACATCAATCACACTTTCAATTATCTTTATCGTATCAAATAAAGACATTTGGTAAATCTGAGGAAAGAATGAAATCCAGGCCAAACAAAAAATTTCAGTTTATTCTGTTATTTTTGAAATCTCAACTATGTTTTGTATTTTGAAAAATAAGCAAAGCCAAATTTCTTTCACAAGGCAACTTTTAAGAATTTGCTGTTTTTAATTTGGATTAGGATTGAGAGCCAGCATGATCCATGAAAGTGTTTTGAGAAGAAAAATAATCTGGTTTTCATAAGTAGAAGCCTTGTTGAGTTAGGAGAAAATCACTCAATATTTTAGAAATTGATTGAAAGTGATTGAATTTAGTTTGGAGTACTTTTTCTTTTCAATATGTAGGCTTACAAAATATAGCATTTATAATTCACCTGAGCTACTCTTCCTGATACTATTTTTGTTTTATATTTTATGTGTGTTTCAGTTAAATTTTGTAAGATCTTTCTTAGGAAGTTATTTTCCTTTCCAATGATCAATGTCTATGCCATGCTTCTAAAAATATATACTTATTTCTCTAAATTGAGATTGACAAGTTAATTGTGATTTCAGGTAGGAGGGAAGACAAGTATCTTCAGTACAACCAATAATTCACTTTATTAATGTTTGTCTTCAAGGAGAGCACAAAGGATGCATCAGAAAGGCAGAAACGCACATATTGTGCTTATCAAAGGTCTTAAAGGCCAGAGAAGAGAACCTGGCAGGAAAGTTATCATCGAAGTTCAATTATTTAATCTTAAAAAACATGATTTAGTTAGATAGCCAAAACCTGGGTAGAACTCAGAAGAGATACTATTTATTTTCAAAGCCTAAGGGCATGCATTTTCAGAAAACTCAGCCGCTTAAATAGTGCTTAAGAATTTACATTTAATTAAACTGGATCCACGTAATGGGGGTCTGGGTTTTGGCTGTCTCACATTATGTACTTGCTGTTCATTGTGCCCAAAGGCAAAGCTCCATTAAAATTCAACAGATCTTTACAGCCGCTGAACACTGTTGGGCTGAGAATTTGATAGTGTATCAGACTGGGAACTTACACCTCTGGGTAAAGATAGGCCAGAATTCTGTGAGTGTTAGCAATGATCACCAGCAATCAGGCAGAAACCCTAGTCTCCCAAAATTGTAGAGTGGGGAGGGTATTCAGTGAGCTGATCCACTTTGTATTTACAGAAAAAGAAACACATGGTTTCTGAAACTCCAATGAAGATAACACATGGGCTTAAGATAGCTATGTTTTAAAGAAAAAAAAATGATGTGAGCTTTTCTTGGTTCTCTGAAATAAAGTTGAACTTAATGATCCCTAATGATCTTTCTCTATAAAATATCACAATTCCAGGAAAAATCTTCTTAAATTTTTTGATACAATTAGACACTGATCTCTAATCTTTGTGGTGGTTGTAGTTTACTAAAGACAGAGTTGCCTAGCCTTAAAGAACATTTAATGCCACATGAATATGAATCTACATTTTTGTAAAGAATTTGCTAGAATTTGCAGATGTTATAGGTAAAAACATCAATTGGAGTACAAATGTATTAGGGAAAATAAAGGGCAAAAAGATGGTAGTTTTTAGGGAGGGGGAAGTACAGAACGGCATATGAGATGACTCTTGACATTCTGTATGCAAAGTGGGTCTCATCTGGATTATCAACTGTCACAAACCAGGGATCATAGTGGATTCCATAGTATCACATGGCATGGATTACGGATATACTTCATAGGGGACAGTGGAAACTTAAAAGTTAGGTGTCAGGAAGAAAAGACAATGTGTGATGGTCAATTGTGTGTGTCAGTTTGACTGGTACAAAGTGTGCCCAGACATTTGGCCAAACATCATTCTTGGTATATCTGTGAGGTTGTTTTTGGATGAGATTAACAGTTGAGTCAGTCAACTGAGTAAAGCAGATTGCCATCCCTAGTTGGGTGGGCTTCATCTAATCAACTGAAAGCCTGAATAGAACAAAAAGGCTGAGTCAATGAAAACTCTGCCTGCCTAACTGCTTCAGCTGGATATTGGTCTTTTCTGGCCTTCAGACCAGACTGCAACAATGACTCATCTTCTGTCTTGAGGCTGCTAGCTTTCAAATTGGAACTTTTTACTGTCATCTCTCCTAATATTCAGGCCTTCAGACTTGGACTAAAACTACACATAGGCTCTCCTGGGTCTCTAGCTTGCCCACTGCAGATCTTGGTACTTCATAACCATTATAATAGCAGGAATGAATTCCTCATAAGAATACATCCTATTGGATCTGTTTCTCTGGAGAACCCTGACTAACATACATAGGTGTACCCTGTTCTTTCATTCTCCTAGAGGTAAGCCGCAGCTAAGACATCGTGGGTTTGTGTTCCAGTGCAGGGATCCTGCCAGCCATACTTCTCCTGGCCTTGTGAGTCAAGCACAAGGTCAACCTCATCAGTGAAGGAACAAAGGAAATACTTGGAGCCAGCCAGTCTGGAATGGGATAGGGCCTATACATAGAATTTTCTGAGATACCAGTAGCCTGACTCTTGGGGACCTTGTGACCCGTGATAAGTTTCCATCTTCACTGCTGTGGGGAGGAAGACACAAGCAGCTGAGCTTAGGTGCAGTCTCTCCTCTGGGAGAAAGAAACCTCTGACACCTCCTCTTTCAGGCAACCCAAAGTGAGCACCAGGTTCTCTTCCATACAGTCTTGATCCTTGCATCACAAATTGATGGACTAGGCTTGATGATCTATGAATAGCACCATGAAAAATGTAGTCTTGCATACAAGAAAAGGTCAAGATGGAAAATAAAGATTGCTGAATAATAGGCAAAAAAACATTCAGTATTTGCTCAAATGTAATACCCTTCTTCCCAAAATTATAGTTTGTAAATTTGTATTGAAAAGTAGTTGGAAATATAAACTATTTAATAATTAGAATTCATAGGCTTTGGAATATCAAAAAGCCTTTCTTAAACTCAGTTATGACGGGAAATGCATAGATTTTTCAGCAAGTAATAAAATGAAGATAGGATTATATTGGAAAGAGCAAATTGTGCATGATTCTCTGAATGGAGGAAAACAGAAGCAAGATTAATTAGGATGTTGGTACAGTGAGTGATTAGGACCCTGGAATGAGGTGGTGATGGTTAAAAAAAATGAGGCAATATTTCTGAGTTGCTTCAAAGAGAATGGGTCAATCAAATGTGATGACTCATTATAAATGGATGGAGAGATATCAAATATAACCTCAACATTGCAAAAGTGGGCAACAAGAAAAAATAGGGTCAGAGACATCAAACGGGGGATATCTATTGTAGGCCAAATATAGTAAAGGACTTTATGATGAGAGATGCCATCCAAATAAAATGAAATACAGGCTTAATAATTTTGGTGAAATATGGACTGATTAGCATTTGTTTAATGAGTAGAAAGGTAATTGACATGAATTGTGTCCCCTCAAAATACATATGTTGAAGCCCTATCCCTCAGTGTGACTGTATTTGGAAATAGGGCCTATAAAGGAGTTGATAAATGTTACATGAGGTGGTAAGTGTGGGTCCCTAATCTGATAGGTCCAGGGCCCTTATTAAAAGAGGAAGAGATAGTAGAGCGTGCTCACACACACACACACACACACACATTCTCTCTACACGTCCCACCACCCCCTGCCCCCACCAATGTGAGGACACTGAGAAGGCAGCCACTTGCAAAGAGAATAGCCCTTACCAGGAACCAAGTTTGCTGACACCTTCAACTTGGACTTCCAGAGCTGTGAGAAATTAATTTCTGTTGTTTAAGCCACTCAGTTGGTAGTGTTTTGTTATGGCAGCCAGAGCTGATTAACACAGTAACTTTCATGTTTACAAAACAAAATAATTATGTTTTACCCTAATTATTGTATCGGAGGCACAAAAGCTAAAACATCAATAAATCATAAGTAATGATTTATTAGATAACTATGGTATATCTACAATGATATAGGAGGACATGTTATATAAATATCTTGCAAAAGACATTGACAACTGCAGCTGTATTTGCTTTAGAAATGTTTAGCTTTGGAATTACATGGAATGACAGAACGTGTCCAAAGGCCACCAGTATGCACATTTACAACAGAGAACAACTTTATTAGGCTACAGATAGTGACCTAATGTAACAAAAAAAAGATAAAGCAACCAATTAGTGAATAATAACAAATAATAGCAACTGATAATTATTGTGCCCTTGCATTGTGTCAGATATTTTCTAAGCACCTTACATGTATCTATTTCGGAAACCTTTGTGCTAGGGAGATACTATTATTAATCCCATTTTTAAGATGAAAAACTAAGGCACAGTGAATCAGTAACTTGTTCACACTCAAACAGCTGTGAAGGAAATGAGTAGTAGTGAATGACAAAGAATGCTGGCAATTCATAAGTCCAGTCATTGTCATGCAGGAAAAAGGGGAAATTTTTATGAACATTGTTTGAAAAGTTATACTGAACTGAAGGAACTTATAAGGCACAACATGGTCTAACTCTCCAGTCAACGAAAACATTCCTCTCTCAGCTGCTCTGGTAGGTCATCCAGGCTCACAGTGAATATTTTCGGCAAGAAAGTGCCTTCCTGCTTTCCAAAGAAGTCCTTTTCAAGGTGGCGGAGCACTGAATAGTACAGAATTCATCAGTATATTGAGTTCAGATCCTATCTATAGCTTATGTATTTTTGTTTTCCTGTTTTAAAGATAACATTAAGAACCTGCTGTTTTTCCCTCTATAGGATCTGGCATTTACAGCACTTTCTCATCAATCACACCACTGAGTGTTACCATTCCTATTTTACAGTGGGAAATGTGAGGCTGAGAAAGTTCGGACAACATAGCCATGGCAGTTTATAACTCAAAGTATATGGATGGATGACACTCGCTAGAGAGATTTAACAGCTGATGCAGCTGTCCCTAGGCCCCAAACTCATATTTCCTGAAACACCAGGAAAAAGCATCTTTTATTTTTATATGAGAGCCCTAAAAGATTATTTTCATCTTATTTAAAAATGAAAAGATTTTATTTAATTAAAAAATCGATTTCTATTATCTTAGAACTTTTGCTTCTCAATGTCAAATATTTTTGGTTACCTCAGTTACTTTTTGCAACGTACAGTTTTCAAATCCCATTTCATCCTGATTGTCCTTCCCTGAATTCTTTAAGTGTAGCTTAGCTACACTTAAAGCCCAGTATTCGCTGAAATTGGAAATAATGTTCCACACGTTACATTACATTGACCATTATATCCCTTGATCCAAATTATTTATTGTTGACAATTATTACTTAATATAATAAAGAATAAACTTCTACCAGAAATACCAGAAAATCAATATGTACTTACGTAAGAATGGAAAAAGGAGTAATATAAATTATTTACTACTCCATTGATCAGGCCAATCACTTTTTGTGTAATATTTCTTGATTTATTTTCTATGAATATTTTTATAATATCTGCCTTTATATTACATTGATTATTTTGAGTTCTGCTTTTCTTCCTTTGCCTCAATAACATGAAAATTTTCTAGATACTCATAAACTCTGAGAATATGATTTCAATGCCAGTCCTTCAGTAGTCATCTTTATAGAAAATGCTAAGTTAATTATAAATGATTTGGTGATTAGTATCTTTGTAAATATTTTGCTATCTTCTCATATTTTAAATTATTAGCTACATATTTTCAGAATTGAGATTTCTGGCTTGAAAAATATTTGAGAATTACAGAATCTTTTAAGTCAGTCTCTCTTCCTCTTTCATATATATATATATATATGTATATTTTCATCACCTTAATGAGTGATGACAATTTTTTTAAAAAGAAAAAATGAAAATGTATTTGCCTAATGTGTACGTACAGGCATGCATACATAGACACCCACATATTTCTTAACACTGCATTTTTAGAAAATTTAAACTTGGATATTTTCTTTAGGAAAACTCCCAATCTGAAATATAAAATGTTTATATATATGTGTGTGTGTGTGTGTGTGTATAATTTATGTGAATACATACAAATAGACACACACATATAATGAAATACAGTACTCAAGGAGACCAAAAAGAGAATGAGGGTAAAGCCAGCTTGTGGAATGCTTTGCATGCTATGCTAAGTGGATTGTTATGCCATTGATAAATTTTAAACATCATGGATAAATATGAAATGCTACATGTCATTGTTTTGAAGAGGTAGTGATGATAGTTTCCTAAGTCTAATTTTATGCTGCTGGAGAAAACAGAATGATTAGAATTCTTATTTATGCCTACAGAAAAGAAGCTGGGCACAGGGGCTCATGCCTGTAATCCCAGCACTTTGCAAAGCCAAGGCAGGAGAATTGCTTGAACCCAGGAGTTGGAGACCTGCCTTGGCAACATATAGTAAGACCTTGTCTCTACAAAAAATTTAAAAATTAGCTGAGTGTGGTGGTGCATGCCTGTGATCCCAGCTACTTGGGAGGCTGAAAAAGGAGGATTGCTTTAGCCCAGGAGGTCAAGGCTGCAGTGAGCTATGTCTGTGCCACTATACTCCAGCCTCGGCAACAGAATGAGACCCTGTCTCAAAAAGTTAAAAAAATTTTTTTTGAAAAGAAGATAAAAAGTATATATATCAAATAGGCAGCATTTTGGCAATTAGAGCCATTTGTGTAAAATGGGTGAATCATGAATCCTATTCATAGTTTTATGGTTATTGAGCTTATTGATGCAAATGGCTGCTCTGGGATACTAAAAGATATAAAATTGAATGAAATAAGGAACCCAAAACAGGTGAAGGAGAAAGATCATTAGATCAATGGTCACCAAACATTTTATTTAGGTAGCATCTAAGATTCTATTGGACTATCTGTACATTCTGCTCTTCATGTACTAAACACATACTTGGTCATCAGAACATTCAGAGAATAACATGCTAGGAAATGCATAACACAGCTAAATTTAAAGAGTAATGGGCATCAAAGCCATTTTGTGCAATAAAGAATCATTACCTCCATGACAGTGGCTAGTTAGAGAACAGATACAAAAAGTTAGAGACTTGAATCATTCTATCAATTACATCTAAGACTTGCATTCTTAATTTTTTGTATTTTTCCAAGGTGATTCATGGAGAGAATTAGCTTGTGACTTAGACTACGCAGTTAGGCAAATAAGCATTTAAGTGAATATCATAAAACTGGAGGGGTTACAAAAGAGATAGGAGATATAATCTCTACCCTTAGAGAAGTTTACTGTCATTTTACAGAAATATTTTGCATGTAGGTAACCCCTGATTAACAATACAGTCAAGTGCTGTGTTGTGTGGGTCAATATGAGCTATAGTATCAAAATAGAAGTGAAGAAACCAACAAGACAAAAAAGAGCTAATAACTCTCCTCTTCCCAAATTAAACTTCCTCATTGGTTCTAAAATATGCTTTCACTGGTAAAATCCAGCAATGTCATTTTCCCAGCTTGCAGGGAAAAAAATAAATTAATAATTTTCTCAATTATAAAGTTTGTGCCTAAAAGTTTTTCTCAAAGTTTTGTTGTCTACAACTTCCTGACTAGATTAGAATCAAATGTAACATATTACATAAATTAGCTGAAAATTATATATCAGGTTATTTTAAGTTTATTATATTTTTATTTCATGATGTCTGCAAAGAATATAATTATTCATGTGGTCTTACACTTAAAGCTTAAATGGGACCACTTTGTATGGTGCAGTTTAAGAGACCATGTGTTTTTGTGTTTGAAAAAAGATTAAAGACTTGTTTGTTAATCTCTTATAATCCAGATGTCAGTTGTTAGGGAGGTGTATTGTCTTATTTAGTATGTTTTTGAGTAAACCTAAACCTAATTCTCCTTTTATATAGTATGATTAACTTGTGAACTTTCTTTTTTTTTTGAGACTGAGTCTCACTCTGTCGCCCAGGCTGGAGTACAGTGGCACGATTTCTGCTCACTGCAAGCTCTGCCTCCTGGGTTCATGCCATTCTCCTGCCTCAGCCTCCCTAGTAGCTGGGACTACAGGCGCCCACCACCACGCCCAGCTAATTTTTTTGTATTCTTAGTAGAGATGGGGTTTCACCGTATTATCCAGGATGGTCTCGATCTCCTGACCTCGTGATCTGCCTGCCTCGGCCTCCCAAAATGCTGGGATTACAGGCATGAGCCACCACGCCCAGCCAACTTGTGAACTTTCATATTATTTTTTCAACGTGGGAGTGAGCATGATTGTTGGGTAAATAATTTCCTGTGGACACATTTGGTTCCATTCACCCCACTTGACGTTCCATTGCTAAAGCAGACTTAGATACAGCAGTCCTCCCATGAATTTAATATATGGGAAGGTAAACAAGCAGAGTAAATGACCAAGTATTTGTGGTGATTGAAGTTGCCAAGTTCCAAGAATACATAAGCCAGAAGCACTTTAATGAGTGATGAAACTGATGATGATTTTCCTCAAAAAATGATGAAAATGTCTTTGCCTAATGTGTATGTACATGCATGCATTTATAAAAACACCCCCACACACATTCCTAACAATGCATTTTTAGAAAATTTACACATGGATTTTTTTATTTAAAAAGGAAGACTCCAAATGTGAAATATAAAATGTTTTTAAAATTTTTGTAACCTAGCCATACATTCATGTTTTTTTCTCAGTTTCTAGAGCTCGTGGGTCCATCCAAAATTATACTGAATTATACTGTTTAATTTAACCCATTCAGATAGGCTACAAAATTGAACAGGATGAACAGGGAAGCAATATGATGTATCTAACAAGGGGCTGACCGGAAATTCTGACCTCCAGATGCAGCATTAAGTTCAGATAGGATCAGTAACCACATTAGGAGACTTACCAAATAGAGAAGAGAGGTGATACATCCCAGAGTTGATTGTGAACGTCTTAGCTCAGGCACACAGAAATCAACTACTATCATTGTTCAAGTCTAGCCTCAGAGACACTAACAATTAGAAGTTAGGAATTTAGGGTAGAACACTGGAAAACAAAGAGCCTGGAACCTCCCTTCCAAAATCCTTTTGTTAGTGAACAGCCTATTCTCTACCTTCCCTGTGTTGTCATCTGAACAGCTGAACTCACATGGAGCAAAAAAATCGCCACATCTGGGACTCTTATCTCAAGGCAACCCTAAGAAGTGAGTTTATTCTGTTTTCGTGCTGAATTTATCTCATTTTGTGAGGTTATTTCATAGTTTCTCTTCTCTTCTCTAAATTCTAATACGCTTTCTTCTTTCTTCTTCCTTATCAACTACATTCATTTTCTAGTTACCAAGGAAAGTGAAGAAATCAGAAAAAAGAATGCTGTCATCATTTCAACATCAAACCTACTATCTTATCTGCATCTATGCCAATGGCTCCACTTCCCCCTTGTTACCTGAGTGACACCATGTTACTTCTATCTAACCAACCTCTCAACATACATTCCACATGCCCTCCCCTCTTTCCAACCAAGGTGTATTCCTCTCTTCCCCTCCATCATTTCCTTCACTATATATTAGATTGTTCTCAACAGCCTAAAAACATTGTAATAGCTTCCCTTAAAAATATATGCTGGCAGTATATTCCTTTCAGGTATCATCTCATACCTGTACTTCTCTTTGTGTTCTATTGTGTTGACTTCATTCCATTCTTGTCTCCCTTCATCATTCATTCCGGCTTTAGTCCCCTTCAATGAGGCTTTTCTCTAATCCCTCCATTAAGACCAAACTCATGAAAGTTATCAGTGACCTGCATCTTGGCAAATCCAATGGTCTGTCTCAGTTCTTATTTAATTAAACTTCTCAAACTTTTAAGCTAGCTGAGTACTTCTTTATTGGAATGCTGTAAATATTTATTTCTGTATGTATCTGTTTGCTTGTGTATTGCCCTTCTCCATCACTAAAACATAACAGCAAGTTCTGTATTGTATACTCCTTGGTCTTGTGTCGTGTTTTGTATTCCCAATGCCTAAAACAGTACTTGGCATTGACTAGGTGCTCAAAAATTACTTACAGAATCATTTAAACAGTCATGTATTTGAGTAACAGGCACATGAAGTTATAAACACAAACATAATTTATCAATAAGACAAATATTTTGGGAGTCAGATGTTTCTTACCTTTACTCTGTCCAGAGCTGGTACAGCCTAAATTTAAATTGGTAATTGGGCTTTAGAATCTCTTCATTTGCATTTGAAATGAACCCATCCAATATGTCCACTGAACTACACAGCTTAGAGTGAACTCTCTTCAGTTGACCCAGGATAAGTAAGCATATTCACTGAAGCCATTAATCTGGGTCCGTATCCCATGAAAATATAAGACTAAATCTTAACTTGTTTTGTAAAACTATGAGCAAAAAAGTGTAAGCCCTGTATTGTCAGGCTATTTCAACAGGCAATACCTCTGAAATGCAGTAGCTCCTCCCTAAGCTAAGTGCCAACAAGGAGTGAAATGTGCTAGATGCCCAATTAGTATCTCCACCCACTACTCATTCCAAAGGTCTCCATCCAGCTATTGACCTAAATAATCCATTGTTCAGGCCACAACCAAGAAGTCTATTTATAGCTCAGAGTAAACTAATAGCTGAGCTGAGAGGCCTTTTATTTGTAATTCTTCTCCCTTCTAGAATATAAGGAAACCAACATACCAGAAATACATGAAAATTAAAAGCCCCTGCAACAGTCAAATTCCAATTCTGCATTTTCCCTCTAAACAAAAAGGAAACAAAATGTTGAGAGAATGTCAAGCTGCTACCAGCAACATTCGGCATACTTGGGATCCACAGTTTTAATGAAATCATTTAGCCTTTCAACCACATGGCACTTCTTTTTCTGCAGATGAAAATGTTGGTTTTTAGTATTAAGGTTGTGAAATTAAGGTTGTCTTTAGGATTAGGTTGTGGTGGAGATATAATTTTTTTCCTTAAGTTGTTTTCTTCAAGGAGTTTATCCACAAGAAGGTTAATTATGACATACGTTTATAGATGCCTAAGCGTAGGATTTGTTTTAGCATTAATGGACCATCTAGGACATTACAGAAAGATGTTGGGATATTTAAGAAGTGGTATTTTTTTAAGAAAGTAAGTCAAAACCTGAGAAAATGAACTTAAATAACTAGAATTTGTAATCTTTTCATCTGGGTCCATGTCCCATGAAAACATAAGACTAAATCTTAACTGGTTTTGTGAAACAATGAGCAAAAAAGTGTAAGCCCTATATTCTCAGGCTATTCCAACAGGCAATACCTCTGAGATGCAGCGGCCCCTCCCTAAACTTTTGTTTATAATGATAGTCAACATTTATTGAAAATTTTTGGACTCAGACCAGGCGTGGTGGCTCACGCCTACAAACCCAGTACTTTAGGAGGCTGAGATGGGAAGATTACTTGAGGCTAGGAGTTTGAGACCAGCCTGGTCAACATAGACCCTGTCTCTTAAAACATTTGGACTCTACTGAATTCTGGATGGATCTACAAGTGAATGCAATAGTCCTCACTTCTTAAGGGTGTTTTACTTGATATGGTGAAAAGATACATTAGAAATGTATTTTTAAGAAAAGTATTAATAGTGTTATCTCTGATAAGAGGTATTTGGCCTAATTTCCTCTACTTTCTGAGCAGTTGTCTTTGAACAGTAAAGATTTTCTTGAGTTGGGGAGTACTTGGAATGTCACAGAGTCTGTGAGGCTACCTGCTATTTTACTTAAGGTGGGAGATGTAGGGGACTTGCTCATTTCACCAGGATTTATCTTTTGGACAAGGACAAAATAAAAATGAGCTTTTATAAATTGTGTTATAAGAAAATGCACGGATCAGAATCATAGCTCTGATTATACTTTATGATTCTAATATTTTCATACATGGTGACTGTGTCTACTGAGAATGAGCCCAACAACTAGGAAAGCATCCCATTTGGGGGGTGTCCTGTACATGATACATAATGGGGCGCCTGAGCGAGATAAAGCAACGTAGAACTTTTATGTCCGGGGAACAACATGTATGACAAAGCAAAGGGAATCTAGGACTAGAGAAGGTGTAATGCCTGCAGGTTGTTTATACAGCTTGTCCTATCTGGGCAGTGAGTGGAAAGCTTGGCGCAAAACGGAATAAGGAAACTTGCTCACTAAAACTGAGCATGGAGGTGAGAAAAAATAGTGAGATTATTTTCTCAGAAAGGGTGAATTGCAACTCCATGGCCAGTTGGTATCTTTCCATTTAAAAAGATCACTCCGGTTGACTTGATTTATTCTCAAGATGGCTTCGACACGCAGAAAAGTGGGTCACTTCCTCATCTTGAGAAATACACTGGTTTTCAATAAAGGGGAAAGTGATGTTTTTTTCTTCAACTTAGTTCCAGTAGAAGTTCCAAAATAACTGGAAAGTTATTTTGTTTCTTTTACTCTCCTCGTGTCTTGTGAATGATGGCAGGTTTATTTCAAAATTGTGAGAAAAGAAAAACAGTGGTTGGAAAACATGAAATGGTCCGTTTATTCTGGCCATTGGTGAGAAATGTTCTGGAAAAGCTATCTAAACTGAATTCCAGCTGTATATCACTGGGGGCCGGCAGGATTTATTGGTGGGAAGTTACGGCAAACATCTTGATGGCTTTAAATCTGTATTCATAGCTAGTATATTTTGTGTGATTATACTTAAAAATCATTAATTTCAAAAAAATTAGAGAATTTCTGTAATATTTGTACATTGAAAGGGGAAGGAAGAAAAACTAGAAGGTTAGTCTTTTGAACTGCTGTAGTTTTAAAGACGACAGAACCCTTCATCTCAGCAAGAGCAGTGGAAGATTAAAAATATTAGACATGGCCAGGAGTGGTGGCTCACTCCTGTAATGCCAGCACTTTGGGAGGCTGAAGCAGGCAGATCACCTGAGGTCAGGAGTTCAAGACCAACCTGGCCAACAGTGAAACCCTGTCTCTACTAAAAATACAAAAATTAGCCAGGCGTGGTGACAGGTGACTGTAATCCCAGCTACTTGGGAGGCTGAGGCACTGTAATCCCAGCTACTTGGGAGGCTGAGGCAGGATAATCACTTGAACCCAGGACACAGAGGTTGCAGTGAGCCAAGATAGCGCCACTGCACCCTAGCCTGGGCAACAGAGTGAGACTCTGTTTTATATATATTTATATATGTTTATATATTTATATATTTTTATATATATTTATATATTTATATATATTTATATATATATTTATATATATATTTATATATATGTATTTATATGTCTTGACTAAGACCAGGGATATCTCCCTTCTGTTATACTGAAGGTCTGTCTATTGAATAGTCAATCCTGAAGATAAGCAAGATAAAGAATTAAGAACAGGAAACCACAGCAAGCTCTGTCTCTATTTACCCCTTAGACAGATGTTTCTTTAAGTTTTCTGAATGAGCAATTCATTATGGTAACGATATGACAAAGAGAATGGATGCTAACCATCATATGATCCAACTTTATCAGCTATGTGATATTGGTCAGCTAACATTTTATTCCTTTATCTCTTGGCTTCCTCACTGTTAAAATGCACATGATTCTGCCTAACTAATAAGGTACTTATAAAGATTACATTAGAATATGCATATCATATCTTGATGTCTGAAAAAAGCTGCTATATTACTCTTATTAAAAATAAAATTAAGCAACTCCGATTCCTCTTAAATTTCTATTTTATGTAAACCTGCACCTGACATGTGGAAATTGAGAGAAATAGCTTCAGTTTTGTTTGCCTTTTTTGTCATGGTATTGATTTCTATTATAGTTATATAATTATAGTACATAATGGAAATTACCTATTTTTTGTCTAAATCAGTGACAATGAATGCAAAAAGTACAACACTCCGAGGAAGTATTTCTGCCCTTGAAATTTCTGAGAAAGTTTCAACAACGACATTTCAGACTCATGGAAAATATGATCATAATTGTTTTAGTTTGTTTTAAAAAATCACCTTATGTTTAAAGAACATTATGAACAAGCCTCAAACTGTTCTGCTGCTCTACACACCTACTAAGTGAAAATCAATATTTCTTTCAAAACTTTCTATATAGGTCTCAGATAAAAGGTGCGCTGTGCTCACATTTTTCTAATGTGACATATGGTTGGTTTCAAATTCATGCCCAGGAGCCAAAATAGTGAAGAAACTATGATGACTTACAGTTTAGAAGGTTTTCTCCTGAGGGGGGAAAAAACGGCATATAATATTGTTAAAGGAAATCCGTAAGCCAAAAAGAAGTTTCAAATAACTCTTTCTCCCAAGTCTTTCACAAGCTGTCCTTAAATTTTTCAAGAGCACTTGAATAATAAAATATGTTGGTTATAGCCCCATTTTTCTTCGTGACTACCCTCAAAATATTTACTGAAGGTACTATTTTAAGCTGCCATTTCAAAATTTTTACCACCAGTTTGTATATGGTTAGTATTCAGTGGTACAACACAATAGCATACAATATTCCCCCCATTCATTCTGACATGGATCATGTATTTTTCTGCCCAAAGGATTGAAATGAGAATGGCATTTGGAAGACATTTCAGGAACAGTTAGGGCAAGAGATAGGATGAGGTGTCCCTGTGCCTACATGGAGGAAAATGAGTCCCACTCCTCTACCAAAAAGAAAATTTAGCTTTACTCTGATGCTAGATGACTTAGTGATTAGCCGGCCATAGCTTGAAACATTTTGGAGTCTTATTTTTGGTAGAGAAGACGGAACATTCTGAATTTCTTCCATTCTCTTTTGATTTTTTTTTTTTTTTAAATGGGTATGAGTCTTTCCCCTTTGAAGGAAGGGGCTGGAGTGCAGTAGTGGGATCTCAGCTCACTGCAACTTCCGTCTCCCAGGCTCAAGCAACTCTCCCGCCTCAGCTTCCTGTGCAGCTGGGACTATGCGTGAGCTGCCGCGCTCAGCTAATTGTTGTATTTTTAGTAGAGATGGGGTTTCACCATGTTGCCCAGGCTACTCTCGAACTCCTGACCTCAAATTATCTGCCAACCTAAGCCTCCCAAAGTGCAGGGATTACAGGTGTGAGCCACCACACCCAGCCAAAACTATGTTTATAATTTTACAGTCAGCCCTCTGTATCCGTGGAGTTTCCACATCCATGGATTCAACCAACCCAGATAAAAATATTCAGAAATATATTGCATCTGTACTGAACATGTGAAGACTTTTTTCTTGCCAAGATTACCTAAACATTACAGTATAGTAACTATTTACATAGCATTTACATTATATTAGGTATTACAAGCAATTTAGGGATGGTTTAGGGCATATGGGTGGATGCACATAGGTTATATACAAATACTGCACCATTTTATAGCTGGGACTTGAACGTCCCCAGATTTGGGGTAACAGGGAGAGATGACTTTATATGTGAATGATCAGTCTAGCAAACCCAGCCAGGGCCTGGAGGGGGCACTACTCAGTCTCAGGCTGAGAACACCTATTGAAGTTAGGTAGCTCCTTTAAGTTCATTGAACTCAAATAGTCTTTTAGTATTTAAATTCCTTCTAGATCAGAGGTTCCTAGTTAGAAAGCCTTTAATAGCTACATCCTGAGCCTCACCTTTGAGGGGAGGGGCAGAAAACAGCATTTTAAAATGGCTCCGGTGATTTTGATGTAGCATAGCTAGCATTAATTTGTGAATTTGCATTTGGGAAATATATCCCTAGAGAATTCTTAAGCAACTTCTCTAGAGTCTTGTCAACCTTGATAACCCCAGGTATGTTTGAATACCTCATACTGCAAAACTGTTATTTGCCTAGGCAGCCCATGCTCTTTTCAGTAGACGACTGCATCAAAGAAAACAATATTAAATGAAAATGCACCTACATAATTTCTCTATCAATTGGTATTCTATTACTTGGGGGCCATAGAAAATCTAATTCCTAATCCACACAGTAGCTCTTCTACTATTTGCAAACAATGGCAGGCACTTCCATTTCAGTCATTTCTTCTCCAGAAAAATATTTCTAATTCATTTAGTCTTTATGTGACTTGATTTTAAGATGTATGTATTCCCCTTGCTTTTTTTTTGAATTTACCCCTGAGGTTTCTCAAGTGAGGGCTTCAACTGAACACAAGTCCCAGTGGGGCTGGGTTCATAGGTGTGTGAGCTGCATTATCTCAAAGGACCCTCCAACTCAGGTCTGTGCATGGTTTTATGTTCTGCTGTCATTGAGTTGAAATTTATAGTAGTTTTTTTTTTTTTCTTTTTTAAGCAAGGGTCTCCACATTTACACTTTACACAGAGGTCACACCAATTAGGTAGCCTGTCCTGTGTCCCAGCTCTAGTATGATCTTGTATAAACGGTTCAATTCCCACATGCCCCACGCTAATGGAACATGAGTATACATTATCTGTTTTAGTAGCCATGTTACTCCTCAGTTCATACTTTATATACTACGGGAGGCAACCCCAAGATTGTTTTCTACTACACAGCCATGTCTCCTTCATGCTGGATTTTTGAGATTGTTGTGGGAAACAAATACAAGATGTTATATTGATTCTAGTTAAGCATAATCTTTAAAGATTTGGCTTGTGGTTCCAGACCTATTGAGATCTGATTAGGTTCTGATTGTATCATCCATCATGTTTGTTGTCCCTCTTAACTGCATGCCACCAAAAGACACTTACAACCCCGTCTTATAAAGTGATGAAAAATATCATAGTAGGAAGCATTTAAAGAAATATGAGGAATAATGGTTTTGATCATGTGATCTAGTTGCTATTGTCTTAGATACCGAATGTCTCCAGTTTCAGTAGCCAGGGCATAATCTTTATTCTTCTTGCCTAAACATACTTTGATAGTCTTTGTTGTCATTGTGAATAGGAATGTGAAAATACTTCAGTTGTAATAGGGGCGTCGGCCAACAGAAGACTCGTTTCCGAAACTGTATGGTATGAAAAACTCGCCTCAGAGGAGTTGTAATTATTTAATGCAAATGTAGAAAATCTAGTGTTTCTGTCTACCTTGGCAATGAAATCTTTTGGCTTGGATGCTTCGGGGAGCCAGTTCCTTTAGTAAGTGCTTTGGTGCTGTATGAGAGAAGACATCCTCAAGTGAGAAAGGTACAAGAGATGTGTAAATGTTTTCCCACTTGTAATAAGTGATTTCTAAATTATTTGCTTTTATTCCAAGTTAATCATGGAAAGTTTTAAGAAAAGTAAAATTGTTTATGTAGGATGATGACAGTTTTCATTTCAGCTATGCATATGGTCAGGTAATGAAATATGAATTCGTTTGCTTATATAATTAAAATACAATTAGGTCAAATTAAATACTAGCCTGGCTAGCTGTTATGCTGTTAATTAGAATTTTAAACAGTATTTGGATACTTTAATCATTTCCCTATTTTATCTGAGTAATCATTCCCTCAGAAATACAGAAATGAACACCTCAGAAGCCCAGAAACATAACATTACATTTGAGCTAACTTTTCTTTTCCTACAGAAAGCTGCATGCATTAGTGAAGGCTGATGCTCAGTTTCTTGTCTGAGATTTCTCATTGTACTGTAACAGATTCAAGGGTGAACTTACAGTAAGATCTGTGTGCTGGTAGGAACACCTTAGTCCTAGTTGCAGTGCTGGATGAACTTGTTAATTTGCTTTAGATCTATTATTTACCCATCATCTCTAAAGTGAAGGAGATATCATGACACATCACTGAAGTCTCTTTAATCTCCAAGATTGTACACATCTGTAAATTTGTGAAATGCCTCCAGAGAGATAGGGCAGTATAAATGATTCATACTATTGATTCACTTGGCAAGTGGAAGGGCTGAGCTCAGAAATAAAAAGGCAATTCTGTTACAGTTCAAGAGTCTGACAGGAACCCACTACTCAGACTTCAAGAAGTGCTTTGTAGCAGTTAAAAATGATAGTTTAAAAAGCATGTGTGAGATCTGTGTTTACATGCATATATATTTATGTGTTACTCACCAAAAATTACTGAGTGTATACTTTTTGCCAGGAACTGTTCTAGATGCTGGGGATATAGTAGAGAACACAACAGACAAAGACTCTACCTTTATGGGCTTTTATTACATGGTAAAATATACCAGGTGTTAAATAAGATAATGAAGCAGTTTTATTACATTAAAACTAGAGTGAAAGTTTAGGCAGCAAATGAGTGGGAGGGATCTGCAAAATAAAATTTCACTTTAAATATTGTGGTCAGGGAAGCACCCACTGAGAAGATGACATTTGAGTGAAGATCTGCAGGAAGTAAAGGTGCAAGCCATAAAGATTTCTGGAGGGATGATGCCCAGTCAGAGCCAGCAGGTACAAAGTCCTAGAGGTGGGAGCCTGCTAGCTGTGTCTGAGAAATAACAGATAGACCAGCATGAAGGGAAGTAAGCAAGCCAGGAAGAGAGGAAGATGAGGTGGAGATATAATAGGAAGCCAAATATTATAAAGCAAGCTTGTTCAACTCGTGGCCCATGGGCCACATGCAGCCCATGACTGGTTTGAATGTGGTCCAACACAAATTCACAAAGTTTCTTAAAACATTTAAATGCTTTTTGCAATTTAGTTTTTTAGCTCATCAGCTATCGTTAGTGTATTTTATGTGTGGCCCAAGACAATTCTTCTTCCAGTGTGTTCCAATGAAGCCAAAAGATTGGATACCCCTGGAAAGTCTTGTCAACTATTTTAAGGTCCTTTTCACTCAGAGTGAGGAAATGGATAACTTACTATTTAATAGGATCCCTCTGGCTGCTGAGTTGAGAATAGTCTATGTGCAAGGGCAGAAGCAGCAGGCATGTTAGGAGGCTATTGGATGAAATTCCACAGTCACACATTATCTTTTCTAATAGACTAATACCTGTTACTAGGCTATCTGTAGCCTGATCTTCTACTCTTGAATTAGTCGCTCATTTATAGATATAATTGTTGACTGGTACAAAATGCTGTCATTGTTCTAGACTGAAGTTAAGTAATTGTAACTGTTAATGTGAATGCCCCTGCTGGGACCCAAGAAACCTCTTTTATCTACCTTCATAGACCTAGGGTAATCCAATTCCATTAAACACAGGTTTATTGAACCCCTACTTTATATCAGGCACTGTTCCAATTACTTGGGATACATCAGTGAGCAAAGGAGACTAACAGCCTTGTCTTCATGGAGTTGGATTTTAAACGGAGAAGACAAAAATAATGCAAAAATAATGGCTGCAATAAATAATTGATAGTTTATTAGATGGTTATGAGTGCAATGAAGAAAATACAATATAGATCTCAGGGCATAGGGCAAGTCTTTTTATTAGTAGGACATTCTGATCAGGCTTTATTAGGAAAATGAGATTTTAAGGAGGTCAGAAAGTAATCCATGGAGATTTCTTGGAGAAGAATATTTCAGGCAGAGGAAACAAGCAGTGGCAAACAACCAACAGTGCAAAACCTCCAAGGCAGAAACATGACGGTCACTTTCAAAGCATAGCAAGATGATCAATATGTCTAGAGTGAAGTGAGCAATGGAGGATTAGTAGGACATGAGCTATGAGTAGAAGTGAGAGCCAGATCATGTAGTTGCTTGGAGGCTAGTGTAAGGACTTTGGATTTTGCTTTGTATGAAATGAAAAGCCAAAGAAGTAGAAATGTGATCTGATCAAGCACATTGTTCTGGCTGCTGTGTTGCGCTGGAATATGAGAGGGCAGGTGTGAATGCAGGGAAGCCAGTTAAGAAGCTGTTGCAACAATCCAGTTTAGGGAGGATGAAGGCTCAGAGAAGGGTGGTGGCAGCAGAAGTGTTGAGACATGGTAACAGTTACATTCTGGTTACATTCTGAGCTGAATCAAACAGAATTTGAAGACAGATTAGATGCGGGGTCTGAGACAAAGAGAGCTATTATGACAAGATTTTGGGGCCTGAGAAACTACAGGGGTAGAATTGCTATCACCCAAGATGAGGAAGAGTATAGCAAAAGAGGATTTATTGATCTATCCATAGTTTTGCCTTGGACAGGACAAGCTTCAACATTTAAGTGAAGATGTTGCCTTGGCAGATAATATACAAATCTGGAGTCAGGACGGAGAATTTGGGTTGAATATATAAACCAGGTAGTCATCCTAATGTGTTAGGATTATGGTTTACGGTGGGGTTTAAAGCCATGGACAACATGAAGTCTATAAAGGAGTATCCGAAGATAGAACAAAGGAGGCCAGTGCCTGAGCCCTGCATACTCCCAAATGAAATGATTTAAAAAGAATTAAAAAAAAATCCCTAAAACAGTTCAGAATTCAGCTTCATACCTTCTTCTACATCAGTAAAGATCTGCAATGGAAATAGTTTAAACTTATTTCAGACTGATGGGTTATTTAACCATGCTTGTAGCATGATCGTTTGGGGAGGTACTCAAAGCATAGTGTTTCCCAAACAAAAAAGGGAATAGGTTTTCTTTTACATGACGGCACCAGCCACTTGGTAGTGACTGATTGGGATGCTGTGCTGCAGCAGATGTGGAGGTTGGATGTGGGTTTCATAGGGGAAAGAGCCTCACAATGGCTTAGTGAGGCCTTCCAAGGGAATAAAATGGGCGAAGCCTGATGCCATGGGTTTGCTTACATTTTGCAAATCTCATAAATGAAAACTCTATTGTGGGGGGCTCTGACTTTTGGGGATCAAACTCCTTTAAAGAATTAGGATTCTAAATACCTATCAAAACTCTGCATATACCTGTGTACCCTCAAACAACCCTGTGCACCCCAAAGTTTATGCATATAATTTGAATAAGACTTGTGGGCATCTTCCGTGGACTTGTTGAAGAATCCCTGCTGTACTAACTCAAAAACAGTCTTAATAGCTTAACACACTTTCTTCCCAAATGTAGTCAGTTTCAATATTAAGTTCGGTAGACTCTACTATTTAGCATAAGTAGCAAATAGACATGAGATAGTTATTCCACTATTATTGTTCTAGTCACTTCATGGAGAAACTTTCCAAGAATAATTAAAAGTAATTTGCAACTTCATTGCCCTTTTATTGGCCATTGACTTTGCAAACAGAATGTAGCTATGGACCAAGTGGCACATGTTCATATAGTTTGCCAGTTTGGGGTACACTTATAAAATATTTTCATTACTAATGTAGTAAGCAAGGCTAACTGAATTGGTCTCCTGAAAGACAGATGGCAATTCCAGACATTACAAAATTTTTTTTTCTAAAATTTAAAATGTACATATTAATGATGTGGAACTACTCTTAGATTAGCCATATGCATAGCCCTCTTCCATAGCCAAATGAGAATATATAACCTCTTGTTTAATAACAATAGGGTTTTGCCATCAAAGAGGATCGAATAGATAGAGCATTCTGGCATTTAACTACTGCCAGAAATTGTACCTCAGCTTTAATTACACTGAAAAAAAAAAAAAAACTCCCTGGCACATAACTTCCACATGCACCTAGTCCACGTTATTACCTCCACTTAGCAAGTCCACCTGTCTGGGTGTTCGGGCCACATTTTCAAAACAAGTTCTTCCAGCTATTACACTGCTAACCCATGGTCCTCAAACCCAAAGATCCATGGGAAGGCTAAGGTATCTCTTTAGAGGCCTGGAGGTTGATTTGTAGCCAACTGTTTTGAAAATTCCAACCCATAAACACTTCTGCCATACTTTATAGAGGGATTCTAAACACAAATGACCACTGGGGTGAGGCAATTATGAGACCTATGATAAATAGCAAGCACATCCCCTGCCCAATGACACTGAGTATTTTTTTTCTTTTGAGACAGTCTCATCCTGTCACCTAGGCTAGAATGTAGGCTGAATCCCATCCCAGAGTTTCTGATTTAGTAAATCTAAAGTAGAAACTGCTAGCAAGTTCCCAAACAATGCTAAGGTTTCTGGTCTGGAGCCACCACATTTTGAGAACCACCACTACAATCCTTATTAAATGTTATATGTTTCTATTGGGATATGAGGTGAATTGGACTTCAAACTGTTAAAAAAAACTTTACTTCCTGACAAGAGCTCACTGCAGCCTTAAATTCCTGGGCTTGGGCAGTCCTCCTGCCTCAGCCTACCAAGTAACTGGGACTACAGGCGCGTAGCACCATGCCTAGCTAATTAAAAATTTTTTGTAGAGATGGCGACTCGCTATGTTGCCCAGGCTAGGCTTGAACTCCTGGGCTCAAGCAATTCCCCAGCTTTGGCCTCCCAAAGTACTGAGATTACACTGAAGATGGTTTTACCTCCTAGTAGAAATAAGCAAGTCAAGTCTGCCAAGCTCCAGCACAGAACTCCCGGGGCCTATGTACTTGGGTACATACACAGCAGTTTCTGCAGAAAACAGATCTCTCATCTGTGGCTTAGCACTGTGTGGAGGAGAGCAGAGCTTCCACACAGGTGGGAATACATCGGGCTTGGCAATTTTTGTAACTGAATATTAGCCTCATGCCCTCTTCTGTTTATAGCAGATGGATCCATCTTCAATCAGCATCACAGAACACAAACTCTCCAGCTCTTGTCAGGAAGTAAAGTTTTTAAACAGTTTGAAGTCCAATTCATCTCGTATCCCAACAGAAACATACAACATTTAATAAGGATTGTAGTGGTGGTTCTCAAAATGTGGTGGCTCCAGACCAGAAACCTTACTTAGCATTGTTTGGGAACTTGCTAGAAGTTTCTACTTTAAATTTACTAAATCAGAGACTCTGGGATGGGACTCAGCAATCTGTTGTCACAAGTCCTCTGGGTGAGTCTGATATTCACTAAAACTTGAGAACCACTAATCCCAGGCAATATTTCCGAACTTTTTGTGTGCCAAAGGATTGCATGGTGAGCTCATCTGGGGCTTTACTGAACATCTTAATTTCTTTTTTGTTTGTTTGTTTTTTATTATACTTTAGGTTTTAGGGTACATGTGCACAATGTGCAGGTTTGTTACATATGTATCCATGTGCCATGTTGTTTTGCTGCACCCATTAACTCGTCATTTAGCATTAGGTATATCTCCTAATGCTGTCCCTCCCCCCTCCCCCCACCCCACAACAGTCCCCGGAGTGTGATGTTCCCCCTGCTGTGTCCATGAGTTCTCATTGTTCAATTACCACCTATGAGTGAGAACATGAGGTGTTTGGTTTTTTGTCCTTGTGATAGTTTACTGAGAATGATGTTTTCCAGTTTCATCCATGTCCCTACAAAGGACATGAACTCATCATTTTTTATGGCTGCATAGTATTCCATGGTGTATATATGCCACATTTTCTTAATCCAGTCTATTGTTGTTGGACATTTGGGTTGGTTCCAAGTCTTTGCTATTGTGAATAGTGCTGCAATAAACATATGTGTGCATGTGTCTTTATAGCAGCATGATTTGTAGTCCTTTGGGTATATACCCAGTAATGGGATGGCTGGGTCAAATGGTATTTCTAGTTCTAGATCCCTGAGGAATCGCCACACTGACTTCCACAATGGTTGAACTAGTTTACAGTCCCACCAACAGTGTAAAAGTGTTCCTATTTCTCCACATCCTCTCCAGCACCTGTTGTTTCCTGACTTTTTAATGATGGCCATTCTAACTGGTGTGAGATGGTATCTCACTGTGGTTTTGATTTGCATTTCTCTGATGGCCAGTGATGATGAGCATTTCTTCATGTGTTTTTTGGCTGCATAAATGTCTTCTTTTGAGAAGTGTATGTTCATGTCCTTCACCCACTTTTTGATGGGGTTGTATGTTTTTTTCTTGTAAATTTGTTTGAGTTCATTGTAGATTCTGGATATTAGCCCTTTGTCAGATGAGTAGGTTGCAAAAATTTTCTCCCATTCTGTAGGTTGCCTGTTCACTGTGATGGTAGTTTCTTTTGCTGTGCAGAAGCTCTTTAGTTTAATGAGATCCCATTTGTCGATTTTGGCTTTCGTTGCCATTGCTTTTGGTGTTTTAGACATGAAGTCCTTGCCCACGCCTATGTCCTGAATGGTATTGCCTAGGTTTTCTTGTAGGATTTTAATGGTTTTAGGTCTAACATTTAAGTCTTTAATCCATCTTGAATTAATTTTTATATAAGGTGTAAGGAAGGGATCCAGTTTCAGCTTTCTACATATGGCTAGCCAGTTTTCCAAGCACCATTTATTAAATAGGGAATCCTTTCCCCATTTCCTGTTTTTGTCAGTTTTGTCAAAGATCAGATAGTTGTAGATACGTGGCATCATTTCTGAGGGCTCTGTTCTGTTCCATTGATCTATGTCTCTGTTGTGGTACCAGTACCATGCTGTTTTGGTTACTGTAGCCTTGTAGTATAGTTTGAAGTCAGGTAGCGTGATGCCTCCAGCTTTGTTCTTTTGGCTTAGGATTGACTTGGCGATGCGGGCTCTTTTTTGGTTCCATATGAACTTTAAAGTAGTTTTTTCCAATTCTGTGAAGAAAGTCATTGGTAGCTTGATGGGGATGGCATTGAATCTATAAATTACCTTGGGCAGTATGGCCATTTTCACGATATTGATTCTTCCAACCCAAGAGCATGGAATGTTCTTCCATTTGTTTGTATCCTCTTTTTATTTCATTGAGCAGTGATTTGTAGTTCTCCTTGAAGAGGTCCTTCACATCCCTTGTAAGTTGGATTCCTAGGTATTTGATTCTCTGAAGCAATTGTGAATGGGAGTTCACTCATGATTTGGCTCTCTGTTTGTCTGTGATTGGTGTACAAGAATGCCTGTGATTTTTGTACATTGATTTTGTATCCTGAGACTTTGCTGAAGTTGCTAATCAGCTTAAGGAGATTTTGGGCTGAGACAATGGGGTTTTCTAGATATACAATCATGTCATCTGCAAACAGGGACAATTTGACTTCCTCTTTTCCTAATTGAATACCTTTTATTTCCTTCTCCTGCCTGATTGCTCTGGCCAGAACTTCCAGCACTATGTTGAATAGGAGTGGAGAGAGAGGGCATCCCTGTCTTGTGCCAGTTTTCAAAGGGAATGCTTCCAGTTTTTGCCCATTCAGTATGATATTGGCTGTGGGTTTGTCATAGATAGCTCTTATTATTTTGAGATACATCCCATCAATACCTAATTTACTGAGAGTTTTTAGCATGAAGGTTGTTGAATTTTGTCAAAGGCCTTTTCTGCATCTATTGAGATAATCATGTGATTTTTGTCTTTGGTTCTGTTTATATGCTGGATTACATTTATTAATTTGCATATGTTGAACCAGCCTTGCATCCCAGATGAAGCCCACTTGATCATGGTGGATAAGCTTTTTGATGTGTTGCTGGATTCGGTTTGCCAGTATTTTATTGAGGATTTTTGCATCAATGTTCATCAAGGATATTGGTCTGAAATTCTCTTTTTTGGTTATGTCTCTGCCAGGCTTTGGTATCGGGACGATGCTGGCTTCATAAAATGTGTTAGGGAGGATTCCCTCTTTTTCTATCAATTGGAATAGTTTCAGAAGGAATGGTATCAGTTCCTCCTTGTACCTCTGGTAGAATTCGGCTGTGAATCCACCAGGTCCTGGACTCTTTTTGGTTGGTAAGCTATTGATTATTGCCACAATTTCAGAACCTGTTATTGGTCTATTCAGAGATTCAACTTCTTCCTGGTTTAGTCTTGGGAGGGTGTATTTGTCGAGGAATTTATCCATTTCTTCTAGATTTTCTAGTTTATTTGCATAGAGGTGTTTGTAGTATTCTCTGATGGTAGATTGTATTTCTGTGGGATCGGTGGTGATATCCCCTTTTTCATTTTTTATTGCATCTATTTGATTCTTCTCTCTTTTCTTCTTTATTAGTCTTGCTAGCAGTCTATCAATTTTGTCAATCTTTTCAAAAAACCAGCTCCTGGATTCATTACTTTTTTGAAGGGTTTTTTGTGTCTCTATTTCCTTCAGTTCTGCTCTGATTTTAGTTATTTCTAGCCTTCTGCTAGCTTTTGAATGTGTTTACTCTTGCTTTTCTTGTTCTTTTAATTGTGATGTTAGGGTGTCAATTTTGGATCTTTCCTGCTTTCTCTTGTGGGCATTTAGTGCTATAAATTTCCCTCTACACACTGCTTTGAACGTGTCCCAGAGATTCTGGTATGTTGTGTCTGCGTTCTTGTTGGTTTCAAAGAACATCTTTATTTCTGCCTTCATTTCATTATGTACCCAATAGTCATTCAGGAGCAGGTTGTTCAGTTTCCATGTAGTTGAGTGGTTTTGAGTGAGTTTCTTAATCCTGAGTTCTAGTTTGATTGCACTGTGGTCTGAGAGACAGTTTGTTATAATTTCTGTTCTTTTACATTTGCTGAGGAGAGCTTTACTTCCAACTATGTGGTCAATTTTGGAATAGGTGTGGTGTGGTGCTGGAAAAAATGTATATTCTGTTGATTTGGGGTGGAGAGTTCTGTAGATGTCTATTAGGTCCACTTTGTGCAGAGCTGAGTGCAATTCCTGGATATCCTTGTTAACTTTCTGTCTCGTTGATCTGTCTAATGTTGACAGTGGGGTGTTAAAATCTCCCATTATTATTGTGTGGGAGTTTAAGTCCCTTTGTAGGTTGCTCAGGACTTGCTTTATGAATCTGGGTGCTCCTGTGTTGGGTGCACATATATTTCGGATAGTTAGCTCTTCTTGTTGAATTGATCCCTTTACCATTATGTAATGGCCTTCTTTGTCTCTTTTGATCTTTGTTGGTTTAAAGTCTATTTTGTCAGAGACTAGGATTGCAACCCCTGCCTTTTTTTGTTTTCCATTTGCTTGATAGATCTTCCTCCATCCCCTTATTTTGAGTCTATGTGTGTCTCTGCAGGTGAGATGGGTTTCCTGAATACAGCACACTGATGGGTCCTGACTCCTTATCCAGTTTGCCAGTCTGTGTCTTTTAATTGGAGCATTTAGCCCATTTCCATTTAAAGTTAATATTGTTATGTGTGAATCTGATCCTGTCATTATGATGTTAGTTGGTTATTTTGCTCGTTAGTTGATGCAGTTTCTTCCTAGCCTCAATGGTCTTTACAATTTGGCATGTTTTTGCAGTGGCTGGTACCAGTTGTTCCTTTCCATGTTTAGTGCTTCCTTCAGGAGCTCTTTTAGGGCAGGCCTGGTGGTGACAAAATCACTTAGCGTTTGCTTGTCTGTAAAGTATTTTATTTCTCCTTCACTTATGAAGCTTAGTTTGGCTGGATATGAAATTCTGGGTTGAAAATTCTTTTCTTTAAGAATGTTGAATATCGGCCCCCACTCTCTTCTGGCTTGTAGAGTTTCTGCCAAGAGATCAGCTGTTAGTCTGATGGGCTTCCCTTTGTGGGTAACCCGACCTTTCTCTCTGGCTGCCCTTAACATTTTTTCCTTCATTTCAACTTTGGTGAATCTGACAATTATGTGTCTTGGAGTTGCTCTTCTCAAGGAGTATCTTTGTGGCATTCTCTGTATTTCCTGAATCTGAATGTTGGCCTGCCTTGCTAGATTGGGGTAGTTCTCCTGGATAATATCTTGCAGAGTGTTTTCCAGCTTGGTTCCATTCTCCCCGTCATTTTCAGGTACACCAATCAGATGTAGGTTTGGTCTTTTCACATAGTCCCAAATTTCTTGGAGGCTTTGTTAATTTCTTTTTATTCTTTTTTCTCTAAACTTCCCTTCTCGCTTCATTTCATTCATTTCATCTTCCATCGCTGATACCCTTTCTTCCAGTTGATCGCATCTGCTACGGAGGCTTCTGCAATCTTCACATAGTTCTCGATACTTGGCTTTCAGCTCTATCAGCTCCTTTAAGCCCTTCTCTCCATTGGTTATTCTATTTATCCATTCTTCTAATTTTTTTTCAAAGTTTTTTAACTTCTTTGCTGATGTTTTGAATTTCCTCCCGTAGCTCAGAGTAGTTTGATCATCTGAAGCCTTCTTCTCTCAACTCGTCAAAGTCATTTTCCGTCCAGCTTTGTTCTGTTGCTGGTGAGGAATTGCGTTCCTTTGGAGGAGGAGAGGTGCTCTGCTTTTTAAAGTTTCCAGTTTTTCTGCTCTGTTTTTTCCCCATCTTGGTGGTTTTATCTACTTTTGGTCTTTGATGATGGTGATGTACAGATGGGTTTTTGGTGTGGATGTCCTTTCTGTTTGTTAGTTTTCCTTCTACCAGACAGGACCCTCAGCTGCAGGTCTGTTGGAGTTTACTAGAGGTCCACTCCAGACCCTGTTTGGCTGGGTGTCAGCAGTGGTGGCTGCAGAACAGCGGGTTTTCGTGAGACCACAAATTCAGCTGTCTGATAGTTCCTCTGGAAGTTTTGTCTCAGAGGAGTACCCGGCCAAGTGAGGTGTCAGTCTGTCCCTACTGGGGGGGTGCCTCCCAGTTAGGCTGCTCGGGGGTGAGGGACCCACTTTAGGAGGCAGTCTGTCTGTTCTCAGATCTCCAGCTGTGTGCTGGGAGAACCACTACTCTCTTCAAAGCTGTCAGTCAGACAGGGACATTTAAGTCTGCAGAGGTTCCTGGTGAATTTTTGTTTGTCTGTGCCCTGCCCCCAGAGGTGGAGCCTACAGAGGCAGGCAGGCCTCCTTGAGCTGTGGTGGTCTCCAACCAGTTCAAGCTTCCTGGCTGCTTTGTTTACCTAAGCAAGCCTGGGCAATGGCAGGTGCCCCTCCCCCAGCCTCACCGCTGCCTTGCAGTTTGATCTCAGACTGCTGTGCTAGCAATCAGGGAGACTCCGTGGGCATAGGACCCTCCAAGCCAGGTGTGGGACACAATCTCCTAGTGTGCCGTTTTCCAGGCTCTTTGGAAAAGCGCAGTATTAGGGTGGGACTGACCCGATTTTCCAGGTGCTGTCTGTTACCCCTTTCTTTGACTAGGAAAGGGAACTCCCTGACCCCTTGCGCTTCCCGAGTGAGGCAATGCCTCGCCCTGCTTTGGCTCGCACACAGTGCACTTCACCGACTGTCCTGCACCCACTGTTTGGCACTCCCTAGTGAGATGAAACCAGTACCTCAAACATAAGTGCAGATATCACCCATCTTCTGTGTTGCTCAGGCTGGGAGCTGTAGACCAGAGCTGTTCTTATTTGGCCATCTTTGCTCCACCGAACATCTTAATTTCTAACACTTATAAAAGCACACAAGCTAATGTGTGCCTTCTACACCAAAATGTTTGTAAAAAGATTTGAAAAATATATGACCTTATTTTACAAAACTATTTACTGCTTTGAATCAAAACTTATCAAAATTATTTGAAAAATTAGAAATGTTTTCTTAGTGACACCATTTTTTTTATTCTCTATGGTCTTCCTTATGATTAGATGAGTAATTTATAATTATCCAATGCATTTAATAGACTTCAGAAGGGCAAAAAAGGCAAGTTTTTTGTTGGAAAAAATGACTTGTACAATTAACTACTATAGGTGTTTATGTATGTGCATACACTACATACATATATGTATATTGGACATACATGTATATATTTGATCTTTTAGTGTTACTGCTCGATATTAAACTATTTCTTCCTTTGTAGGAATTCTATGAAGTTGAACAATTTGCATTGTTTCTTAAATGTCTTATTTTACATTTTTTCATAGGCAAACAGCTTTTTAAATGCACTTTAGTAATTCACTGATATACATGATTGAATTTAGGTTATTTAACATTCCATGGGTGTTTTGTAATTCATATAGTGAGAGTAGTGTGTTATTTAACACAATACCATGTATGGCCGTGGATAAACTGGTTGTTTCCATAAATCCTGAAATAAATTTCTGGGAGAAAACAATTTATATTACAATCCTCTTTGTTTTCCTAACAGAAGAACAACTCAATTTTAAAACACCACTCAAGATGCCCAACCATTTCAAAGTGATTTACTTTCTATTTTTTTCCCTTGACTTTCAAACTCATTTTTTATGCAAATTTTAAAACATGGATTTTAAATAGGGAAAATATGGCTGATAGAAATTTGTTTTGCTCAGGAGTTAAACTACTGCTGATTTCACTGCATTGAAAATGTATAAGGAAATATGACTGAATATTTTCAGAAGGCAGTTTTTTTTATTTTTGTTATATCATATGATCCTATTTCTGGTCTGTAATTTTGACCCTGCAACTAAAATTTATAGCTTCAAAGAATCTTCACTTTAACAAATTGAAATGGCTTCAGAGTAAATTCACTTAAAATAACTATCGGTTTGTATAGAGATATCTATCTATATATAATGTGTATTTTAAGATATATTTCCATTCCTTTAAATGAATTCAAAACTGATTTTTAATGAAAATGCTTCAAAAGTAACATTTATTGACAAAAACTTCTTTGATATGCATTTTACTTTTAAAAAATCTGTTCACCTAGGCGTAACATTTAAAAATATTTCAAAAAGATTCAGATGGCACCATGAGAAAAAATAAAATTTGTTATCTCTTTGTTTAGTCCATTCTCATGCTGCTGTGGAAAAATATCCAAGACCGAGTAATTTATAAAGGAAAAAGGTTTAATTGACTCACAGGGGAGGCCTCAGGAAACTTACAATTATGGTGGAATGGGAAGCAAACATGTCCTTCTTCACATGGCAGCAGGAAGAAGGCTAATGAGTGCCCAGTGAAGGGGGAAGCCGATTATAAAGTCATCAGATCTCATGAGAACTTGTGCACTATCATGAGAACAGGATAGGGGAAGATGCCCCCATGATTCAATTATCTCCACCTGGTCTCTTTCATGACATGTGGGGATTATGGAAACTACAAGATGAGATTTGCATAGAGACATAACCAAACCATATAATTCTTCCCCTGGTCCCTCTCAAATTTCATGTCCTCACAATTCAAAACACAGTCATGCCCTTCCAACAGTCTCCCGAAGTCTTAACTCATTTTAGTGTTAACTCAAAAGTTCAAGTCTGAAGTCTCATCTGAGGAAAGGCAAGTCCCTTCCACCTATGAGCTTGCAAAATCAAAAGCAAGTTGGTTACTTCCTAGATACAATGTGGGTACAGGCATTGGGTAAATACACCTGTTTCAAATGGGAGAAAATTGGCCAAAACAAAGAAGCTACAGTCTCCATGCAAGTCTGAAATCCAATAGGGGCAGTCATTAAACCTCAGGGTTCCAAAATGATCTCCTTTGACTCCATGTCTCATGTGCTGTTCTTGCTGATGCAAGAGGTGGGTTTCCATGGCCTTGGGCAGCTCTACTCCTGTGGCTTTGTAGCGTACAGCCCCCTCCTGGCTGCTTTCATGGGCTGGCATTGAGTGCCTGTGGCTTTTCCAGGCACACAGTGCATGCTGTCATGGGGTCTGGAGGATGGTGGCCCTCTCCTCATGGTTCTACTAGGCAGTGCTCCAGTGGAGACTCTGTGTGCAGGGTTCCAACTCCACATTTCCCTTCTATACTGCCCTAGCAGAGGTTCTCCATAGGGCTCTGCCTTTGCAGGAAAGTTCTACCTGAACATCCAGGTGTCTCCATACATCTTCTGAAATACAGGCAGAGCTTTCCAAACCTCAATTCTTGACTTCTGTGCGCCCACTCGCTCAACAACACATTGAAGCTGCCAAGGCTTGGGGCTTGCACACTCTGATGCCATGGCCCAAGCTGTACCATAGACCCTTTTGACCATGGCTGGAGTGTCTGGGAAACAGGGCACCAAGTCCCTAGGCTGCACACAGCAGGAGGGGCCCTGGGTTGGGCCCGTGTAACCAGACTTTCCTCCTAGGCCTCCAAGCCTGTGATGGTAGGGTCTGCTGTAAGGTCTCTGACATGCTCTGGAGACATTTTTCCCATTGTGTTGATGATCAACAATCAGCTCCTTGTTACTTAGGCAAATTTCCATGGCAGGCTTGAATTTCTCCCCAGAAAATGGGTTGTTAATTTCTGTCGCATTGGCAGGCTGCAAAATTTCCAAATTTTTATGCTCTGCTGTTAATGAAGGCTTTGCAGCTTAGAAATTTCTTCTGCCAGATACCCTGAATCATCTCTCTGAAGTTCAAAGCTCCACAGATCTCCAGGGCAGGAGGAAAATGCCACCAGTCTTTTTGCATAACAAGAGTGACCTTTACTCGAGTTCCCAATAAGTTCTCCATCTCCATCTGAGACCACCTCAGCCTGGACTTCGTTGGTCCCTATCACTATCAGCATTTTGGTCAAAGCCATTCAACAAGTCTCTAGGAAGTTCCAAACTTTCCCATATTTTCCTGTCTTCGGAGCCCTCCAAACTGTCCCAATCTCTGCCTTTAACCCAGTTCTAAGGTTACTTCCACATTTTCAGTATCATTATAGTAGCAGCACCTTATTATCTATGGTACCAATTTACTGTATTAGTCCATTCTCATGCTTCTGTAAAGATCTGCCGGAGACTGGGTAATTTACAAAGGAAAGAGGTTTAATTGACTCACAGTTCTGCAGGACTGGGGAGGCTTCGCAAAACTTATAATCATGGCAGAAGGGGAAGCAAACACATCCTTCTTTACATGGTGGCAGGAGGGAAAAAAATGAATTCCCAGTGAAGGGGGAAGCCTGCTATAAAACCGTCGGATCTCATGAGAGCTAACTCACTATCAGAAGAACAGGGTGGGGAAACCACCCCCATGATTCAATTATCTCCGCCTGGATCCTCCCATGACACATGGGGATTCTGGGAACTACAATTCAAAATAAGATTTGGGTGAGGACACAGCCAAATGATATCACTCTGTTTTTTAAATTGTTCAGCTACAATTTTGAAGGAGCACTCTCCCTATTTTTAAATTTTATAAAATTTTTATTTGAGGCTTTAGGGGGTATTATACTTTTATATTAAGAATTTTTTCTTCCACCAAGAATATTTTATGTTGACATTTTTCATTGAAATATATAGCTCTTTTCTTAGAAAGTAAGATATACTGAACATATTTGAATCACATTCTGGTGACTAACAGATTTATACAATTGTTCAGGATAATACTTGCATGTATTAGTAAGAAAAAATTCTACAATTGTACACAATGTCAATTGATTGTATTGGCTGTGTCTTTCCCCTAGAAGATGCCCAGGTGCAGTGGGGGAGGGGAAGAAGAAAAAGAAATGTTAATTTTTATGGTAACAAATTGACTATTATTCTATCCTCATTTTAAATCATCAAGCAATAATAAGTATTAAACAATAATAAGTTTTTACTCAATTCTTACTATGAACCAGATATTTGGAACATGGGAATGAAGCATAAATCATGTTCTTTAAAGGAACTTGGATAATTGGTTGCAACAGCATGTGATAATGCAAATTATTTTTGGTTTTTATATTGTTTTATAAATGACCAATGAGCCAGGAAAACAGTGAATTTCATAGGAGTTCATAAAATGGAAACACGAACTAAAATAGTTTACCAACACTTTGGGAGAAAATGGAACTTGAGTTAGAATTTGAAGAGAATCTTAGAAGATAGGTGATTTGGGGGGAAGTGAAAAGAAGGGATTTAAGATGGTTTTGGGAAAAGAAAACCGCTTGAGTAAAGATGGAAATCAGTGTTATTTTTATTTAGTAGAAGATAACAAATTTACCTTGACTGGAGCAGAGGACATGTAGAGCAATCACAGGAAAAAAAAATTACTTTAGAGTTAGGCCACATTGTAGAGCTGAAAGGCAAAAGAACTTGGACATTCACTTAACCATATTACAATTTCTATAAAAACGTTTTACTTAGTAGGAGAAATTATACAAATGAGTCAACCTATTCAATAATACATGAAAATGAAATGACTTTGTTTTTAATTGACACAGAAGTTCTCTATTAAGGTGATGAAGTGTTTGCACGTGTATGTGTGCATGTACAAGTATGTTTGTGTGCATGTGTGTGCTGGAGTCATCATTTATCACAATAAAAGGTTGCGGCTACCCACCTAATGAGGCATGAAGCGAGCAAAGACTGGATAAGGTGATCTTTGTCTCACTTTGATCCTGAGACATCTTTGTCTCCAGTACTAATCAGCAGTGACGCATCAAGTCATCGTGAGTGACAATTACAGCCCTCTCATTAGAGGAAATGATTGCACAACTAGGCAGATTGATGAGTGGATTGGTGTTCCCTAAGAAACTGAGCTCCTCCTCACCAGCCCTGTTCTTGACAACATTGCTGAATATTATTAAATACATATTTAAGGCAATTCAGGTAAAGCTTCTTCACTTGGCAAAACAGGTTATGATTGCTTAGAAATTTATTCTAAGAGCAAAATTTAACATATCTCCCTGAATTTTATCTTCATTCTGAGAGTCTGTGCTTTTCTGAAGTGCTTTTTCACCTTCAGTTTGTGCAACAGTACCTGTGATGGTGTAGATTAGGTGTTACATTTTGTTTAGACATGGAAAATAAGATAGGTAGACAAAGTATTTTGTTGAAGACTGGTTAGTTGGCAGCTGAGTGTCAGTCTCATTTCATTTCATTTCATACCTTGCACTTCCAGTTGCAGGTACCTTTAAATAAAATAGAGTTCACTTTTTCCCACTACAGGCCAATGGATTGGCTCTAGCCCAGTGGTTCTCAAACTTGAGTGAGCATAGGAATCACCTGCCCTATACCCAAGGTTTCTCGTTCATTAGTTCTCCAGTGGGCCCCAGTTACTTAACATTTCTAGAAAGCTCCCGGGGGTGCAGAGGTTGATGCTGAAGCTGGGGATCTGGAGACCAAGAACCACTGAAGCCTTTCTAAAGGGGTAACTTTTTATTGGTCACATTTCATTGCCCAAATGTTCAATTCCTTGATGTTCCCCAGAAGCTTTCTTGCATTCCAATCCTATATGATTTTGAATTCTTTCTGGACACAGTTTGCTCTGGTATCTGAATAAACATTTTATCTGATGCTTTCCTTTCATTTTTCCAATCATAGTCTCATGGTCTATCACCATGAGACAGGGATTGCTTTAACTAGAGAAATGATACCAATAGTGTTTGCTTAGATTGATTTTCTGATTTACTAGCATTCAGGCATGAATATGATCACATGGTGCCTGCATTCTCAGTAACACCAGTATTTGTAGAACCATTCTAAGTGTAACTTTGATCAAACTAATCAGCTTGGTCTTTTTTTCATGGATGGTCCAGCTGTCAAAGTATAGTTGTATTCATTAACCTAATGAAACTGTCCCTGTATGAACTATGCTGATTACTTTGACTAAAGTCATCATCAGATTGGTTCTTGGGATCCTTCTAGTCCAAACTGCTCATGCAGGGCCTAAAATAAAATGACTAAAAATCTGGCTATCTGGCTATCACAAGTAGAACAATTGGAGGCTAAAAAGTAAAATATTATTTAAACCATGGTACATCATTAACATACTTATTCAAAAGTACTTGTCCAACATCTACAATGTGCCAAACACATTCTTCCAGGTGCAGGAAACACAGCAGTGAACTAAAAAATGATGTCTGAATTTGTAGAACTCATATTCTTGGGAAGGAGAAATGATAAACAGGGAAACATAAATAAACCTGCTACCTTCTGAAGGGTTAGATGCTATGAAGAAAATAAAGCAGGAAAACATGATGCAATGACTGGGTGTGGAAGCTGTTTTGGGTAGAATGATCTCTGCAGGTCTCTGTGAAAAAGGCATTCAGGCTGAGGCTTGAATGATGAGAAGTAGTCATTCATCTGTATCTCAGAGTAGGAAAGGTAATGGTAAGACTTCGAGTGGTGGTGGAGGAAAAGCTTTTAGGAAGAAGAAATAGAAAGTTGCAAATGCCTTGAGCCAGAAAAATCTGGGACCTCATTGGTTGTGGAATCATGGTTTGATTTTCTTGTAAGTACATGGAGAATCAGAGAGGTGACATAACCTGTTTTCTGCTTAAAAAATAAAAAAAAACCTCTGACTAATGCATATAGAGTGCATTGTAGGAGACTAAGACTAGCCCAGTTACGAGGCTATTTTATCAGGCTGTTTTAGACATTGACCTTGAACTTGCAGCTGAAACTTTTTAAACTAAAATGTCTCTAAGTTATTTCCACTTGCAGATCCTAAGTTGAATACCAGGAATTTGGCTCCTGCTTTTAGATAAAACACTGTAAAAGGCATTCTGTCTGAGAAAGGAATTGCCATCTGCTGAGAAGTGACAATGAACTGGGATGGTAGCAGTAGACGTAGTGAGAAGTAGTGAGATTCAGGACCTATTCTGGAATTGTATCTGAGGAAAAAATAGGTTCACTGGGTATAGTGAGTGCTATTGGTGACCTGTCCAGACCCACTTTGCTGGCTGGAGAGTCATCCTGTAGTTGTTGGGACTGTTGGCTGGCAAAAGCTTACAGCTGCCTCTGTCAATCACTCGTTTCCAACTGAACAACATTTTTGCCATTCCCCCCCTCCTCCTATCCGTCTTCTTTCATCCCCTTTCTCCATAAAGCAATGTTTCTGGAAGTGTGGTCATGGAAAGAGTATCATCAATATCACCTAGTAACATGTTAATACTATAACTGACAACCGGAACAAATATGAGATATACCAAGCAGAAAAATACAAAGATTAAAGTTTGAGGATATTCCAGTAAATGACAATTTTTGCACACACACACACACACACACATATAAATTATTTTAATGACCATAAAAAGTATTGCATTGTAAACAAAATTTAGTTTTATACAATCAAATTATCAAAACATAATTGAATGTGTACAGTAACTATTATTCCCTTAATATCATTGCTTCCTTTCAAACATTTATTATTTTTCCTTTAGTCATGAATTAAGGGAAAGTAAATCTCACATGATTATTTTTAGAAACTTATATACATAGGAGGAGAGCAGAGACAGAGCTTTACTGTATTGTTCACTTGATTATGGAGGCTGAGAAGTCCCATGACCCACTGTCTTCAAGTTGGAGACCTGGAAAGCTATTCATTTAGTCTGAAGGCCTGAGAATCGGGAACATTGAGGTAGGAGATTGATGTACCAACTTGTCAGTCAGGTAGAAAGAATCTTCAACCTTCTTCCTCCTTTTTGTTCTATTAAGGTCCTTAATGGATTAGATGATGCCAGCCCAATTGGGGAGGGTCATCTGCTTACTCTCTCCAATTCAAATGCTAAGCTCTTCTGGAAACACCCTCATAGACACCCTGAAATAATGTTTAACCAAGTTTGTGTGCATCACATGGCCTAGTTGAGCTGACATAAAATTAACCATCACTCCTACTTAATCAGAAATTCTGGAGATGGGGTCCAGGACTTTGTGTTCTAACAAGCCCTCCAGGTGATTTTGATGCATGCTCAAGTTGAGAACCATTGAAATAGGGTGGTCCCTAATAAGTTATTTGAACAAAAATCTCCTTTCATGCTTTCCTAACAGGGACATGCAACCTAGGATCAGGAATGAAGGAAAAAAATAATTGAGGGTAATTCCTAGGTTTTTGTCTTTAGCATCCGGCCAACTTAGTTTCACTAGCTAAGACGAGAAAAACTTGAAGAGAAACAAGTTCGGAGAAATTGATCATTCTATTTTGAACTTGGTTACTAATTCAGGTGCTTTTTAGATTTCCTAGTGGGAATGTCAAGTAGCTAATCAGATCAAGTCTGGTATTCATATGTAAGGTCAGGATTTGAGTTATAAATGTTAGAGCCTTCACTGTATGGATAGTAAGACTTAGGAAGAGGTCCTGGAGAAAGAAAACTGTATAGCAAGAACGTCTATCTTTTTTTGCATATATTTGAAACAAATTATTAGCTAAATGTATTAAAAATACAACTAGACTGTGTTTATGCAAAGGATTAACAAGATTTTGCTAATTACTAAAGAATTCAAGGATGATTTAGCTTTAAGGGTATGTAAATAATTTTTTTTTTTACCTTTGTTATCTGCTAAGTAGAGAAGCCTTCTTACAGAAGATGACATCTATACCTACCTATATTTGGATGCTAGAGAAGCAGAACCTGGTTAAAGCTCAAGGCAGGTCTGATCCTTGCATCAAGCAGACAAATACAAAGATTGAAGTTTGAAGATACCCTAGAAATGACCATTTTTGCACAAAATTATTTTAATATAAAAAGTACTGCATTGTAAAGAAAAACATTTTACACAAATTATTAAAACTCATAATTAAATGTGTGCAATAACTCTTAATGCCTTAAACCCCATTGTTTCCTTTCAAACATAATTTTGTATTTTTCCTTTACAAGTGAAAGTAAATCTCACATCATTATTTTTAAAAACATACATTGTATTCAGCATCTTTTCATCACTCACTGCCTATTAAAACCCCACTAACAATTAAACACATGCTGGTCATAATTGTGTCAACTGCTTATGATGCCAAATTTAACCCAGTTGTCAGAAGCCGATTGCTAGAACACATATTAAGTATTTCCTTATTATTTGAGGACTAGTACCAGGAAAGAACAGGAAATATATAGGGAAGAGGGGACCCACTGTGGGCTGACTCATTTTTCAGGGGTTTTTTATATACAACTTTAATCCTCCTTAGAAAATTATTAGCATGATATGGTATGATGCTTATAAACATGGCTTTTTTGAGGCCAGATGTAATGACTTAGGTCTACTATCTACCAATTTTATGACCCTAGGCAAGAAAATTGATCTCTCTTTGCCCAATTTTCTTGTCAATGAAGTGAGCACCCCATAGGGTCATTGTGAGAATTAATCCACATAACAGACACAAAGTACATAGTATACTGCTTGGAATATAGGACTTGTCAGATAACATCCTCACCTCCATATCTACTGTGCCCAATCTCCTCTGGGCTTCAGGAATGCCTAGTTAGGCAAATGCATCATTAGATGAACCAGTGTCTGTTAGGAAGGACGATTGATTGATTGATTGATTGATTGATTGATTGATTGATGTGAGCTGCGCCCTGGGTAACCACTCTTTAAGAGGGTTAGCCTCCATTTAGGAAAATCAGCTTAAGCTTGGTCTCATTAATACATGATCCTCTTGTATGTTTTCCACACACATAATAATTGGCCTTGTAACTCCAGTGTCACCATGTGTTAAATTCCAAACGAGTTTGCAACCATTTCCTCAGTGACTCATCATTGTATTCATTATTTTATTCATTTATCTAATATATATTGAGGTCATACCATATGCTGGAAATCATGCTGGATTATGTAGATCAGTATTATCTGTGAGTTACAAAAAAAGTGACACAAATGCATACGAACTAGTACAAAGATGAAGATCTATGTAGAGTTAAAACTTAAAATTCATTCTCTAAAGACTGACTGTTGCTTCTTTTATTCATGACCAGTCTTGTGAACTTAGAGAAAGGTAGGGCTTCCTCTTTGATGTTTGTCACCCAGTGATGTCAATGAGTGAAGATCTGATTTTGACCATCAAAAGTCTCTGGACAAGAAGTTCTGAATGAATGGCTCTGGATTTGTGCTTTATACTCAGTATAGTCCATGAAACAACTACGGGAAATATTCTTTGGTCAAGGAAGAAGAAGAATTTACCATTAAAGATAGGCAGTTTTCTGCCTAACACAATGCAAAGACCTGTCCAAGAGGTATTCATCTGTGCTAACATCTGACCTCCGTCTTGACAAGATGTCAGTGAAAAATGAACTCACTGAGATGCATTCCAGATCCCTTGGGAAAAGACAGAGAAAGGACAAAACATAAGGTTTAAAAGCAGCCCTTAGGAGAGATCTGAGAACAATTTCCAAGAATATTTTCCCATGTGTTACCAGGAAAAGGCAATACATCTTAAAGAAGACTGAGCTGCCCAATCAGCTTATTTCACTTCAGTGAACTCCTCCCTGAGACCCCTGTAGCTACTCTCAAAGCTTTATATTGACACAATTTAAAATGTGAAAGATAGTAAAAGTTAATGTAATTATCCCACTGGACGATCTCAGCAATTCTCGATCAAAGAGAAAAAGCCATCATAATGCAATGCCTAGCAATGGCTCAAAAGCGCAGCCATGGCCCCCCCGAGAGGATAGTAATGATCCCAATAGCAATACACTCCGATCTCCTAGGAAAAAGACCATGAAAAACTCTAAACAATTACAGGCTGCAAACCTGGCACCAGCATCAGGTAAGGCACAGCCTCCTGAAAACAGTGGGAGGCCTCAGGGATCGTGCCCAGTTCAAGGTACCATGTAAAAGATTGCTCCTCCATCATAGGGCATAGAATAGAGCCACGAACACTAACTCTTTAATAGAAGTTTTAGAAGAAAAACTTTAGGCAAGTTAAGTTTAACAGCATTTATTTGAGTAAAGATCAAGTCATGGATCAGGGCACACTCAGAACCTGAACAAGGTTTAGAAAACTCTGCTTCAGCAGCCCGAGAAGTCAAGTACAGATATTACTTGATTGGCTACTGCTAGGTATTTACCTTATTTGTGTATGATCTGGGGGAAAGTCCCTCCTTAGAGGTTAGTTTGTTGTTTCTGATTGATTATACTTAAGTTTCGTTTTACTGTGTAGATGGAGCTTCAGTGTGCTTATGTAAGGGTCCAAGGCACTGGAGTTGTCTCAGTCTACTGTCCTTCCAGTTTTTTAATAGAAGCAATGGTAAATGGCATAGTTAACATCTATTTCAGTTGTCCTTTACAAGGATTTCGTTGATTTCCAGCAGTTAATACATTCCTCTACACCATGCACTCCTCTCACAGGAAGCACGCAGCAAAGAAAAGTACCGTTAAATTTCTCCTTATGGGCTACGGTACTATGAAAGGGAAAGAGTTTAATGAAGCAGCTCTGAGCCTCAAGGAATTTAGCTTCAGCCAGGCATGGTGGCACACGCCTGTAATCCCCGCACTTTGGGAGGCTGAGGCAGGCAGATTTCATGAGCTCAGGAGTTCCAGACGAGCCCGGGCAACATGGCAAATGCCCTCTCCACAAAAATACAGAAATTAGCCAGACACAGTGGTGCCCAAATATATTCTCAGCTACTGGAGAGGCTGAGGTAGGAGGATCACTTGAGCCAGAAGGCTGAGGCTGCAGTGAGCTGAAATTGAGTCACTACGCTATAGCCTGGGCAAAAGATTGAGACCCTGTCTCAAAGAGAAAAAAAAATTCAGCTTTAACTGCTTGCTCCTCCTCTTCTATCTCCCCCTGCCCTGCCACTCCAAACGCGCACACACACACACCTGGGGATACTTGTCTTGGTGTCTCACGCAGAGATTGGGAGCTCTCAGAAATGGTGTGTCAGGTCTGACCCTGTTCTTTTTAGTTGTAAACTGCAAAAAAGAATGTTGATGACTGAGCTTCAACTGGAAAAAGTAGTGGTGGAGAAAGACTTCCCACAGGAGTTCAATAACCATGGAGATTATGTGATGGATATTTACCAGAAATCTGTGCAAGAAGTGGATGGTTCAGGCAGGGGGCGAGCACATGGAGCTGAGGATGTCAAAGAATGCAAATATAGGGAATATTGCATGGATTCGGACTCACTGTGCAGTAAGAAGTCAGCCTGCCTGACTTCAATATGTAAGTGTTATGTTGTGGAGTCCTGACCTTATAGGTAGAATGAATCCATTTTTATATGGAACACTTTCTACTGAGATGGGCTTTCAATTTGGAACCTGTTATTTCTCTTTTCATCTATTCCTTATGTAAAAGGAATGTTTTCGTCTATTCCTTCCTGTAACATACACCTAGAAATACGTTTTATATTCTCAATTTAGACTTGGTTTGAAAGTTTTGCTTCTTAGCCATTTTCTTCTTGTATTAATCTCTGTGTTTCACACTTATCTTTGAATTTATATACCCAGAAGTTAAGGTAAAAATGTTGGACAATCTGTAAGGCATAAGCACTGACCCATCAGAATCAACATCAGCCATTGCGTTGGAGTAGAATCTGGAAACCACCTTGACCCATTGGTTGCTGGATTTTCAGGTGGCTCATGGAGCGATGAGTGTGCTTGTTGAACATCACAACACTCAAGGGCTCAGAACTGCAGCTATCTGATCATCAGAACAAATATATTTCATTATTTTAGCAAGCAGCATAATACTGCATTAAGTTACTCAGTTGGAAATCAAAGCCATCAAACTTTGCATCTACTAGCCAAATGACGGTTCTATGAGTATATAAAGATCCTACCATCACTTCATCTCTGTAACCACGTTCCCTCCCTCCAAGACACATACTCCCAATTGGGTCAATTCTTCAATTGAGACTAAAAATACAAAAAGAAAAACTTGATACATCCTCAGACTATTAGTTTCCTGGTTAGACCACTGGATCAAGCTTTATCACTCCAACTACAAAACCATTCCCTCCACTGGCTAGTGTGAGGCAATCTGAAACAGAAGTACCCTAGTTGAATGATATAACTTAAGGATTTATTAGCCTTGTAACTTTGAGTAGGTCACTTACCAATTTCTCTCATCTGTAAAATATGAGTAGGATATAGTAATCTCTGGTTTCTCCAGTTTTGGTATTTTGAATCTAGTTGTTATGAATTGACATCAGTTAGTGCCTGTTGATTATTTAAGTCTAATAAGTTACTTGGACATAGTAAAACCAGGAAGGTAGCTTTTATTCTGTACTTCGGAGGAAAAACAGGAAAAGGTTCATTGATTTGACTTTTCTAATTTTTTTTTTTTTTTTTTGAGAAAGATTCTCACTCTCTTGCCCAGGCTGGAGTGCAGTGGTGCAATCTCAGCTCACTGCAACCTCTGCCTCCCAGGTTCAATAGATTCTCCTGCCCCAGCCTCCTGAGTGCTGAGATAACAGGCACCTGCCACCATGCCCAGCTAATTTATATATATATATATATATATATATATATATATATATATATGTTTGGTAAAGATGGGGTTTCGCCATGTTGGCCAGGCTGGTCTCAAACTCCTGACCCCAGGTGATTCGCCCACCTCGGCCTCCCAAAGTGCTGGGATTACAGGCATGTGCTACCATGCCCGTCCGACTTTTCTAATGTTTTTGATTTTTACTTCTCATCACCAAATTAATTTATGTCAGTAAGTAGTTACTTTTGGGACAAAGGACACACATTTCGGTGGTTTAAAATAATGCATTTTGGAATCATATCAACCTTTTGTATTTTTTTCCCATAGAGTTATTTAGATTTTTATTTACTTATATTAATATAAGTAATTGGAGTAATGGCTTTGGAGTTTCACATGTTTATTTACAGTTGTCTTCATATATTTTATCCATTGAAATTTATCCTGTCTTATTGATTATAGTCAGGCTCTGACTTTACTAATATTTTTCCAGATAACTATCCAGTTGACCCAACAACATTTATGGAATTATCCATCTTTCTCTAATGGTTTAAGATAAGACATATTTTTCCATTTATGTTAAATGATTTTTGGACTTTTAATTCAGTTCCATTTATCTGTGTATTCATGTTCAAATACCTTGTTTGGCAACTTAGTGTAATCTCAGCACATTCAGCAACTTCTTTATGATTCAATTTTCTTATTTTTAAAAAGGCAGCATTGACAGTGTGTACCTCAGATGTTGCAAACATGAAATAAAATAATGCCCATCTAAATCTCAGAAAATCTTAGATATTACTGAGTCTGAAACACTATTGTATTTTCTTCTTCCTGCTGCTGAATTCCTTTTATATTTTGCAATCAGTTTCAATCTACTCTCTCTCTGTCTGTGTGTGTGTGCGCGCGCACGCGTGTGTGTTCGTTCTAGGAGGTATGTAAACAGATTCACTAAGTTGAAAATCGTATAGTTTGGAGAAGCCTTTCTCAGGTTTTTCTAATTCTCAGAATTAGTACTGTCCAGCAGGAACATTCATTCTACATAGTATCCTTTCTACTGGACTGCTGTTTCCATCTGCCCTAGGTCGTGCCTACCTCAGTTAATTATGTGGTGTTGTTTCCCCCTGAAAATCAGCAGGAATGCCTTTCCTGCTTAAAACAAAGACTGATTCCCTGCCAGTCTCTTTCACAAACCTTGCCAACAGTGGATGGAATTGGTCAGTTTTATTTCTCCTTCTCTAACTCTACAGGGAAAATTTTACTCATAATCAAGGATGGGAATAGTGCCCCTAGCTGAGCAGCTGAGATTAAATCCAGTAACTGTTAACCTGGTATAGGGCAAGAAGAGAGAATTGGAAACAACAAAACACAAAAATTCACCGGCAATATAGCATCTTTTGTACCTATTTCCAAAACAGAATCTCAACTTTCTTTTAATAAAGCATCAATGGTAACAGAATGTCCCCGGCACCAAAGTTCGTAAAAAGTAGCCTTTATAACATGATTATTTATTAGAATCCTTTTTCATTTTTTAGCACAGAAAATCTAGCATACAATTTCATAATAAAGGAGCCAAAAGGATATAGGTTTCTTATGTACTAGCCAGTGAACTGAACTTTTGATTTCAGTGTTCACATTTAGGAGGCTTAGCAGAGAGAGTACATGGGTTTTTCCACTTTATTGGATTTTGGAGGTAAAAAAGAAAAACATCCAAGCCCAGAAATAATGTCTTATAAGCCGCGACAACAATGCCCCAGGTCATGAGAGAAAACTATCGCTTCTGGGTAAAATAAAATTGGAAGCAAAGAGAACTAGAGGTTACAGCACCTTGACAGTTGGTGGGGTTCGTATGATTTTGAGTCTTCAAATCAGTTTTGGATGGTCAAGTATTTTTTACCATCCTGAGGCTGTTAAGCTACAGATTTATTTCTGCATTTCTACTTATACCCTATGAAAGTAGCTCTAATATCATGTGCCCAAGGGCAGAGCTTAAAGGAATATTTTCTGTGGAAGTGGGAGTAATCAGTCAAAATTTGGAATCACTCCCAGTTCTTCGGAAGTAAAGTTAATTAATCTGGAAGCACATCATTTGTGTATAAGAAATTCAAGAGCAGCATAATGAGTTCAGCAATTAGCTTTAACTTTTCAGAAACATTTCTCAAAAATATGCATTGAAATCTCTCCGCCAACTATAATTTTAACTAGTGTATTACAGCTGATTTTTAAACATGCCATCCCATTGGTTGATCTTGTCATAGAGGGAAAAATCCATTATTAGCTCTGCTTGTACAATGAAGTTCTGCTTTATTATGTAATCTCATTTCTGACTTACTATTTGCTCTAAATGAACATATGACTACAATGTGTAATGAACATTGTCTAGCATCTTGAATAGAAAAAGATTAATAATGCCTCCTTGACAGTTTTTTTTTCCCCCGCTTATTCCTTGGGGAACACCTATTCTACTTGTCCTGTAACTGGAATTACACATTCATCCCCCAGTATTTTTTATAATGATTTCACCAAAGAACTTCAATAAAAGTTCAATAAATGAGACTGTAATACATATACATTTTGAGTCCTATTGTGTTTTTCTAAGAAAATGTAAAATCATATTTAGGGTCAGATTTTATTTTATGTTATTGAATGCATTGTAAATCTAGAGGGCTGTTTAACCAGGTTCTGTCAGGTAAATTAATTACCACCACAACTGTGTTTAATTTGTCTTTTTATCTTTTCTATATTAATAAAGTCAGTGTTTTATAACTTCAATATTACCTTTTTGAAACTTCTTATGTTTCTATTAATGAACAATTAAGCAGTATTTGTATTCTTATTTCAAAATTGCTAAAAAGTCAGTAAGTAGATAATTATAATAATACATTCATAGTCTACCAGTATCTTACAATGTATGCTTGTCTTTTTCTTCAAAGTGAGGTGACCTCACCAAAATATTCATCACAGTGAGTTGAGAATGGAATTTGAAACTTACAATATTTTTAGCTCTTTTAAGATTATGTTGCTCTATTTTCTCCTATTTTATATCTCATTCATGGATCATTCTTGATGTTTATTCAATTTTAGTCAAATTTATTAAATATTATACACATTTTCTTAAAAGTGTTTAAGACTTACTCCAGAAAATATTATGTTTGTCATAAAGCGAAAGAGTTTTTCAGACAATAGAATTCCCAAACAGCCTACTTAATTCTGTTTGTGAATGACTTGAAGGCATCACATGAAAACTCCAATAAACCACAGTCTCCATCACTCCCTTTTGTTTCATACTGAGTTTGTAATCTCTGGCCTCCAGAAAAATATTTGGTTAAAAATGTAGTCAAAAAGTTTGTATGTTGTTTCCCTTTGGGTTATTCTATTTATCATTTCCTGCAAACCAAAATTCCCTTAGCCCTCCTAGTCTGCTCTTCTTTTCCAAACAAATAGCAAACTGAGTTTAAGAAGGAGCCTGAAATGAACAATGTCAAGTCTAATTCTGAAGCTCAGCTAAAGCTAAATAGACATGCTAGAAGAGTAGCATCCATCTGACATAATTATTGAGCACCTTTTCCATGCTAGACCTTATTCTAGCTGCTGGATATTGAAAGAAATGTAAATTTCAAAATGATGGACAAGGATATAGGAACTGCTGTTTAAACAACCTTCTTGGGTTTTGACCAGAAACCAGATAATCATAAGTTGAGACAGGTGATACTTTACTAACTTACTGTGGATAGAACATTGAATATAGCTTTATATATATAAAACATACATACCACACAAGCACACATCCTTCAGCTATTATATTCAAAATAGATTTTATTTTTCCAAGTTTCAATAGCAGTTATAGTACAATTATAATACAACTTTAACTTAAAATTGGCATCCTATCTAAAAGAGGCTGAATTATAAAAATAAATTTTGGTAACATCTTCGGTTTATCTTACTAGGCTTAAAGGCATATCAGGAGAAGAAATAAAAATCAATATTTTATTTCTAGGATTGGTACTATTATTGACACAAGGATATTGCATCAATGTACTCTCTAGCTATCATTTTTATTTTTTGCATATTACTTTTTAAGGGTGGCCTGTGAAAGCAACACGAGATTCCCAAATTATAGACTTAAAGGTTTACTTTAAAAAGATGAGATGATTGTTATTTAACTTTCATCCATCTGTTTCTTTTTAAAAAACTGCATTTGCAGCAAATCAAGAGTAACAAGATTTTGAAAACTGAAAACCAAAAACAAAATATCTGAGCAGCCAATATAGGATAATTTTCTAATGTTCTATGAAAATAGGCAAATCAATACAAGGTGAAAATGTTTTCTTTATTTCTGGAGATGTTGATTATGTATCAAATCCAGTTTGTCCATGAATGTTAAATAGACACTTGGTATACACACAAATTTATTTTAACCAAAGAATTCAGGAGACATCAGGTTATTATTTTATGTAGTTACAGTGCTTAGATGGGCATTTATTGAACACTGGAAACTTTTTATTCTCCAAGTCACATAAATAACAGGCATATGAACATTCAGATAATATGGATGATAGTTGCCATTATTGAAAAATCAACATTTATTAAATTCTTACTATGGAAATTATATATTTAGTATCTCATTTGGTCTACCCAGCTGCAGTATGAAGCAGGTACTATTAGTGGTTCCAGTTAATAAGTAAGTGATTATAGAAGTGAGTGGAGGTTATTTTGGTGATTTTCCTATAGCTAAAATTTCTACCTCTTGAAATAATCCATTCATTTTCTCCTAAAGTCTCTGCTTTGCTTTCTTCATTTTATAATATAATTTAGCTTGATTTTTATTTTAATTGTTCAATTCCACTCCTAAGATCAAATGTTAGGGTGGGACAATGAGACACAGTGACAGGGAGTTTGAATAGAGACAAAAGCCCCTGGAAGGGAGAGTATTTAATTTGCGAATCTCATGTTGCTTTCACAGGCCACAAAGCAGATGGTCAGGTTCAGAAGTTTAGTGCCTGGCAGAGAGCTGGGCACAGGATAAATCTTCTGTAAGCCATTTCAAATGAAGAAGTGAATAACCAAATAGAAGAAGTCGTAAGACCATCCAGTCTCAAAGTAGTTGGAAAGCAGGCTGAAGGAGGCAACATTAGTTTCTGTTTATTACATGTTTGTTACAATACAGCGTATTGACCAACTTTTCATACTACATTAAATTTCACAACCATTTTATGAAACAGTACACTTTCCAGGTGTGAATCTGGCAGAAAAACCAGATGTTCTGATTTCATCAGGAAAACCAAATAGATGGATTTAATCCATGGTAGAGGTGAGGTTGGGAGGTCTCCAGTGATGCTGTCACGATTTCTCTGTGCTCTGTTTACCTCCAGGAATCTGGATAATTGGCACAGGAAACAAGTAATTTGCACACAATAGTAAGTGGCAGGACTCTGAGGTCCTGGAAGCAGAGTGTCTGTCTAATGTTTCACTACTTCAGGCTCTCACTGTTCCTAGGTCAAGGGACCAAGACCACAGGTCTTGTGAGCAGATAGGATAGAGATAACCCAACATGCAAAAATGATGATTTTTACAACTGATTAGCAAGATGACGCAGACAGGTGAAGCCTGTCTGCCTAACTTCGGGGTAAGAGTCCCAGCCTTCAGGGTTTTGTGTAAATGAGGAGAGGCAGGAGTCATAGTTGATATTCAAAGCACTACTAGCAAAGAATTTTGGTCTCAATTCCCACTCTACAGATCATTAGCCACTCGGTTTTTGGCAAATAGCTTTTCTTGACTTCAGTTTGCTGGTTTCTTCAACTGTAAAGTAGGAATGTTGAACGTTAGGCTATACGGCAGAATGAATTTTAATAGATGTCATAAGTATAGATGAGGCTATTTTATCTGCTTGATGTCTGTAATGCCACATCCCAGACCACTGGAAAGCACAGTTAACACTGCAAATATGCAAGCTGTTTTGACTTCTTTTGATTCTGTTTTGCATCATGAAGGCAAACTATAACCTTTCATTTATTCAATGCCCATATTTTTTTTATTCAGTGATTGGGTAAATGCAGATTAGTTTCTAAAATGCCTAATTATTGGAGGAATTAGTTTGAAGGTTTGGGTTGATGTTTCTGTGAGACGAGATGGGGAAGATGGAGATAGAGGAATTAATATTTCTCAGGTTTATTAAAAATTCTAAATGAAGAGTAAACCTACCTTAAAGTAAACCTACCAGGAGTAAACCTACCATGAAGATTGTGTGGACTTCCCTCTCTCCATGTTTTCTTAGATAAAAAAATATTTTGAAAATAAGTATCAAATCGATCTAAAATAGTTGCTTTGCTTGCTAGACTCACATGCACCCTAGACATGCCACAGGTAACTATTTTCCGTTTTTAACTGACCGTGAGCTTGAGAAAATAGAATCGCCTTGTAAGCACTTGCTTGTACAGAAGTTGTTTATTAGTTACCCATCACAGAAAGCCCGCCAGCAGGGTTTGGGGCTATATGTAATTCCAGAAAAGAAATCTTTGGTGTCTTCATATCCGAAGGTGTTTCCACTGACCCATTAACGTTGGGCATGCCTTCAGAGAGGCCTCCCAAGGACTGACTGTGTCTGTGTTTGTCAGAGAAGAGATAATTGGCCCCCACAGGAATGAGAGCCATGACATGAGCTTCCTAAGTGAAACTGTCAGAAAAGCTTCCAGGGTCAGACCTACAGTCTAGGCAGCCTCTACACTCAGTTGCTGACAGTAGAATCAAGAGTTATTTTGCATAAAGTCCTTGAAATCAGGTGAACCACACGGTGTCAAGTTCTGGGTGTCTTCGGCTTCTTGTAACACTATAGGGAGCTCTCGTGTGAATACCCTAACCATCCTCATCTGCTCTCAGTTCTCCTGTCTCCCAGGTTCCAGTGCTTTCCAGCCTCCCGATCAGTCCCCCTTTATTATTTCCAGTTTCTATGTCCTTTTTCTCCTTATCCCAAGTTTTCATTTCTACTTAGAGCATCTTCAACAAAGTATGGCACTTCCAATAATTTGATCTGAATGAGGAGTAAGACTTAGGGTAAAAGAGTAGATTGTTTTGACATTACTTATTTTCTCCCTGTATTTTCTATATTCACAAATGTAATAGTAAACAAAATGTCTTAGGTTTCTGTATAGCTTTATAAGGTTTTAAAATGCTGTTTTAATTAATAACATAATGCCATATTTTGTCGATAAGGACATGACCGTGATGTGGTACAAAGACTACACACAAACTTTAGAAACAATAGTTGCAAGTTCACTTCTAGCTTTACCAAGTATTTGATACCAGAGAGAAAGGCAAAATGCTCATGATCCACTCTAGCTTCAGTTTTCTTATTTGTAAAATAGAAATAATCACTTGTACCTTGCAGAGTTGTTAATAACCCTAAGTAATGTGATATTGTTAGAGGGGCATATACATAATCTGCCCAAATGGTCATAAGGATGGTGACAGGTGACTTAAAACATTAGCATCTAAATTCTATTATTATTATTTTTTTTTTGAGATGGAGTTTTGCTCTTGTTGCCCAGGCTGGAGTGCAATGGCGCGATTTTGGCTCACTGCAACCTCTGCTTCCTGGGTTCAAGCAATTCTCCTGCCTCAGCTTCCTAAGTAGCTGGGATTACAGGCACGCACCACCATGTTCGGCTGATTTTTTATTTTTAGTAGAGACGGGGTTTTGCCATGTTGGCCAGGTTGGTTTTGAACCCGACCTCAGGTGATCCACCCACCTCAGCCTCCCAAAGTGCTGGGATTACAGGCGTGAGCCACTGCGCCCGGCCATTAGAGTCTAAATTCTTACGGTGGCTTGTTTAATAATGAATAAAGGTGATAATGATTCAATTCAAACAGCACAACTCCTTGTTTAAATAATTTAAGTCAATGTCTGTTAGAAATTCAGTTGCATGCCTTAAATAAGTAGTTAATTTAAATGTGCGTATATGTGTATGTGAATATAGATAATTTGATTTATTCTGTTTATGAAGATGTCTTTTTAAGATGTTTATGGAACTTAAGATGATAGGATTACTCTTCATAGCTAATTAAGAAACCAAGGCCAGGTGCGGAGGCTCACGCCTGTAATCCCAGCACTTTGGGAGGCCGAGGCAGGCGTTTCAGGAGGTCAGGAGATCAAGACCATCCTGGTTAACATGGTGAAACCCCATCTCTACTAAAAAATACAAAAAAAATAGCCGGGTGTGGTGATGGGCACCTGTAGTCCCAGCTACTGGGGAGGCTGAGGCAGGAGGATGGCGTGAACCTGGGAGGTGGAGCTTGCAGTGAGCTGGGATCGTGCCACTTACTGCACTCCAGCCTGGGCAACAGAGCAAGACTCCGTCTCAAAAAAAAAAAAAAAAAACAATGGCAATATATATTATGAATTCACTACAACTTTTAATTAGAATTTTGTTAGTCATAATAGAATCTTTATATTCTTGAAAAATGATCTGAAAAGTATGTTCTTTGAAAAGCATGTTAATAGCTTTGTTACAATAGTCAGCATGGATATTGATTTAAGGACTCCTTTGCATGACTCTAAAACATGCTCCACGTACACACCAGAGTTCCCTCCTTGGCCCACAAATTGGAACTAACTGTTATACAACAAATTAGGTATGAATTTTCAATATGAAATTCCAGTGCTCCTTGACAATTCTTTTTCTCTAGGCTATGAGTGTGGGTCTTAGCTTTAAGCTGATGGGTAAAATTCTATATGTATAAGCAGATCCACATCCTCTTCTTTTAGCTTTTCTGCTTTATAAGTATTTTGCTGTTTAACCGATCCATCACCATTACATGTGGTTTACTTTTCCATTCTGGAAAAAAATGGTAAAAAAAATATATAATGTATATTCCTTCTTAAATAGATTCAGTACTCTGGTAAAAACAAACACTAAGTAAATGCCTAATGGTGTGAATCTGAGAGGAGAGTGCTTTTAGTAAATTCAGGCTGTAGACACGTTTGAGTAACATTTTGCTATCTTTGCTCTAAAGATACATGCTAATGGATGGACAAGAGTAGCATTAATGAGCTCACTCCATTAAATTAGTTCTTTTTTTCTTGTTAAATATCCAAAAGAGAAAGATGGTCCACTTAACTAGGGAAAAAAAGTTTCATTTTAGTGCAGTAGAAGCATGATGCATATTTTCTTTCTAATTTAATTTCTAACCATTAAGATTCAATTGTACAAATGACCCACTGAAGCACTTGGAAAGATTAGAAAACTATAAACTGAATGTCATTTGAATTTGGCTGTCTAGACACCATGATGTTATATAGGGTAATTCGAATTTTACATCATATTTTTATGAGGCCACCAAGATAAGCCCAGTGACTTCTGTGAATAGTCACTAATGAGGCCCTCAAATGGAATGTGAGAATTGATCTCCTCTCTGGTTGTTGTTTTTATTAAACACCAGATTGGCCAACCCTTCCAATCACTGTGATTTGAACTTTTGTTTAAATAGTCAAGTTTTCTCTTGGAATCGTAGAAAAAGGTCGCTGTCAGTCTGTGGGCTGAGGAAAAAGGATTACAGCTCTAATGAGCCAAATCTGTGCAAATGAGAAAATAATAATCTCCTCATAATTAGAACTCCCTTTTTAAACTAAATGTTGGTCGTGAGTTTTTCAAAAGAAGAAAAATCATTTCATTATTTGGTTAAAAGAATATTTGGAAATTAATGCCACCAGAAAGGGGGAATTAAAATGACTTCAGCTTGTTTACCCAAATATGTTCATTGCTAGAACCTCATCCTGATTTTCTAGTCAAAACAATTATTGTTTTCCATGAAGTTTAGATAGCGAGAACCATGCATTGTCTGTTCATGCAGTAGTTGACATTTACTGCATAGAGCAATTGCTTTCAGTCTTTCTGAAAACTGTGCTGTAGGAAGGAGGGCTAGCACGCCCATTTTACAGATGGAGAAATGGAGTATTACTTGCTCAAGGCTCAAAGAAATTCTTGAAATGGTATTAGAAATCAGGACTGTCAGCTCCCATGTTCAATTTGTAGATCATTGTAAGCAGCAGCAGCAGTAACAGCAGTACTGGTAGAGTAAATCGAGAGGAGAAAGCATTTCAACAATTCCAGCAGTACCCAGTTACGAGGAGATTTTATTTGGAACTCACAACACATAGAAGCATGTGTCTACTTGGTTGTGGGTGGGTGCTCAGGACTGCCCTAGGATATTAAGATATATTACTTAGTAGAGGCATACAATTCTCCCAGGCTTTCCTAGCTCCTTTTTTGAGCTTCTCCTGGCACTTAAGGGTCTTCTGGGTCCCCCGTGTATCTGCAACCTGACCTTTCTGAGGCTTGAAACCAAGAGAGTTTAGAAGCCAACTTGGAATTAAATAGCCAAGTGGAAAACCGTGTTGGAAAAGGCAGCCCCATGGGCGAGTTTAAACTGAAAGGGAAAACAGTGAAGGTAGAGGATGTGAGCCCTCTTGTATCCCTTCTGTGGAATGTCACATCACAGTAGAGGAGGATTCCAGCTGAAGAGTGGGTCCTTTGTGTGGAGGCCCCTGGAATGGGGCAGCAATGTTTGCTTGCTTTCCTGGAGTTTCAGGGAAGCCAAAGTTCAAAAGCCAAGGACTTTCCATGATTAAAGTTCCATTCTCAAGAAAGCACCACTATGCATTAATGTCACTAAGTCACCATGACAAACCAGTAAAATAGGGCAAATACAATCTTACTTTTCATATATTAGTGATGTTAAAAAAATGGCCCATTGGCTCATGCCTGCCATCCCAGCACTTTGGGAGGCCAAGATGACAATTACTTGAACTCAGGAGTTTGAGAACAGCCTGGGCAACATAGACCCTATCTCTGCAAAAAAATTAAAATTATAATTTAAAATAATGGCCCATAGTGGTGATGTGGCTGTCCCTAAGATCACAAAACTAGTTGTTATGAGAGCTTGACTTGCTACTCCTGTTACCTGATGCTTTGTTGAGGGCTAATTGTGGATTCATCCTGTAGAGGCTGGGGGAAGACTTTCTCTTCACCTTCAGAAGTTTCACTGAAATATCAACTGACAAAAAGAAGATTCACTGAAAAAAAGGCATACATATTTATGAACATACACATGGGGAGGACCACAGAGGGATTACTTCTATTCCCCAGTAGGATTCAGAAGCTTATATACAATCTTGAGGTTACAGAAAGAATGGGTGCTTGGATCATGGCAAAATAGGCTATAGTGGTAAAACACAGGAGGGGACCAGGGAAGAGGAGGCCTGGATAGCAAAAGGTCTTGTTTTGCAGATGAGATCAAATAGATGGTGAATGTTTCTTTTAGACCTTTAAAAGTATCAGATATTCAGTTAATCTTTTCTAAATCTGGACAAGAGAAAGCCTGCCTCCATCAATGCAGATTTTCTCTACATATGCTCTTCTGCCCCACGAAGACAATTATCAGGGCTACTTCTGTTTGCAGGCCCTCTGAACAGCCATCTCAGAATAGGCCGAAGTATATTTTGGGGTAAATTATTTTGGTTTCCTTCAGTTCCTACTTTGAAACTTCAAAAAATTGCATACATAAAAAGGCAAATTGGTAGCTTTGGAGAAATTTGGGTTAGAGGTTCTTAGATAAGATAGGCAAAGGAAGGGGAAGACAAACTAGGATAAGCAAAAAAATAAATAAATAAATACATAATTCCATGTCATCTTGAATCAGTTTTGTAGTCCAGAGAGTGGATCAGCTACAGCTGTTTTCCATTCTAGGCGGTGTGTTGGCAATGGGCTAGACGTCTATATAGGATGCAGCAAATCCATCTCTAATAAGAGGCATTTCTATGGAAACCAAGAAAAAGGTTAATATCTGGAGTGGTCTGTAGATTTGTTTTTCTAGAGTCTCTAATGCATCTTCAGATGGCAGTGGCAGTGTTTCTGGATTGTAGTTTAAATCGGGTGTTCAAGTGAACTTCGTGAGTAGTTCATACACCAGCTGGCACAAAAGCTGCTTATATATAAGTTGCCCTGGTGATTTCTCCCAACATTTATGTCAAGTTGTGTAGCTTCAGTGTGCAGAGCTTCAAGAAAAGCACAGTTTTTAGTTTTAAGTGATTCCAAGGCAGAAAAACGGGAGAAAAATTTGAAAACATTAGTTTGGACACTTGTAGCCAGGAAGTAATTCAGGATCCAGTTCAAATTATAGACAAAAAATAACCTCCAAAACAATCGTCAGAGCTGGAATCTAACACCATGTGTACTATAGTTTTCTTTTGAAACATAATTTCTCCTCCGGTTCCCCTTTTCTACCAAAGACAAGTCATGTGTAATAAGACCATTTGTTTGCAAAATAAATTTTAGTCTTAGAATACTCAGCCTTATTATTTGCATAGAGTGTAGCAAGAATAGTGATTGGCCGTATAGGCTCTTTAAAAGTTGGCTTTGCTAGCCGGGCGCTGTGCCTCATGCCTGTAATCCCAGCACTTTGGGAGGCTGAGGCAGGCAGATCACGAGGTCAGGAGATCGAGACCATCCTGGCTAACACGGTGAAACCCCATCTCTACTAAAAATACAAAAAATGAGCCAGGCATGGTGGCATGTGCCTGTAGTGCCAGCTGTTCAGGAGGCCGAGGCAGGAGATATCCCTAGAACCTGTGGGCGGAGGTTGCAGTGAGCTGGGATCTCACCACTGCACTCCAGCCTGGATGACAAAGCGAGAATCCGAATCCATCTCAAAAAAAGAAAGAAAGAAATTTTGGCTTCGCTGTGACTTTTTCATAACGAATCTCAGGCTAAACTTTTAAAAGCCTCTAGAGGCTATAAAGCCAAGTATTTGGCATCAGACCGTGCCTGTAATGCTTACATGAATTGAGTGAATTTCTGTTTTCTAGAGGTTTCAAAATATCTTGAGGTTCTTGGGCCTGTCAGAAAGTGACATTCTTTCTTACTGCAAGGTCAGGAGCCTTGTGTGAAAACAACGCAGACAAGGTAACAGGCCAGCCTTTCCAAGGAGCTTTTTATTGGCTCTATAAAGTCAACTTCAATTCCTCAAAGCAGTCTGGTGATATCTGAAAAGCCATTACAGTCAAAGCCATTACCGGGCAAAGCCTTGGTAAAATAACTAGTACCTACAAGTGTGTCCTCTTACAGAAGAAAATGATTCCTATGGAACCTATGTAAACAATGATATTATCATAAAATAGGAATATTCATGAATAGTTTCCAAATTTTAGAGAAATCATGTAGATAGACAGGTAAATATTTCAATTTTGCGCACAAGAGTATAGGGCACCCAATTGTTGTAAGCTATAAAGAAATAATTCTTGACTCTGGAAAACAAAATATAAAAAAGAATCATTAATATTCCAACCAGAAATCATTTTTAAAAAGCGTTTAAGTCCTACGTCAGTTCAGGACCACGTAATTAACTTATTCTGCTTGCTGTTGGGTTAGCAATATTTATGATTACATCAGCTTTTAAAATAGAGCCCTGGAAGGTTTTACGTAGGTCTAATGACAAAATCTCCAAAGTTATCAGAAGCCTGTATTCAAGAGTATTTCAGGGTACTTTCTATAAAATTTATTGAAGAGGCAAATTTTGGACTGTAGCTGATTGTAAATGGAATTTTGAGAAAAATTAAAGCAATAATTTTCTGTGAATGATAAAAGACTTAGGATAGCCACGGGTAAAGATACAATTGACAAGGAAACTTTGTTACATCATGGCATACAACAATTTAACATAATCATAATTATGACTGATAACATATCAGAATTTTAGGAATCTCAGTTTTAGAACACTTTAATAACATGTTTATAGAAATATAACTTGAATAAAGTTAACTCCATATTTTGACAATGTTTCCATATGACTTTTACATATTTCTATGTCTCTCTTGGGCTTCTAGGAGTTCTTTTTGGAATTTCCAAAAGTTAATTCGGGGTCAAAAAGACAATTTTAGAATTCGAAATTAAATTTGGAAGTTTGTCAAATATCAAAGGTTTAAAACACTTCATATCAAAATAAGAAAAGTTTAAAATACTTGATGAAAATAGGATCACAGGTCGCTGTAAAATAATAGTCAATCATTTAGCTAAAGTGATAATTTAAAAAAAAATACTCAGGCTGGGTGTGATGGCTCACACCTGTAATCCCAGCACTTTGGGAGGCTGAGGCAGGTGGATCACCTGAGGTCAAGAGTTGGAGACCAGCCTGTGTGCTGAAACCCCGTCTCTACTAAAAATACAAAAATTAGCCAGGCATGGTGGCATGTGCCTGTAGTTCCAGCTACTTGGGAGGTTGAGGCAGGAGAATCACTTAAACCCAGGAGAGGGAGGTTGCAGTGAGCTGAGATTGTGCCACTGCACTTCAGCCTGGGCAACAGAGCAAGACTGTTGTCTCCAAAAAATATATGTAACTAAAAAAATAAAATTCAAAAATCAAAAACACATACTCTTTTACAGAGAGGAGAATCAGGTTTCCAAATAATCAAAAGACAAATAAAGAAAATATGACATCAACAGAATCTTTCCCTTGAGTTCTTCCCTCTCTTTTTTTCTTTAGTTTACTTATAGATAAAAATATTTTACTATGTCTTGTTAATGCTACACAAATATCTTGTTCCAAGGAGAAACCTAAATTCCACCTTTCCATCAGTATATTATTAATGCTAAAGCTAATTTTAATAAAATTTTATTTCAGTTAGCTTTGACCAGAGAAGAAATTTATAAACATTTTATAACCTCTTACAGTTTTTCCTATTTTCTTTCTTTTCCTTTTTATATTCATCCAGTTTCATCTATTCTTTATTTCTTAAATAAAATTTAGAACAACTTTTAAAAACCTTTAGCCAGAATTACTATGCCCTTAATGAAAATCACATTCTCATGCTTTCTTGTAACATTTCTTACCAAAAATGCATCTCACTTTTCTTACACACTTTCCATACAGAATTGTTTCTCTTATATCTAGTAGTTTTAATCATACATATTAATCAGAGTGTTGACTCCCATAACCCTAATTTTCAGTGAAAACCTAGAAAATAAGTAATTTTAACTGTCAGTCATGTACTAACAATTTATAAATACATATCCTATAAGTTTTAAAAGAATAAGCTTTCTATAGAACAATTTTTCTATATGGAACAGGACATATTTACTAGCAGACCTACATAACTTTTGTTTTTAAGAAATAAGCCAAAAGCATACGAGCTTAAACTCATATTTAGTAATTAATATCTTAGCATTATATCTTATTTGGAAATGATCTAGATATTCAATGATTATTCATCATTTAATTTAGCTTAAATTCTAAGTGCATAGTTACCAAAAATTTTTGAGAAATCTTTTTAAGTAAATATAAAACATAACTTTTATTAAAAGTTTATGAATGTTTATCTCATTTACAGCTATTTAATCTATTCTTAACAACTATATTTGGAAAATTTCATAAGACAGACAAATCTAGCCATCATCTCAAGTTAAATTTTCTATTAATTATTTTTGTATTACTGTTTGTTAGGCAAGTATCGTAAAAGCAAGCACCTTAAAGGCCCTTAAAGTTAGAAACATACATATTTCATTGATAACTCAGCAGACTTACTTTATTAAGCTAACAATATTAAACTAGTATTATTTACCAGAAGATTGCTAAAGTAATGCAAACTTAAAATGCATTTAGGTTTATTTACTTAAATTATGAGTGGTCATTTATAAGTCAATTTGGTACCATGTAGACAATATACAAATAGACATGTATACACATGTATATACAAAAATACAGACATAAAGATCTTATAGCTTTAATTTTTAAATTTTTAGCTATGAGTCAGGTAAAACTCACTAGTTTAAAAGGGCAATTGGATTAAAACTGTATCTCTGTAAGTGGAACAACTTGAAATTTATTTCTTCCACATATCCAAAGCCTTTACTAAATTTCAGAGAAAACAGGGTAGCAAATCTACATTTGAAAGCATACAGAGAATTTAAGCTTTTTCAAGAAGTCTGGGTGTGTTAGAGGAAGATTAAAAATGGATGTCAAGGTAACATAAAATCATAAGAATTTATCACAGTATTTTACAAGGAAACATACAGATGAGCCTAGAGAAAGTTCAGAAACCTTCACAAAACAATGAGCTAAATGCAAGAAAGTCATATTTTGGAGACCAATCTAGTTTGATAGGTGGCTTTTTAATATAGTTTCCATTTTCTTTTTTTAATTTAAACTTTTATTATACTTTAAGTTCTGGGATATATGTGCAGGTTTGTTACATAGGTATGCATAGGTGCCATAGTGGTTTGCTGCACCCATCAACCCATGAACTACATTAGGTATTTCTCCTAATGCTATCCCTCCCCTAGCCCCCAACCCCGCCCCCTCGACAGGCCCCAGTGTGTGATGTTCCCCTCCCTGTGTCCATGTGTTTTCATTGTTCAACTCCCACTTATGAGTGAGAACATGTGGTGTTTGGTTTTCTGTTCTTGTGTTAGTTTGCTGAGAGTGATGGTTTCCAGCTTCATCCATGTCCCTGCAAAGGATATGAACTCATCCTTTATTTTTTTATTTTTATTGAGACGGAGTCTCGCTCTTCTGTCGCCCATGCTGGAGTGCAGTGGCATGATCTCGGCTTACTGCCAGCTCCACCTCCCTGGTTCACGCCATTCTCCTGCCTCAGCCTCCTGAGTGGCTGGGACTACAGGCGCCCGCCACCACGCCGGGCTAATTTTTTGTATTTTTAGTAGAGACAGGGTTTCATTGTGTTAGCCAGGATGGTCTTGATCTCCTGACCTCGTGATCCGCCTGCCTTGGGCTTCCAAAGTGCTGGGATTACAGGCATGAGCCACCACACTCGCCTGAACTCACCCTTTCTTATGGCTGTATAGTATTCCATGGTATATACGTGCTGCATTTTCTTTATCCAGTCTATCATTGATGAGCATTTGGGTTGGTTCCAAGTCTTTGCTATTGTGAATAGTGCCGCAGTAAACATACCTGTGCATGTGTCTTTATAGTAGAATCATTTATAATCCTTTGGGTATATACCCAGTAATGGGATTGCTGGGTCAAATGGTATTTCTGGTTCTAGATCCTTGAGGAATCGCCACACTGTCTTCCACAATGGTTGAACTAATTTACACTCCCACCAACAGTGTAAAAGTGTTCCTATTTTTCCACATCCTCTCCAGCATCTGTTGTTTCCTGACTTTTTAATGATCACTGTGAGATGGTATCTTATTGTGGTTTTGATTAGTATTTCTCTAATGACCAGTGATGATGAGCCTTTTTTCATGTTTGTTAGCCGCATAAATGTTTTCTTTTGAGAAGGGTCTGTTCATATCCTTCACCCACTTTATGATGGGGTTGTTCTTTTCTTGTAAATTTATTTAAGTTCCTTGTAGATTCTGGATATTAGCCCTTTGTCAGATGGATAGATTGCAAATTTTTTCTCCCATTCTGTAGGTTCAGAATGCAAACAGAGACAATTTGGCTTCCTTTCTTCCTATTTGAATGCACTGTTCACTCTGATGATAGTTTCTTTTGCTCTGCAGAAATTCTTTAGTTTAATTAGATTGAATTTGTCAATTTTGGCTTTTGTTGCCATTGCTTTTGGTGGTTTAGTCACGAAGTCTTTGCCCATGCCTATGTCCTGAATGGTATTGCCTGGGTTTTCTTCTAGGGTTTTTATGGTTTCAGGTCTTACATTTAAATATTTAATCCATCTTTGAGTTAATTTTTGTATAAGGTGTAAGGAAGGGGTCCAGTTTCAGTTTTCTGCATATGGCTAGCCGGTTTTCCCAATGCTATTTATTAAATAAGGAATTCTTTCCCCACTGCTTGTTTTTGTTAGGTTTCTTCAAGATCAGAAGGTTGTAGATGTGTGGTGTTATTTCTGAGGCCAGTGTTCTGTTCCATTGATCTATATATCTGTTTTGGTATCAGTACCATGCTGTTTTGGTTACTGTAGCCTTACAGGATAATTTCAAGTCAGGTAGCATGATGTCTCCAGCTTTGTTCCTTTTGCTTAGGATTGTCTTGGCTATAGGGGTTCTTTTTTGCTTCCATATGAAATTTAAAGTAGTTTTTTTCTAATTCTTTGAAGAAAGTCAATGGTTGCTTGATGGGGATAGCATTGAATCTATAAATTACTTTGGGCAGTATGGCCATTTTCACAATATTGATTCTTCCTATCCACGAGCATGGAATGTTTTTCCATTTGTGTTCTCTCTTATTTCCTTGAGCAGTGGTTTGTAGTCCTCCTTGAAGAGGTCCTTCATATCCCTTATAAGTTGTATTCCGAGGTATTTTACTCTCTTTGTAGCAATTGGGAATGAGAGTTCACTCAGGATTTGACTCTTTGTTTGTCTATTATTGGTGTACAGGAATGTTTATGATTTTTGCACATTGATTTTGTATCCTGAGACTTTGCTGAAGTTGCTTATCAGCTTAAGGAGATTTTGGGCTGAGACGATGGGGTTTTCTAAATATACAATCATGTCATCTGCAAACAGAGCCAATTTGGCTTCCTTTCTTCCTATTTGAATACCGTTTATTTTTTTTTCTCTTGCCTGATTGCGCTGGCCAGCACTTCCAATACTACATTGAATAAGAGTGGTGAGAGAAGGCATCCTTGTCTTGTGCCAGTTTTCAAAGGGAATGCTTCCAGCTCTTGCCCATTCAGTATGATATTGGCTGTGAGTTTGTCATAAATAGCTCTTATTATTTTGAGATACGTTCCATCAATACCTAGTTTATTGAGAGTCTTTAGCATGAAGGGGTGTGGAATTTTATCAAAGGCCTTTTCAGCATCTATTGAGATAATCATGTGGTTTTTGTCATTGGTTCTGTTTATGTGATGAATTATTTTTATTGATTTACATGTGTTGAACCAGCCTTGCATCCCAGGGATGAAACCGACTTGATCCTGGTGGATAAGCTTTTTGATGTGCTTCTGGATTTTGTTTGCCAATATTTTATTGAGGATTTTCATATCGATGTTCATCAGGGATATTGGCCTGAAATTTTCTTTTTTTCTTGTGTCTCTGTCAGGTTTTGGTATCAGGATGATGCTGGCCTAACTAAAATGAGTTAGGGAAGATTCCCTCTTTTTCAATTGTTTGGAATAGTTTCAGAAGAAATGGTACCAGCTCCTGTTTTTACCTCTGGTAGAATTTGGCTGTGAATCCGCCTGGTCTTGGGATTTTTTTGGGTGGTAGGCTATTAATTACTGCCACAATTTCAGAACTTGTTATTGGTTTATTCAGGGATTCGACTTTTTCCTGGTTTAGTCTTGGGAGGGCATATGTGTCCAGGAATTTATCCATTTCTTCTAGATTTTCTAGTTTATTTGCGTAGAAGTGTTGATAATATTCTCTGATGGTAGTTTGTATTTCTGTGGGATCAGTGGTGATATCTTGACAAGCAGCTCTTAATTAAGCTGACTTATGACCCTACAGCATTCTAAAAGAAATACTTTCAAATCTACTGCAATGTGGAGAAGACTTCACTGTGAACTCTGCAGGAGATTCTACGTAGGCTCTCTGAATATACAAAGGATTTTAACTTTGTTTTAGGTCAGATTTTTGCTCTTTAACTTAGTCAAGAGAGTTTCTAAGACTAACCATGACATTATTATGTGTCTTTCTTTTAATTTGATCTTTCCATAAATACAAATAAGGCAATTGTTTTGAATGAGATTGCTAATATGTGTATGTGTATATATATGTGTATATTTGTATATATATGTGTGTGTGTGTGTATATATATATATATATATATATATATATATATATAGTTTAGGCATCTTTTTAATTTAACAGATTCACCTTTTGGTCACTGATGATTAGGATTTTTACTGGTACACTTGTTCTAATAGCAACCTAATAGCCTTTACATGGAAAGCCCATGATGTAATTTTCCAGGTATAAAATAAGTTAAAAACGGGTTTAATGGAGAGGGCATAGAGGATGGAATCCTAATGATTTTTCCCCAAAAAAATTACTCCCAGAAATAGGCTAAGATTGCCAAAGTCTTCCATTGCCACAGACAGTTAAGTATGGCATTTGTATGTGTGTAGCATCTCTGATAACCTACAAATTTGTGGAGTGCTGCCAGTAATGAAACCGCTGTTGCAAAAGTATGACAGTAAGAGAAATTTGACATGGTTGACTCCACCTTGCTTCTAGCACAGAGTGGCTGTCTTTGCTCATTCCTGGGCATGGACCAAGCTAATTTGGGAAGAAATTTAGTTTATAGTTAAATAATAGTGTTATGGGATCTTTGGGGTGTCATTTTCATGGCTGTAAAGCTCTGTGGCAGGTGGCACCTTTGCCCAAGTTTTGCTTAGGCCTGCTGGGCTCATTCTGCCCATTCAGCCTGGCAGACACTGTTCAGCTCACACTATTGGCCTGAATCCCCTGCCTCCAAGGGAGACTGCGAGTAAGGTAGGGTGCACCAAATGGTGTGGGAGTGAGCTTGGGGTCCAGCCACTGCACACAGTCAGACACACCAGCTGCTGCCATGGGGCAGGAAGCTACAGGTTCCAGCATGGGCAGCGGTTCTCTGCAAGGCTGCAGCTGGACCAGGTGCACCACAAGCAGCTTCCCCAGCTGGCACTGGGGAATGTGGTGCCAGCTGGAATACTGGAGATGCCAGGAACTGCAGTGCCCCAAAGAGGGAGATACAGCCCTGGCTCTTGAAGCTCCCAGGTCTGGGATCCCTGAAGGGCCACAGCTCTTCTCTCCTTCCCTTTGCCTGCAATGTGGCAAACAGGGGTCATGTTTCAACTGTTAGTGTTATAGCTCTTTTAGCCTTGCCATTTGTTGGTTCCCAAGTTCTCATTCTGCAACCAGGAAGAATAACTTGCGCAGACAAGTGGAGGGTGAGCAAGATGAAGAAGAGTTTTATTGGCAAGAGAACAGCTCAGAGGAGACCCATAGTAGGCAGCTCCTCTTTGTAGCCAGTGTGTCCTGATAACTCTCAGCAGAGAGGGTAGCTCCTGTCTACAGCTGGTCATCCTGTTGTCTGCTCTGCTCTGATTGAGCGCAGGGCTTTTATGATCCTCAGAGCAGAGGAAGTGTGCCTGCATTGGTCCATGGGTGGCCATAGGTGGGCCTGGAAAAGGCACCACAAGTTTCCACTGTGGTCACAGGACTGGCAGCCTGGCCTCCAGCCTTCAGGCCCTTCCTGGCTTGAAGGTGGGGCCTCACTGTGGACCCACTCCCTTCTGCCCAGGAGTCTGTCTGCCTCCTGCCACTGTCCATGGTACCCAGACTGCTCATGCTGAGGGGCACCAGCAGGCCAGCACTGAGCTGCCCTCAGCCCTCCCTTGGCTTCCTTCCATGCTCATCAGCACCCAAAGTCTAGAGGGGGCCAAAGTCTGCTGGCGTGTCAGCACTGCCCTGAGTGTATGTACTCCTGGCTGGGCTGTGATAGCCCAGGCTTGGCTCCAACCCTGCTCCAATATTGCAGTGGGCGCCAGGAGCTCCAGTATTGCAGTGGGTGCCAGGAGCTAGGAGAGGCCAGACGGAGGGAACAGACAGCTCCAAGCCTGGGGGGTAAAGGTGGCCTTCTCAGGCCCCCAAGGGTGCAGAGTGCAGAGACACCTGGGTCCTGCGACTGGGAGGGCAGGGCTACAGCCCCAGCCGTGACTCCTCTCAGCCTGGGGTGGGGGCTCCAGGTCCTCGTTGGGCCCCTTTCTGTCTGCTCCTCCAAGCCCGACCACACTGTTCCCCTGCCAGTGGGCGACTTGGCCTAGCCCCATCACAGTAGCTCTCAGGGCAGCAGGCTCTCGGGGGTGGGGCTCCCACTGGCTCCGGGGAGTGAAGCACCACCTGCTGTCCAGATCTGCCTCCTCCTTGCACACTCCCTGCAGGTGGTGGGCAAGAGTGGTGATGCGGGGACAGAGTCCGGAGTGGTGGAGGCTCCAGGCCTGGTAGCAGGCCCCGTGGGGGTGGGGGTGGGGGTGGGGGTGGGGGCTGTGCAGTCAGCTGCCTTGGGGACATGGGGCACAGGGGACCCACCAATGCCATTTCTGCTCCTGCAGCTGCTCCTGCCGCCACCACTCGCACCTTCCCACAGCAGCTGGAGTGATGGCAGCCGCTGCTCTGGATTGCCCACCATTGCCATCTACAGCCCTTCCCAAAAACTAAACTGTTCTTGTGAAACGAATGAAAGGCCACTAAGTTAGAAGGGTGAGAGGGGCTTTAATTCTGAATAATACCAGCCATTATTCCGGAGGCCGTAAGATTCACAACTTCCCCAATTACTCTTGCAGATAAGATCACTATTGTAGAATCTAAGATTGGCCTTTTGAGATATCTTTTCACATTTCTGCAGTTTTGACAACCAGACGGTCCCATCTTGACCTGCCACTCAGTCCCGTGCCCCACCCCCCACCCAGCAACTGACTCAGCAAAATAGGACAGCTTAGGTTCACTATGATTTCATCTCTGACCTAACCAATCATCACGCTCCCTACCCTAGACCCCTACCCACCAAACTATCTTGGAAAAAATCCTAACCTCTGAGCCTTCAGGGAGATTGATTTGAGTAAAAACTTTGTTTCCCATGTTGCATAGCCAGCTTCACATCACTTAGGCTCTTTCTTTACTGCAATGCCATGGTCTCAGTGAGTTGACTTTGTGCAGCAGGAAGGAAGAAACTTTTGGGTAGTTACAGTCACAGATCTGTTAATCTATGACATAGGATAGGCCTCCTGGGATTGGACTTTTCCAGCACTAACCAGACAACAAAGGTTGACATGACAAAAGCCCCATAGGGATGAGACTTCTTCAGATGAACACCTGCAAGAGGTTTACACATTCAGGACAAAAATTGTGCTGCTTAAAATCTTAAATATCTTGGGTCCTCAACCATTTTCAGACTGGCCACCTGACATGACCTCAAAATCATGCTTCAACCCAATCCCAACCCCTCCACGGTGGAAACCAAGAGAGTGTGCTCCCACTTGGTCAGCAGTCAACAACTCAGTGACATAAAATAAGATGAGAGGGAATGGGGGAACGGTGTCTTTTTTTTTTTTTTTTTGGCTGCCCACAGCAAAGTTTATAGATGCTGGTGTGATCAGAACTGCAAAACTGAACAGTCTGTAGGACTGGTTTGAATAACAGACTTATGGGGGTTTTAGGCTCACATTCTACCCTATGCTACCCCTCTTTTTTTCCTTTAGAGATGGAATCTCACTTTCATTTTGCTGCCCAGGCTGGAGCGCAGTGACATGATCATAGCTCACTGCCACCTTGAATTCCTAGGCTCAAGCCATCCTCCTACCTTCATAGCTGGGACTGCAGGTGTACGCCACTGTGCCCAGCTAATTTTTAAATTTTTTGTAGAGACAGGGTCTTGTCATCTTGCCCAGGCTGGTCTTAAACTCCTGGGCTCAAGCAGTCATCCTACCTTGACCTCCCAAAGTGGCGCCCCTCTTTGTGACAAAATAACACAGAAAGACAAAGGACAAGACTATTTCTAGGAGGAAAGGGACCAAAAAAATTATGAATATTCATAGCAGAAGGTACACCAGAGTTGCTACATGCAAGATAATCACACAAATTCTTTTCTCTCATTAATCAAGATTTTGCAGAGGAAAAAGAGACAATTATTTTTTCCCTCTGCTTGACTGAATCTCTGTCTACGGTATGTCAGGTCCTGGGTTCCCTTAACTGTGGCTTTCAGAAAAGCACAGCTTTGGTATCATGCTCATAGTGCCAAAACTGTAGGGCCAAGGGAAAAACTTTTCCTTTGCCCTCTGAAGTTTCACTGAAAAATCAACTCATATAAGGCAGATTAATAAAATAAAAGGCATACATATTCATTTACAGGAACATGGGAGAGGACCAGAGAGGGATTATCCCCACTCCCCAGTTGGGTTCAGAAGCTTATATACAATCTTGAGGTTACAGAAAGAATGGGGGCTTAGATGGTGGCAAAATAGGTTATGGGAGGGAAAGAAAAGGACACTTGGCTAGCAAAGGTGGGTGGTCTTATTATTTAGATGAAATCTCACAGGTAGCAGCCCTCAGAGAGAATAGACAATGGTAAATGTTTCTTTCAGACTTTTAAAGGTGTCAGAAGCTCAGTTAATCTTTTCTAAGTCTGGACAAGGGAAAGCCTCAGCGAAAGCCCAGATCCATCAGTGCAAATTTTCTCTACAGATGCCTATGTACTCCAGAGACAGTTTTCAGGGCTACTTCTGTTTGCTAGCCCTCTGAACAGCCGTCTCAAAATATGCCAAAGTATATTTATTTTGGGGTGAAATATTTTTGTTTCCTTCAATCTGATGCCAAACCACTTTATAAAAAGAACAGGAGACTCATCTCTGTCTTTGTTATTTTACATGGTCTGTGATAGACATTACTGATAAAGTTGAACATGTCCAGGAAATGTGATAAAGTAAGAACGCTCAATGCAAAGACTTTGGTCATGCTGGCAGCTGTTCCTGGGGCTAAGAAAACAATATTAATGCACTGATCTGCTGATTATATTTCATTATAAATAGGGGTTAGTGGCCCTAAAGAGAGGGCTTTGATCATTTGTAAGAGCTCAGTGATTATATAACACTTGAAAAAATCTTCACCACATTTTATTATTTCTTTGCCCTCCTCTGGTCACTTCAAGTTAGAAATACAAATTATAAAAAATAAGTTATTATGTTTTCACAGATGAACTAATGAAAAAAGGCTTTTAGAAAATATTTAAATTGGCCGGGCGCGGTGGCTCACGCTTGTAATCCCAGCACTTTGGGAGGCCGAGGCGGGCGGATCACAAGGTCAGGAGATCGAGTCCATGGTGAAACCCCGTCTCTACTAAAAAATACAAAAAATTAGCCGGGCGTGGTGGCGGGCGCCTGTAGTCCCAGCTACTCGGAGAGGCTGAGGCAGGAGAATGGCGTGAACCCGGGAGGCGGAGCTTGCAGTGAGCCGAGATTGCGCCACTGCACTCCAGCCTGGGCGAAAGAGCAAGACTCTGTCTCAAAAAAAAAAAAAAAAAAAAAGAAAATATTTAAATTATCCCAGATAAACTATGTTAATCCTACCGACAGTCTATTTGTAATATAAGAATAACGCTGTCAATCTCACAATTTGAAATCAGTCACAGGCTGATTTTTAAAAAATACCTTACAAAATATCCTACAAAATATTTTTACCTTCCCACAAGTCTCATCCCGAGTCACTCCCTGATAAACTGTAAGACAAGTCTCTCAGTGTTCATGGATCAAATTTCCCTCCAAGTCTTCTTCAACATTTGCTAGATTTGTCCTGCTTTCTACCTCCCAGTAAACAGTGTACAGAGATTGGGACAGAAGCATCTCTTTCATCCAGCAAAGAGCTTATGGAACCTCAGCTATATGCTCAGGCATATCCCAGCCTTGGAAATAGAGCCAATATGTAGGAAATACAGACATATCAGTCAGCAGATATATACACCAGCTTGCCTATGACATGAAAATGGACTGTTTTTGGCTATTCCATCCCTCTTCCATTCAACTTGGATTATAGCTTTAGCATTTAAAACCTTTTGGTCCTTCCAAACCATACAGACTTGAGTGGGTAGATAAACCACAAGAGGTTTGATCATTTGTCAATAGTTTTATCAAAATTAATATATATGGTATTTATAGAACCCCGTGATTCACCAAGTGGGTAAATAGATCAGTCAGCAGTGAATACAGCTGATTTGGCTTGGCTTGTTCTTCCTAAACTACATTGCTGTCTTGTGGGTATATGACAATCAAAGTAACACAGAAGGTGGCATAAGTAGATTAGTACTTGCCAGATGGATGATATTGATATGAGTGATATGAGTATAGATGAGGGAAGGAAGGGAAAGTTTTCCATGAGTAGAACATGAATATCGGCTAATGAGTGATTGTCTTGCAGTTCAAAATCCTATGAAAGCAGTTGTGAAGATGAAGATTTTTCTATCCAGGGTGTTTTAGAAAGGAAGGTGTAAGGATTTGATATAAAATTACTTTCCTTTTGTTCTCAACTCTCTTATGCAGGCTTCATTCTACTTTGTCTTCCTGATCAAAAATCAATGAGTATAGTACTTGTATTTTCGTCCTTTGTTAGATAAAAATCCATATTTTGTTTGAGAGATGAAGTTAAATTCCTTATGGCTATCCCTGGGTTTAAAACACTTACCATAAACTTAAACTGGCTAAAATTTTTAAAATAGATCAGGAGGTAAATACACTCCTGTAAAACACTAGGTATATGTTAATAATATTTTAAAAAATTAACCAAATCTTATAAGCCAATTACTCTTAATGACAGACAAAGAAGAATTGTCTTTATGGCTTAAAAACATTGTAAAGACCAATTTAACTTATTTAAAATGATTTTCGAAATGGCCAAATTTTCTGCAAAACAATTAAGCTGTCATAGGGACTTCTTTATAATCAAAATTGACCATTGCCAACGTTAGTTACCATAAAGGTATTTAAATACAAAAATAAAATTGTTTTGAGTTATAATCAATTTTTAGTTTATTATTTATTCTCAGGTGTTATACTTAGGAAATGTTGAATATCCTTTGACTGAAAGTTTTCAGGTTTAATTTTTCATCTAGTTCTCCATCTTGTCTACATCATATCTCTTTTATGGGTCTCCGTTGCTATCACACATGTTCTTTAATTTTTAGCAACAATGGTGTGTTTTTATTTTGGATTTTGAAAATGTTTGGTATTTTGTTTAGTGAAATGGCCATTGAGATGCAGCCACAAGAGGAGACAGAGGAAAGGCTCAGGAATAAAACAAAGTTTATTATATTTAGAGGTCATAGAGACAGAGGCAGGGCACACTACACAGGGCCACAGGGGAAAGAAACTAGATTGGTTAGGAAAGAGAAGACAGGAGTGAAGGGGAGGGTTAGTCTAGAGCCTTTACTGGGGTTTCTTTGGGAAAGGCAAGGCAGGGAAGGGTGAACAGTGTAGAATTGGCTAGGTATAATTTTGGTGGACTTCGGGCTGTGGGGTGGTTCCTGATTGTTTGGCATCTGACTTTGGGATGACTAAGGCAGAGGAATATTGCCTTCTGGGGTGTTTGGGCCAGTTAGAGGAAGTGTGGCTTTAGATTGGTTGATTTGTACATCAAAGCAATGTTCCAGGCTAGATCCTTTGCTCTCTCTGGCGTTGACTAGCCCAAGATGCAGTAATTTCTCACCACCCAGAAAGGCTTTTCAGGATGTCAAAACAATGTAATAAACAAAGTTAAAACATAACAGCGAAACTTTTTTTTTCTGAAAAAAAAGTTACTGGCTGTTATTTCTTGCCAGAATCAATAAAAAAATCCTCCTAAAACATTTAAAAATTATCTTCTCTAATGTATTGCTGCAACCTGGCCATCAAACAGCACTAAATGTAACTCGTCTTAATTTTTACCAAATAAAATTTGGTAGCATTACAATCTGTCTGTCTTCCTTCAAGAGATAGAGATGTGAAATGCAAACATTGAACATAATGTTCTGTGTGAGCTCTAAAAACACCGAGAAATAGATGCAGGAAGTTACATAGAATGGTGCTCTCAAGTATCATCCCCAACTGTTGATACAAACTAAACTTGCAGTCCGGGATGCTATAGCATAAAATATTCATGTTGTTATTGGTGCTGAAGGCGACTGCTGATTTATTTGCAATTGGTAGTAAAGAATTCGTAACAATGCTATGATGTTCAGCCCTCATAAACCCTGGGAGGCTTTTGTATTTTGCAGGCTTACAGTTCTGTTGTCATTGCTATAATTTTTTTTAAGAAGAAATGAGTTAAGCCTTGTCAGAGCTGACTGCACTATCTTTTGAAGCTTTTCTTCTCCCAACTGAAGATAAAGGCAAGGAAACTGGCCTGCCACACAGCTGCTCTATGGTTCCTGGACCTTCTGGGATCTCTCATTGCTGTCAGTTTGCTTTATTGGGCCCCTGCCCAAGGATGAAGAAATCATAACTCATAATGAGTTGCTTGAAATATTTTAGACCACGTGGGTGAGAGGAACACACTTTAAAATAAAAGGAATGTGTAGTCATCCTTCCTTACATTTGCCTTCCACATATGTCCTGCTGATCTAGTATTTTGATGTTCTTTAGTGAAACAACATTTATCCAGGGAAATTCTAAGGATATAGGAATCCATCAACTCTAGATTTGTAAGCCAACAAGGAAACAATAGAGGGCAACTAAATCAATCATTTGTCATAAATACAAATGTCACTAATCCAAAGTTGATGGCCACTTTTCTGTTTTTACATCACAGCCTGGAGAATCTATTGTTTATTGATCTGACACTCTTGGTAGCTTTTTCCAGATTCCACTTTGGTGCTGATCTACATTCATTTTCTCAGTGATAAATGCCATTTAGAGTTGTATTATTAATTATTAGGATTTAATTTTGACAGCCAGTTTTACCAAATTTAGCCTATAAAAACATACATTCTTTACTTGATGGCTACATCATTCAACTATTATATTATTAAGAAAGCCTTGTATTTACATTGGATGTCACAGTTTATAAAGAAAATATAGAGGTATTTTCTCAAGCCATAGAACTGTGCTTTATAGTGACAATTTCCATATTATAGGCCCATAATGTTTACGGTTAATTCTGCATCATAATGGCTAACAGAAGGAGTGGTCTGGATAAGTGCTTCTGAAATTGAAATGTACTTAGGAAGCCCATAAAGATCTTTGTAAATGCAGATTCTCACTAAGTCTAGCATGAGGTCTGAGAGTCAGTTTCCAGCAGTCATCAAAAACATGAAGTGGGGTACCCACACGCATTGTGCTCAGGAGCTGTCTTAGACATTTTTGCCTTCCATATCTCCCCTTTAAAATTGCCTCTGACGTTTGCTTTTGAGCTGCTCCCTAAAATAACCACCTGCCAGTTTATCATCTCTTGTTGCAGACCCTCCATCTCCCTAGAATAGTGTTGCTAGATTTACCAAATACAAATAGATGACACCAGTTAAATTTGAATTTCAGATAAACAATGAGTATGTTTTTAGTATAATTGTGTCTAAAATATTGCATGGTACACATTTATACTAAAAATGTATTCATTGTTTACCTGAAATTCAAATTTAACTGGATGGCCTGTATTTTATACTGTAATCTTACCCTGGAAACAAATGCCTTGGTGTGTATTGGTCTAGATCGATCTCAACACTGCCGGCTTGCGGTCCAGATACTTGTATGTTGTGGTAGACCATCTTGTGCATTGTAGGAAGTCTAGCAGCATCTATGGCTTCTACTTACCAAACACCTATTACAAGCCCGTCCCTTGTTGTCACACAAATGCAAATGTCTCCAGACATTGGCAATGTCCCTGGAGAAAAAAGAAAGCAGCCCCAGTTTCAAACTATTGGTCTAGAGGGAGGAGGGTTTGTGTGTGTGTTTCTAAATATGTAGCTTGAGAAAACAAAATACTAGTAAAGTTTTCGGCAAGGTGCAGTGGCTCACACTTGTAATCCTAGCACTTTAGGAGGCTGATTTGGGTAGATCACTTCAGCCCAGGAGTTCGGGACCATCCTGGGCAACATGGTAGGACTGTCTCTATAAAAAACACAAAAATTAGCCAGGCATGGTGGTATGCACCTTTAATCCCAGGTACTTTGGAGGTTGAGGTGGGAGGATCACCTGAGCCAGGGGAGGTTGAGGCTTCAGTGGTGAGCCAAGATAGCCCCACTGTACTATAGCCTGGGTGACACAGTGAGACAATATCCAAAAAAAAAAAAAAAATTAGTAAAGTTTTGGCAACGTGTCTTTCTTTGTCAAATATGATAGGAGAGATGTAATGGGAGTTTCTAAGTTAGGTTCTATGGAAGTCATGAGATTAAAAAAAATACAAGCAAATATTTTGTCCTGTTTTATCTACGTATGAATCTGCTTCCCTTTCCCCTATTCTGCCAAAACATGCACCAATTAACACTTAAAGCTATATTAATGATAATGTAAAGAGTATACTGTTTCCTGAGTATTTTTTTCCATTTCTATACCCATGAAATATACATATCTCCTGTGTGTCTCTGGGGCTAAATATAAACTCTCTTCCCCAGCATTCATGGTCTTTCACTGGCTTCCTCCTTCCTCCCCAAAACTCCCCTCCCCACTTTGGGGTTTCCTCCATATTTCCTAACGCTCCTCTCTCATCTGCTTCATCAGGCCATGTAGACCAAACTGACACAGTTCACAGTTAACTGAGAATTCCAAGCAGTTTCTGATCTTGTGCTTTGCTATTATTGTCCTCCATTCACACTGCCTCGTAGCCATCCTCAAATACATTCTATAAAACCTAATTTTCAAGAAACCCTACTTTATTTCCCTAACCTATAAGAATCACTCTCTTTTCTGGCACTGTCCATAATACAACTCACTTTCTCCCTTGGATTAGAAACAGTTACAAGTTATCGCCCATACTAACCTGGAAAGACTTTAGAGTAGGTTTTGGAACTGCATTAATGTTACATTGTCCAAAGCACCATCTACATGCAGTCCCCAAGGTATCCTCATATTTAGCTTTTGCACATGCGTTTAATTCTGCTTAGAATGTTTTACCCCCTATAGCCTTTTCTCACCTCCCCATTTAAAATTATTATGACTCTGAGACAACACACACTAAACCTTCTTTCCCAATTTATTTTTCCCCATGCAGTCATTATTTTCTCTCACATGTTATTTTTACTTATTTGTTTATTAACTGATTCTCCCTAAGAGTATATAATTTTTACTAGGACAGGTCACTTGTGTCTCTTTCCCTAGTGACTGGAGTAGTTTCTGACACACAGTAGGTGTTCAATAAACAATTGTTGAAAAAGTAAATAATGTGCTGGGATATCTGAATGTATTTCAAAAGGTGTTGATCTCAAATATATTTCATACTTGAGAATATCAGTAGAACAATTTTGAAGGCACAAAACTTTCATAGGTGTAGAACTTCTAAAACACACCCGGGCACAAAGTTATCACTTTATAAGCCTATCTTGAGGTTATTTCACACAGAAGGCTTAGAGAGAAAAAGCTGAAAAGTTCTATTGATTGCAATTTTGGGGGAAGTGTACTAAAAAGACTCCCATGCTTAAACTGCTCTAATACCAGGTACAGGAAATACCACAATTGCTGATATAACAAATACTATATTACTTGTTACTGCCTGAGTAGCTTTAGAAATCAAATTGGACCTAAAGGAAAGTGAAAGAAAGCTCTTTCATAAACCTTTGCTTCCTTTTCCTTTCCCCTTTTTTACTGTCTTCATAAAAGTTTCATTTGAGGGAATAAAGTGCCCCCTGGGGCTGTGTCTACATGAAACCTTAAGGTATTAAGCATTCATTTTTGTGCAGTTGATCACACAAGTCAAACATGCCAAATTGAGAGGTTATTCTCCCAACCACATTAACCAACTATATATGAAATTTCTAGCCCATATGTTGTCTGCTTTTTTTTTTTGAGATGGAGTTTCACTCTGTCGTCCAGGCTGGAGTGCGGTGGCACAATCTTGGCTCACTGCGACCTCCACCTCCTGGGTTCAAGTGATTCTTCTGCCTCAGCCTCCTGAGAGTTGGCATTACAAGCATGTGCCATTATGCCCAGGTAATTTTTGTATTTTTAGTAGAGACATAAAATACAAAATTTTTGTATTTTAGTAGAGGCCAATTCACCATATTGGCCAGGATGGTCTCGAACTCCTGACCTCATGGTCTGTCCACCTCAGTCTCTCAAAGTGCTGGGACTACAGGCTTGAGCCACCATCCCCAGCCATGTTGTCTGGTCTTTGTCAGGACTACTGTCGCAGCTCAAAAGCAGCCATAGACAATAGGTAAACAAATGGGCATAACTGTGTCCCAATTAAACTTTGTTTTATGATATTGAAATTTAAATTTCATGTAATCTTCATATGTCATGAAATATTTTTCATTTTAAATTTTCGTGGGTACATAGTAGGTGTATATATTTATGGGGTGTATGAGGTGTTTTGATACACGCATGTGGTATGTAATAATTATATCATCCCATCAAACGTTTTTCCTTTGTGTTACAAACAATCCAGTTATATATTTTTAGTTATTTTTAAGTGTACTATTAGATTATTATTGATTATAGTCACTCCGTTGTGCTATCAAATACTAGGATACTAGGTCTTATTCATTCTTTTCTTTTTTTTTTCTTTCTTTTTGAGACAGGGTTTCACTCTGTCACCCAGGCTGGAGTGCAGTGGTACATTTCAGCTTCAGCTCACTGCAACCTCTGCCTCCTGTGTTCAAGCAATTCTTGTGCCTCAGCCTCTGGAGTAACTGGAATTATAGCCATTCACTACCACACCCAGCTGTGTGTGTATGTGTGTGCGTGTGTGTGCATTTTTAGTAGAGATGGGTTTCACCATGTTGGCCAGGTTGGTCTGTAACTCCTGGCCTCAAATGAGTTTGCCTGCTTCAGCCTCCCAAAGTGTTAGGATTATAGGCGTTAGCCACCTTGCCCGGCCTTATTCATTCTTTCTAATTATTTTTTGTATCCCATAACCATTCCCACTTCCCCCTGAAACCCCTACTATCTTTCCCAGCCTCTGGTAACCATCTTTCTACTCTCTGTTTCCTGAGGTCAATTGTTTTGATTTTTTAGCTCCTACAAATAATTTAGAATATGTGAAGTTTGTATTTCTGTGTCTGAGTTACTTCACCTAACGTAATGACCTCCAGCTCCATCGATGTTGTTGAAAATGATTGACTCTCATTCTTTTTTATGGCTGATAGTACTCCATTATGCATATGTACCACCTTCTCTTTATTCATTCATCTGTTCTTGGACACTCACATTGCTTCCAAATCTTGGCTATTGTGAACAGTGCTACAACAAACATGAGAGTGCAGACATCTCTTTGTTATATTGATTTCCTTTTTTTAGGTATCTATGCAGCAGTGGGATTACTGGATTATATGATAGTTCTATTTTTAGTTTTTTGAGGAACCCACAAACTGTTCTCCATAGGGGTTGTCTAATTTACATTCCCACCAACATTGTAGAAGGGGGCTTCCTTTTCTCCACATCCTCTCCAGCATTTTTATTGCCTGTCTTTTGGATAGAAGCCATTTTAACTGAGGAGAGATAATATCTCATTGTAGCTTTGATTTGCATTTTTCTGATGATCGATTACGTTGAGCACTTTTTCATATGCCTGTTTGCCATTTTATTGTCTTTTGAGAAATGTTTATTCAAATCTTTTGACCATTTAAAAAAATTGGATTATTAGATTTTTTCGTATAAGATGTTTAAGCTCCTTATATATTCTGGTTACTAGTCCCTTGTCAGATGGGTAGTTTGCAAATATTTTCTTCCAATCTGTGGGTTTTCTTTTCGTGTTGGCTGTTCTTTGCGGAGCAGAAGCTTTTTAACTTGATATGATCCAGTTTATCCAATTTTGCTTTGGTTGCCTATGCTTATGGAATGTTACTCAAGAAATTTTTGCCCAGACCAAGGTTCTAGAGAATCCCCCCAAATTTTTACTGTAGTAGTTTCATAGTTTGAAGTCTTACATTTAAGTCTTTAATCCATTTTGATTTTTGTATGTGGCAAGAGATAAGTGTCACGTTTCATTCTTCTGCCTATGAATATCCAGTTTCCCACCACCGTTCATTGTTAAAAATGATTTCCTGTAAGTATATGGATTTATTGCTGGGTTCCGTATTCTGTTCTATTGGTCTATGTGTCTGGATTTATGCCAGTACCATGCTGTGTTGGTTACTATAGCTCTGTAGTATAATTTGAAGTCAGGTAATGTGATTATTTTAGTTTTTTTTCTTTTTGCTCAGGACGGCTTTGGCTATTGGGGGTCTTTTGTGGTTCCATATAAATTTTAGGATTTTTAAATATTTCTGTGAAGAATGCCATTTGTGCTTTGATAGGGATTACATTGAATCTGTAGATTGCTTTGAGTAGTGTGGAAATTCTAAAAATACCGCCGGGTGCGGTGGCTCACGCTTGTAATCCCAGCACTTTGGGAGGCCGAGGCAGGCGGATCACAAGGTCAGGAGATCGAGACCACGGTGAAACCCCGTCTCTACTAAAAATACAAAAAATATTAGCCGGGTGTGGTGGAGGGCACCTGTAGTCCCAGCTACTCGGAGAGGCTGAGGCAGGAGAATGGCATGAACCCGGGAGGCAGAGCTTGCAGTGAGCTGAGATTGCACCACTGCACTCCAGCCTGGGCGACAGAGCGAGACTCTGTCTCAAAAAAAAAAAAAAAAAAAAAAAATACTGATTCTTCCAATCCATGAACATGAAATATCTTTCCATTTTTGTATGTCTTCTTTAATTTCTTTCATTAGTTTTTAATAGTTCTCATTTTGAGATCTTTCACTTTTTTGGTTAACTTCAAAGTATTTTATGTGTGGCTGTGGTAAATGGGATTACTTTTTTTTTTCTTTTTCAGATTGTTCAGTGTAGGTATATAGAAATGTTAATGATTTGCAAGTTGATTTTATATCCTGCAACTTTACTGAATGTGTTTATCAGTTATAATAGTTGTTTTAGGGATCCTTTAGGTTTTTACAAATATGAGATCATTTCATCTGGAAACAATTTTGGGTTTGACTTGCCCTTTCTTTTTTAGTTCTTTATAGGGATCCTTTAGGTTTTTACAAATATAAGATCACTTCATCTGCAAGCAATTTTGGTTTTGACTTGCCTTTTCTTTTTTAGCTCCTTAAGATGCATTATTAGGTTATTTATTTGAAGTTTTTATTTCTTTTTGATGTAGACACATAACTATGAATTTCCCTCTTGGTAGTGCTTTTACTGTATCTCATAGGTTTTGGCATGTTGTGTTTCCATTACTGTTTGTTTCAACAAATTTTTCAATTTTCTTCTTGATTCAGGAGCATACTGTTTAATTTCCATGTGTTTGTATAGTTTCCAAAATGCCTCTTGTTATTGATTTCTAGTTTGATTGCATTGGGGTCAGAAAAGATGCTTGATACTAGTTCCATTTTTTGGAATGTTTTAAGACTTGTTTTGTGACCTAACCTATGGTCTATCCTTGAGAATGGTTCGTGTCCTGAGGAGAAGAATATGTATTCTGCAGTCATTGGAGGAAATGTACTGTAAATAGCTATTAGGCTTATTTGGTCTCTAACACAGACTAAATCTGATGTTTCTTTGTTGATTTTCTGTCTGGAGGATCTGTCCAATGCTGAAAGTGGGGTGTTGTCCAGCTGTTATCATATTGGTGTCTATCTCTTCCTTTAGCTCTAACAATGTTAGCTTTATATGTCTGGGTGCTCCCACATTAGATGTGTGTATGTTTTCAGTTGATATATCCTCTGCGGAATTGACCCCTTATCATTATATAATTGACTTGTTTCTCTCCTGTTACAGTTTTGGTCTTGAAATGTATTTTGTGTAATACAAGTATAGCTACTTCTGCTCTTTTTTTGTTTTCATCGGCATGGAGTATCTTTTTCTATCTTTTTGTTTTCAGTCTATGTGCATCTTTACAGGTGAAATGTGGTTTCTTGTGGGCAACAGATCATTGGGTCTTATGTTTTAATCCATTAAGCCATTCTATGGCTTTGGATTGGAGAGTTTAGACCACTTACATTCAGTGCTATGATTGATAAGTAAGGACTTGTTCCTGTCATTTTGTTATTTGTTTTCTGTTTTGTGTGTGTGTGTGTGTGTGTGTGTGTCTGTGTGTGTGTGTGTGCGTGTGTGGTCTTCTCTTCCTTCCTTTCTTTCTTCCTTTTAGTGAAGGTGATTTTCTCTAGTGATATATTTTAATTTCTTGCTTTTTATTTTTTGTGTATCCACTGTATATTTTTCAATTGGAGGTTACCATGAGGCTTGCAAAGACTATCTTATAACTGACTATTTTAAACTGATGGTGACCTAATACTGATTGCATAAACAAACAAGCAAAAAGCAGATAAAACTCTACACTTTAACTTTGTCTCCTTGCTTTTTAATTTTTTGTTGTTTCTCTTTGTGACTTATTGTACTATGTCTTGAAATGTTGTGGTAGTTACTACTTTTGAGTGGTTCATTGTTTAGTCTTTCTACCTAACAGTAGTTTATAGATTACAATTACAGTGTTATAATATCCTGTGTTTTTCTGTGTGCTATTATCAGTGAGATTTGTACTTTCAGATCATTTCATATTGCTTATTAACATCTTTTTCTTTCATGTTGAAGAAATTCCTTTAGCATTTCTTGTAGGACAGATCTGCTGTTGATGAAATCCCCCAATTTTTGTGTATCTAGGACGGTCTTTATTTCTCCTTCTTGCTTGAAAGATATTTTCACTGGATATATCATTCTAGGGTAAAAGTTATTTTCCTTCAGCACTTTAAGTATGTCATGCCACTCTCTCCTGGCCTGTAAGGTTTCCACGGAAAGTCTGCTGCCAGACATATTGGAGCTTCATTGTATGTTGTTTCTTTTCTGTTGCTACTTTTATGATCCTTTCTTTATCCTTGATCTTTGGGAGTTTGATTCCTTGAGGTAGTCTTCTTCAGGTTAAATCTGCTTGGTGCTCAATAAACCTTCTTGTACTTGAATATTGATATCTTTATCTAGGTTTGGGAAGTTCTCTGATAGTATCCCTTTAAATAAAATTTCTTTTCCTATCTTTTTCTCTACTGCCTCTTTAAGACCAATGAAAGATTCACCATTTAAGTCTATTTTCTAGATCTTGTAAGTGTGCTTCATTGTTTTTTATTCCTTTTTCTTTTATTTCCTCGGTGTATTTTCAAATAGCCTGCATTCAGGCTCACTAATTCTTTCTTCTGCTTGATCAATTTTGTGATTAAGGGACTCTGATGCATTCTTCAATATGTCGATTGCATTTTTCAGTTCCAGAATTTCTGCTTCTTTGTTATTTTAATCTCTTTGTGAAATTTCTGATAGAATTCTGAGTTTCTTTGCTGTATTATCTTTAATTTTGTTGAGTTTCTTCAAAACAACTATTTTGAATTCTCTGTCTGAAAGGTCACATATCTGTTTCTGCAGAATTGATCCCTGGTGCCTTATTTAGTTCATTTGGTAAAGTCATGTTTTCCTGGATGGTCCTGATGATTATAGATGTTCATCAGTATCCGGGCATTGAAGAGTTAGGCATTTGTTTTAGTCTTCACAGTCTGGGCTTCTTTGTGCCTATTCTCCTTGGGAAGGCTTTCCAGGTATTTGAAGGAACTTGGGTACAAAGCCTAATAATGCAGTGGTTCTTGCAGACTCATAGAGGTACCACTATGGTGGTCTTAGATTTAATCTGAAAGACCTCTCTGGACTACCACGCAGAGACTGTCATTCATTTTCCTTACTTTGTCTCAAATGAAATCTTTCTGTGCACAGTCACCTGGAATTGGGGGTGGGGGGACACAAGCACTCCTGTGGCTACCACCACTGGGAATGTGCCGGTTCAGATCCAAAGCAAACACAGCACTGGGTCTTGTCTATGGCCTGCTGTAACCACTACCTGGCTACCACCTATGTTCACTCAAGGATGTAGGATTCTATGATCAGCAAGTGAGCAAGCCAGTCATGTTCTCCTCCCTTCAGAGTGGCAAGTTCCCTCAGGCCCTCAGTATGTCCAGAGATGCTGTCTAGGAACCAGGGGTTGAAGTCAAAAACCTTAGAAATTTACTTGATGTTCTATTGTACTATGGTTAAGCTGGCACTCAAACCACAAAAGAGTCATTCCCACTCTTCCCTCCCCTGTCCATAGACAAGAGGAGACTCTCCCTGTGGCCACCACCACCACCACCAGCCCACACGGGATTCTTCCAGGCCACCACTGATGTTCACTTAAAGCCCAAAGGCTCTTCTGTCAGCTTTTGGTAAATGCTGTCAGGCCTGAGACCCACACTTCAGGGCAGTGTGCTCCCCTCTGGCCAAGGGCAGGTCCAGACATGCTATCCAAGATCCCATGCCTGGACTCAGTGACCTCAAGTGCCCACTTGGTGCTTTACCCCACTGTGGCCAAAGCTGGTACCTAAAGTGCAATACAAAATCCCCTTTACTTTTCCCTCTGCTTTCCTCAAACAGAAGGAGTCTTTCATCATAGCCACCACAGCTGGGAATGTGCTGGATCACATCTGAAGCCACGACATCTCAGGGCTCTAGGTCCTTGGCATACTAACTTGGCATCACTGTTGGTTATTAAAGGCTTAAGGGCTCTTTAGTCAGCAGGTGATGATTCCTGCTATGACTGGATTCTTCCTGTCTAGGCAGGAGTTCCCTCTTGGACCATGGTGTGTCTAAAATGTCATTTTTGAGGTAGGCCCTAGAATGTGGCCTTACAACTCTGCCCAGTGCCTTTTTCTACTATGGTTGAGCTGATATCCAAGATGTGTGAGACAAAGTCCTCTTTCCTCTTTTCTCTCATTTCCTCAAGCAGAAGGAAGGAGTCACTTTTTTTGCTGCAAGCTGCACTGCCTGGTGTTGGGAGAAGAAGGCCGCAAGCACTCCTTTAGCCTCCCCATCTGGTATCTCCCTAGGTCACATGCTATCCGAATCTACTGGCTCTAAGCCCAGCCCAGGACTAGGAATTGCCTAGGAATTGAAGTCTTTGTGTCCTAGAGTGCCTTTTGAGTTTACTTAGAACCCCAGAGCACTTTGGCCCATGGTGGCAAAGCCTGCCAAGAAACTTGAGCTCTGACTGCTAGAATAGGTGATTCCCCTCTGGCTAGGCTGGTCCAAATGCTCTGTCCATGAATGGGCACCAGCTGAGCCCAGCCGGGCTTTGCTGTGCACTGTAACAGGGCAGCACTGAGTTCATTGTAAAGTCCCCCAGTCGCTGTGCTGTCTGTCCCACAAATGCACAGACTCTGTGTGCATCTTGCATTACCTGGCAGGCTAAGAGCTCCCCTTCTAATGTCGCTTGCCTAAGACAAGGTCCCATAGCTGTAGCGTATTCGTTGTCTTTTTTCCTGTCTATTGGAGGAGGGGGGTCAGGCAAAACCTCTGTTTCCTCTGCTGGGAAAAGGGAGAGGGATGGTGTTGACGATTCAAGACTATCTCCTACCCTCTTCAGAGTCTCTTTAGCGATATGAAGTTAAAACCATGCACTGTGAGTGCCACCTGATTTTTGGTTCTTCTGATGGTGCTCTTTGGTGCATAGTTGGTTGTTAAAATTTGGTGTGTGTTGGGGGGGGATGGCAAATGTAGCCTTCTATTCGGCCATCTTATTCTGCTCTCCTCTTCTTCTTTTAAAAATTATTTTGCTTAGCTGTTCTTTGCTTGTAGGTCCCACAAAAACAGGCAGTGGACTAGATTTTGCCCTTTAGCTATAGTTTGTTGCCTTCTGCCACTGACTGCTTCAAGATGATAACAGTGCCCTCCTAGGCTCTTCTAGGGTAATCTGATCAAGAGCAGATTGGAATGGAGTAACCATGGTAAATGTATGTGAGAACACAGGCATGTTGAATGAAAGGCAAGATTTCAAGTCAGAGAAAAGCTTGAAACAGTATTACAAACTCAGTGCTGAATTTTATCACTAATTAAGACCTTGTAGATTCTTTGTGCTTTTATCTAAACCTGTTATCACTCTGCAACTTTTAGGACTAATTAATGCAGGCTCATCTATCCTCATATTACCTCTTCTAGCATTTAGAAAAAATCATCCGTGTTTTCTTTTTAAACTATCATCAACATGTATTTGCAGAAATGGAGAGCCAAACATATTATTTTCTATCCTTTGTGCTGCCTAATGCTTTATATTAGGTTTATTCCATCTGTGTCATCTTAGCTGCAAAAGGTAGTTCCAGCAAAAGGTGAAGGTGTTCAGAGTTTGATACTATACAGTTAAGACTTAAGGATACTAATCTTAAACTTTTATTTTTAGATCTTGTCCATGATGATAGAATCAAGGGTCACTTCCCCTCTTATTCATTAACAAATGTTTTAAAAAGTTACTTACAAATTATATAATCTTTAATGCTTTTATAATATGATCCCTGTGGATACCAGAGAATATCGTTTCCAAGTCACAATTTTAGGCAATTGTTTATCTCAACTACTAGATTTTTTTTTCCCTCAAAATGTCAAAATTTGGAATATCCAGTTTCATAGTATAGCTTATCAAACTCTTAATAGTAATTATTGTCATGATTTTTTAAATCCAATTTTTCTCAGAATTAGTTTGCAGCCTCTGTATCAGCCCAAACCATCTGCTCTTAGATCTGTTGGTTTTTCCAAGCAGGAGACCTTTCTTATGGTTTTCACTGAAGTAATACAGTACTTTCATTTTGGCAGGGGGAAACTGGGTTTAGCCTTTGAAAGAAAGTCTCTTAAGACACTGATAATGCACTTTCAATTAGTAAAATTAGCCTTTATCTCTTAATAAATGAAATGAGTCTCTCTATCCACTTTATATCACAAAGAATTAAAATCTCCTGTCCTTTGTTTTAATTGGCGATTGAAAATACGTTTTCATCTAAATGCATTAGCACTGAGCATGCCCTCCCCTGTTGTGCTTCCTGTTTGAAAAGCTAATTAAATGGTCTCATTGCTGATTGGCTGGAAGCCTATACAACTTCCTGGCTGCAGGCCATTAGCACCCTGGCCAGAAGTGCTGACAAAAAGATGAAGAGATTTACACCCTCTGATTTCTGTATTAACAACAAGGACAAAACAGTATGTGGTCTTGTCAGTGGATAATACAATTTAAAGATATGATTTCTTTTTCCACAGGTGCATTTGTCTCTGAAAATTAGCAGTTCAGCTTGGTGTGAATAATAAGGCATCTTCTCTGATGAGTTTGAATCATATTAAAAAATCTGTTATGGACAAGTTCAAGGTTTATAAGACTATTACCATTTCTCTAAATGAAAGAACCCAAGTCAGCTTATTTCTAGATCTATGTTTTGATTACTTAAAAAAAAGTAATGGAAATAACAAGCATGAAAAGTGTTCTATTCTATAAAGGCAAAATACACACATATATATAAATACTGCAAAAAACATCTTTCTTAATTATGTCAGTTATTTAACATAAAATTACTTTTTAACAACAAAAAACAATGCCCTATGATAAGATTGCTTTTCCCAATGAATTCACCACTGGTTTTAATAATTTACCATATATTTTAGCAAGAAAACATGTGAAGCAAATATGTATGTGTATATACAGAAGCCCACATAAAAATAGAGGGATATGTGTATATATTTGACTAGATTTTTGCATATATAAGTATACATATACACACACCCCTCTTTACATAGATATCTATATACACACATATATATACATACAAGCACATGTATGAATATTAATCATGCACATAAATACACATATACACATATGTCACAATATAAGACATAACCAATTTAACTGGCTTTTCAAACAGGAAGCTCAACAGGGGAGGGAATGCTCAGCACTAATGCATTTAGATGGAAATGTGTTTTCAATCGTCAAAGATTAGATGTAGAGAACCTCTAATACATAAGATATGGAACTAGGAATTGGAGATGGGGTAAAAATCCTCACTTTCTTCATATTCATTATATATTCTTTCATAAAAGGAAATGATTGAATATATTTGATCACTAAGGCCCTTTCTAGTTTTAAAGTGATAAATCTAAGATTTGTATATATTCAGATCCCTTTCATTAAACCACTAGGGAGTTCTCAAAATGATAGTAGATGAGTATGGAAGGACAGAAAGAAGTACAAATGAAATATCAGGCTTTCAATAATTAATCAGCCAATAGCCATTGACCACATACTACTCTAAAGGTGCTGTGCTAGGCCGAGACTACAAAAGAACTGAAGTCTTAGTTGAACTGAATTCTTACTTGTGAGAAGCTTATAGAATGATTTTGGAGAGATATGTAGCTATTGACATCAAAGCCATCAAGGTAAAGCAGGGATTGAGAAGTGGGGTAGAAAATTTATAATTGGGTCCTATGTTTCAGAAACAGAAGTCATTTTACAAAATATAGAGTGTACTGTAAATCTTGTTTGTACAGTTAATTGGCTTACAAAACATTTTCTTATTAGTTGTTTCAAAGAGAATCTAACCCTTTGGGGTCAAAATTATTATAAATTTTAAATTCTGAATTACCATAATGAATTTTCATAAATTGAGGCCATCACCAAAATATTCTGCAATGAAAAGGACCAGTCATCAGAACTTTAAGATGAAGCCAATCAAATGAAGCAGAATATTTTAAAGTTTTCTTAATAGATGGTCCTTTGCCTACATGGACAAAACAAAAATAATTCTTAATGTGATCAGACTTAAAACAGGAGAGTGTTATTTGGTGTTTTTGCCATACAAGACAGTGTGAATATCCAAAGAAATATAGAGTACTGTATCTGGCCTTGAGCAATCTAAAATTTAATTGGATGAAAATATGGTATCTGTAGCAATAAATAGCTGCTGATGAGTGTCAGTGAGACTAAGATCTATGCAATATCAACAAAGAGAATAGAAAAATAGATTCGGTTTTAGGAGTTTGAGTTGCATTCTGATATTTTAGCTGTGCATTCAACAAATATTTACTGAGTGCCTACTGTGTACTGGGCAAAGAGGATGCAATGTTTAGCAATTCCAACCAAGGCTCAGCCCTCATGGGTTGGGAAAGAGCAAACTAATTGAACGCAGGGTTGGGGGCCAGAGGGAGGCATAGCTGGTGAGGTATATAGGAAAACATAAAGTCATGCTTAGGAGCTCAGTGAGAAGACTAGTGGGGATAGAACATATGGTTACTAAAAAAGAAATAAAGGAAACAAGAATTCCTAGTAAATGATTTCATAAAACCTCCTAAAACAGCTCACTATGGTACATATCAGGTAAGAAATTTGGAAAATATTGATGTGTTATGATATTCCCAGATTTAAGCTTAAAGTTAGGTTAACCCTTTGTAAATTTACTAGTGAGAAATTACCTTGAAGACACACCTCACATATCACTCATAGGTGGCCTCAGACTGATGAACTCTGTTGGTATCTTAATAGATAGTTCTACATCTAAGACTCAGTTCAATAGCAATTTTCCAAAAGGACAAACTACAATTACAATAAAATATCGATATGTGTCTCAAATACTGTTCTGATGTAGAAGTATCTATATGTCACTTTAAATATCATCTCAAATCCCCAAATTCTGAGGCTAAGAGAAGAGTAAAATATATGAAAAGAGTTTGCCTCAAAGGACACAAACTTTGATTCAAAGCAAAGTCATAGAACCTGGCAAAATTTAAGATAAATCCAGCTGTTTTAAATATAGGCTTTTGATCTCTTCCTTGAAAAGCTGAATGACTTTAAAATAGCAATATTTAGACAACCTTTGGGAACCAGAGTTCTATCTACAGAACCAATTAAATCAGTGTAAATGACGTAAAATTAATAAGAAGTCTCAATAAATGACAAGATAACTTAGTTATAAGCAAAGGAAATAATAATTTCATGTTCAAATTAATGTTTAAATTAACTTGAGTCGGTCAGATTTCTGCAACACTGGGGTTTTCATTGACTCCTGTCTTACCGTAAACCCTAGGCTTTTTGTTAAGCTCCTCTATTAAGAACCCTGATGATAAATGTTGCCTGGTGAACTCTGCATTTTCTGCTAGACAGGCAGCTCCCTTAGGGTAGTGATGGGGAAGGTTTATAATTTGCTTCAGTAGCTTCAGTGTCTGGTGCGTCTATTACATTAGTTTTGTTAAGTTATATCCTGAGTGATTGACATAAATTATGTCATGAATAAATGACATGGATGAATGTAAGGTCTGACCACATATTAGGTTGTTTAAACATAGAATCACAAAGTAATACATTTTTATAAACGATAGAAACCTTGGGGGTCAACCTCTCTAACCCTTTTCATTTTTGAGATTAAGAGATTGAAGTTGAATAATTAGCCTCTTACTCCTGTTTAATTTTTAACCGTATCTCTTGCTCACATGTATTTTTTATGCTGTCTTCCATACCACTGCATTTTTATACCCACATAACCTAAGCAAAATCACAGCCTAAATATTTTACTTGGGAACTGAGGTTCATTCTTGACCCATCCCTTTTCCTCATAAACATACTCAACGTTCAATAGGTTCTGTTCATTATACATCGAAATTTAGCTAGACTTTCTCCTTTCTTCCATCCCACTGTTACCTTACTTGTCTATTTCCTTTTGCCTTGACTGCTGTTAAGTTTCTCTCTGAGATTCCTGCTTCCACTCTTGTATTCACCACCACCTCTTCAAACTATTCTCTATACAGCAGCCAGAATGATCTTCCAGATATGTAAATCTGATCACGTCATTTCATTGCTTAAAATCCCTTAATAAAATCTCATTGTGGTTGAAATAAAATGCAGACTTACTAAGGTGGTAGATGGCATCTGAATTATCCACCCTGCTTACAGCCCCAGATTAATCTTTTGCCACGTTCCTCTTGGCCCACTGAGCTTCAAAGCCCATGTCCTATTGAACCACGCATCTTTTAAATAAATACTTCTTGATGCTTTAATACTTCTTTTTAAGTTCATAGATATTAACATCAGGAAAGGTCATAAACGAGCTTGGAAGCAATGTTGTTGCTGATTCTCTAAAAACTGCATAAGTACCCTGACACTTGAGGTTTAAAGCTGTTCTGAAGGGATAATTTACTTCCTACCACACATACCTGCAGCCAGATAGTGGCCCCCAAAGAAGCAGGGTAGAAATATATCTGACTTCCCAGGTGTGCCCTTTCCCCATCTTTCTTCTCAGACTAGGTGTCTTGTGATATAACTGGACCCAGGAGAATGACCCCACAACTGAAAGATTTTTATGAAGGATGATTTACTATTCTCCAACGTACTGACATTTTTCTACAGCCCAATGATTGCTGGGGAGTAAGTACAGAACAAAATGTGTTGAGATAAAAGATCAGTTCAGGCTTTTGTGGTGAGCTTTGATTCTGGTGAGTTTGAGACACATTTCAGACTATAAACTTTAGCGTCAAACATCGTCATTTCGCCTTCGAGTGGCTATTATATCAGGTTATTCTGGGTCAGGTTATCAAAAATTTGGTAATTCTTAAACAAGTTTTGATTTTCTCAGTCTCAGAGAAGGTTGAAAATCACACAAGTTATGCAGTTAAGCAGAAATATTTTGGTTTTCCATTTTCGTTGTGCAAAGGCACAGTATGAAAATGCATTTTATTAGCTCCAATTTTCCCCCAGTAGGTACTTCCAAATTGAAATTAAAATTATATAGATTTACCAGAAGTCTTTAATCTAAATTATTATTTCTGTTGGGATTTCTGGCTTCTTATTTTACAAAATGTATTTTATGGGGAGGAAAAATATATTAAAATTATAAGAGGAAAAAATTGATTCCTTTTGATATATTTGATGTGAATCTTAGCCATTACCAAATTAACTTTAATGAATTATATAATACAGACTAAAGGCTTTGAGCAGACTACTCTCTCTACTGCCTCTTTGTATTGAAAACTTGTTTCATTTAGGCTTCTCCTTTTTTGTCTCTCTCTACAGATTTTGAATATAGCACTCAGGCACATGTCTTTGGCAGGAAAAAAAAAAATCATTTATATTGAGAAAAGGGTAGTCCTACGAAACAAATGTAGAGTAAAAAGTATTGCCAGAGAATCTCAGCAGGGCCATTTACAGCCATATAAAGGCAAAACCTTATATTAATAAACCTAACACAGTGCCTGGTATGTATTCAATGAATGCCACTGGGGAGAAGAAAAATAGGAACTTGGGTTAATAGATGGTCAGATAGGAGATAATTTAATCCTTTGGGTAACATGCTCAATTAAAAGTTTGAAACAATTATAACCCAATAAATTCTTGTTTCAATGACCTTTGAAATGAATAGGATGTCTTGCCAAGTTTCTTTGTTTGTGAAAATCCTTGTTGTTAAGGCTTTGTAATGTTTCATTCAGAAAATAGGCTGGATGTGAATTCTGTATTCCTACCTAGGAATTCCAAAATCCAGAAGAGCGAATCATTTTCTGAACAGTAACAGGACTTAACTATAACATAGCACAAGTTGTTACATAACATGATATAACATGTTAATATACCAGAAACATACGTTACTATTTGTTAATTAATTTGGGTATTAGTCAATATTTATTGAGTCCCACTGTGTACCTAGGGAATAATACCAAAACATAGGAGTTGTAGATGCCCCCCTCATGAAGATCACAGTACTTATGTAGTCAAAACACACAAGGCTTATAATACAATTTTAAAAAAACAGTATCGGTCTCTCTTATGAAGTAGAAAAAACGTAAGTTTTCGAACTCACTGATTCCCATTATTTAATGACTTACTTGCCATCTCCAAAAACGTGTGCAGTCTTTAGATTCACTGTTTTTTGTTTTTTGTTTTTTTTAAACACATGTTGCTTCTCTGTCTAGAATGTCCTTTTGTATCTTGGGCATCTGGTAAACTCCCATTCTTTATTCGAGACCCAGCCATAGTCCACCATTCTGAAGCTCTTTTCTGATTATTGATTTCCCAATAGGCATCACTGAGGATTATTCTATCTGCTCCACCAGCATCTTTCATTTTTATCACAGTGCACTATGCTATATATTGGCTTTTCCTACTAGACTATGAACTCTTTGAGGAAAGAAACTGGTGCTGTTCATCATTGTATTCCTCAGGCAATTAGGATGATCCCTGGCACATATTAGATGTCCAATAAATGCTGACTGACTCTATTACTCTCGGTTCTCCAGAAACAGAACACACACACACTCACACACACATACACACAATATAAGTATGTATTTATATTATTTTTATATATTAATATATGTTTATGTAATATATAAATATTTTATATAATATATAAGATCTATCCATCTATTTAGAAAGATAAGTAGAGACAGAGAAAGACAGAGATTGATCACAAGGAATTGGCTCACATGGTTCTGGAGGCTAAGAAGTCCTAGTATCTATAATTGGCAAGCTGGAGACCCAGGAGCCCTGATGGTATAGTTCCAGTTAGAATCTGAAGGCCTCAGAACCAGGAGACTTGATGGTGAAAGTTCCAGTTCAAGTCCGAGTTCAAAGGCAAGAGAAGACTAATGCCCCAGCTCAAGCAGTCAGGCAGAAAATGAATTTTCTTTTATTCTGCTTCTTGTTCTATTTGGGCCTTTAACGGATTGGATAAAGCTCACCCACATTGGGGAAGACATTGTTTTATTCAGTCTATTGATTTAAATTTTAATTTTATCTAGAAACACACTTATGGACACATCTAAAATAACGTTTGGCCAAAAGGCTGGGTGCCCCACGGCCCAGTCAAGGTGACACGTAGAATTAGTCACCACACTGACTGACTGAGTAAATGAATGGGTGATCTGGGAATTCCCATTAAGTAATGCAATCAGTGCAGGTAGGGGTGCATGGAAGGAGAAGATAAAGTAGGGAAAGGGTGGTGACCGTGACGTGATGAAAAACAGAAGGTCATACCAACTTAAAGAGTTTGCTTTTCTGCTTTTGAAGGATTTGTCTATCCTGAATTGTGTGTACTTTCGAGTGGGCCCAACAAATATCAGCTGTATTCACAATCAACTTTTACGAGCATTGCAACTATTCATTAGCCATGTGTAATGAAATTTTTAGCTTAATAGAAAGGCTCAGCCTGAATTCTGTAAAACTATTCATTACTATTGATTATAAACCAATCTCAGGTTTTTGTAATAAGAATTTTATCTGCAGAAGAGAGAATTAAAATTATTGTCCAAGCTTGTGGAGGTAAACGTCTTCGTGAAATCAATATGCTCGTGAAGAGGTGCTTGCAAATTTCACTGAATATAATGCACTGAATAGAGTATTAGAAACATTAGGAAAGTTTCCTTTTGTATTTTTAAAGATATGCTTGTTTTAGAAAAAATGAGAAATATAATTTTCGCTCATTTAAAGAAAGTTTATTAACATAATTTTCTATGGATGTATAATGTTATGTACAGTGGATATACTATAATTTGCTTAACCAATTACCAATTATGCAATTAGCCCATTTTATATGTTTTACTATTTTAAATAACAATGTTGAATACATATGTAACTTTTTTCTTTGTATACTTATGTATGGATTCCTAGAAGAAAAATTGAGTTAAATTGGTTTTTTTGTTTGTTTTGAGACAGACTGTTGCTGTGTTGCCCAGGCTGGAGTGCAGTGGTGCAATCTTGGCTTATGGCAATCTCAGCCTCCTGGGCTCAAGTGATTCTCATGCCTCAGCCTCCCGAGTAGCTGGAATTAAAGGCACACGCAACCACGCTTGGCTCATTTTTGTATTTTTAGTTGAGTCCAGGTTTCACCTTGTTGGCCAGGCTGGTCTCAAACTCTTGACCTCAGGTGATCTGCCTGCTTAGGCCTCCCAAAGTGCTAGGATTACAGGTGTGAGCCACTGCACCCAGCCGTGGTTAAATTGCTATGATGCAAATTTTCAAGTCACTTTACTGAGGTGGTATATCAATTCACACTTTCAGAGTATTGTTAATTATCATTTTAAGAGGTTTGCAACACTGATAGGCTAAGGTCCTATCTCATTTTTGTTATATTTTCAGTTTTAATTACTAGTGAATATTTGTCTACATTAGAAATTTAAAGAATTTCTATAGAAAATCTTACATCAAAGTAAAACAAGCAAATAATAAACTCCTAACTGATCTACATATTAAGTATGAGTCTACATTTGGCTTAATGCATACTTACAGTTAAACAACCTCTTTCAGTCACCAAAGATGCCAGCAGAGCTAAGATGAAAGGTAATTGCTACTACTCATTATTTGCTATCTAGTACCTTCTGTAAGAAGGACTTCATTCTAACTTCCACATAAATAAATGGCATTGATGTTCAATATAATTTGATTAGATTTTAAGAAGAATCTAGAAAGACAACACCATGTGAGTTTGAGGAAGAGGTGGTAAAACTATTATTTAACCTTGTGCTCAGAATAGATATTATAATACAGCTTGAATGGAGGAAATAAAGTTATTAAAATGCTACCTAGAATAATGCTTCCCAAAACTGCCTCTGTTGGCCCTATAATTAATTAAAGACATCGATGGGCCAAGCCGACTCATGCTTGTCTGATTGCTGATACTGAAATCAAGAGGAGCAGGTCTGTTAGGACATGTTATAGTTCATGTCTGATCACCACCTCCAGGGGAAAGCTGGGTAGGGGCTGAAATCCAGTTCTGGATTTACTGGGTGATTCTGTGCAGTGCCTTTATAAAATTCATTCCCTCAGAGACAGTATCCTTTCTTAATTATACAATGGCAAAGTATGAACCACCAGGGGTCCTGAGGATATTACTAAGAAGGATGATTCCGGAGAATCCTGAATTACTCCATGGCTTTGAAGGCCAGCTAAGAAATAACCTAGCAATGCTCTTAGGTGAGATTATGATAGACCAGGCTTTAAACTGACTCTTGGTCATGGGGATTATAGGACTCCCCGGATGGCCAACTGTTTCTGGGTCTCATGTATAGTCAGCCTTTCATTGCTTCAAGGATCTGAAACAGTACCAACACTACAGAGGATGTTACATTGGACAAACCCCAAAGATGATTCTGAGAAAGACTTAGTTGATGGCCTTACTTCTTGCCTATTTTTGGCCTAGGACAAGAGGTCATTGTGTGCTGCTTAACTTGCAGAGCTGGACGAACTCCAGGTAATCTCATTATTCCAAACTGCTACAGACTATGTTGGAAAGTGACAGAGCCAAAGCTCAAATCCAACTTTCAAAATGGGAATGTCTGCAATACTCTTTAAACATTTAGAGTCACATAGAACCTCAACCAATATTTGTGTATTTTTTTTCTTTCAGTAAATATTTGATATACTTCACAGAAATAAAATACAGAAAACATCCATGCAAATGTAGAAATACTTTTCAAGCTTTTATTTATACACTTAACTTTTTATAGTATCTGCCTATAGTAGCTGGGTAATCGGCCTATACTGTTTTTCTTTCCCTTTGACATCCTTTAGAGGTTCAGTCATTTGGCCATATCATTGCTTCTTATAAGATCACACATTGGGTGAACATGGCTGGCACTTACCAGGCATGCTTACCAGGACTTCCTTTGCAATGTCCGCCATAGAGCAATTGCTCTTCAGCCAACCACCTGGGAGTCTGTAATTTTGCCAGTGGAAATGAAGCAAAAATAAAAAGGAGTGGGAGAATAAAGAAAGGGAAATGATAGCTTGCAGAGGGATGTGGCAAGTACAGGCCAAAATGAGCTTCTACCAAATTCCCTGCATATCCTTTATTGGCATTCTGGCTGCTTTTTGAAAAGGACGAATTCTAGAGAACTTCTCTTTGGATTGCCTCTATTCTCTGCCCTTTGGCTAATTTGAGAATTAAAAAGGGCAAAGGAGGTCTGGCTTTGAAGGGATGTAACCTTCAGGCTTTAATTTGGAGCAAACAAAGCATTTACAGCAGCTCTCCTCTGGCAGTTGCAGAGTATTACCACACTGCTGAATATTTAAAAGCAAGGCGTGTTTCCAACCCCAAGGTCTGTCCCCCAATTGATAAGTCTCTTTTTATTAAATGAACTTTAATTACTTAATAATTAGACCTTCCACAGGAGAAGATGTGGATCCTGATAGTCTGCCAACAAGGCTAGAGGGCAAATCGGAAGAATGTGCCATTTTCAGATTAGAATTTAAAAGAAGGAACAGGCCCATTCTGGGGGTGTGTGGGTGGAGGAGAGACCTCCCTAGAGGCGGCAAGTCTTGGCATAAACCTGGACTGTGAAATGCTTTATTTCCACTTTTGCTTGAAAACTAAAGTACTTTAGAATTAAATGAATGAGAGTACATGTCGAAAATATTCAAACTTTCTGACTGTCTGGATCTGATGGAAAGATTTCTTGTCGTCTATGCAGTGTGTGTATGCTTGGGTGGAACGGTAGGGAGAGACTATTGTTCTCCTTATTTTAATTCTGAGAGCCTAACACTTTTGATGTCCCTACAGATTTAGCAGCTTTCCATTCATTGCCATGGTGATTTTTTACCTCATTTTATTTTAGCACCACAAAGGAAAAGCCCAAATGAAAAATGTTTGCTTCTTTTGCTATTAACATTTCTACTGCCTGGTGACAGCAAATATTTGGGTTGTGCCTAGCTTCTGAGGAAATATGTATTGGTCTGAGGAGATTGATGGGCACAGCCATTGCCCAGGCTGTTCCAGCTGGGTGGGGGCTGGCCCTGAGACCACTGATAACTTTGTTCCTGGGGACAGTGATGTGAAGGGAGGATGAGGAAATCCCATTCAAAATGTCTACTGATTTACAATTGAACTGTTTGTGGCTTAGATAATATTTTCACAAATGCCTTACGGATAGCCTCTCTATGCCTCACCACCTCCCCACCAACCCATCTCGTCAAATGAAAGGATTTAATAGTCTCAGCTCTTTTCTGCTTTGCTGAAAAAAAATCACTGCTTTTCCCTTCTCTTATTTTATTATTTATTTATTTTTTAAAGACAGGATCTCTCTCTGCCACCCAGGCTGGAGTGCAGAAGTGTGATCATAGCTTACTGCAGTCTCGAACTCCTGGGCTCAAGTTACCCTGCCACCTCAGCTTCCTTAGTAGCAGGGACTACAGTTGTGCACCTCCAGACCTGGCTAATTAAAACAATGTTTTTTCTTTTCTTTTTTTCTTTTTTTTTTTTTGAGACAGAGTTTCACTCTTGTTGCCCAGGCTGGAGTGCAATGGCACCATGTCGGCTCACAGCAACCTCCACCTCCTAGGTTCAAGTGATTCTCCTGCCTCAGCCTCCCAAGTAGCTGGGATTACAGGCATGTGCCACCAAGCCCATCTAATTTTTTGTATTTTTGGTAGAGACGGGGTTTCTCCATGTTGGTCAGGCTGGTCTCGAACTCCCAACCTCAGGTGATCCTCCCACCTCAGCCTCACAAAGTGCTAGGATTACAGGCGTGAGCCACTGCGCCTGGCCTTAAAAACAATTTTTTTTTTTTTTTTTTAATACAGACAGAATCTC